>NC_041393.1:175088921-175212366 GCF_002162155.2 Triticum dicoccoides | reverse complement strand
TGCCGCCGGGGAGCAAACTGCTTCCCACCGCCGCTTCCCCCACCGCACAGCCGCCCGCGACCAAGAAGCCGCCTCGCCGCCCGTGCCACATCCGACCGGCACGCGCCATCACACTCGTCGGACGCCGGCAGGGCAGCTAGCTGGTCTGTGGGCGCCGCGACTCCCCTCGACAGTCGTCTCCTTCGTCGACGCCCGCAAGCTGTTCGACAGTTTGCCAAGGTACGAAATGGACTCCGCCGACGAGTTCTTTTTTCACAATTTCCTTTGTGACTCCGACGATTCGTCATCCAACGAGGAGGAGGAGATATTGGCTGGCGTGTTGGTCCATCACCACCTCAACAGCCAGCGGCCGTTGTTTCGTGGCTCCATTCCGGGCCACTTTCCGGCGTTGAATCGCAACCGAGAGAACGGCCATTTCCTTCTCTAGAAGGACTACTTTGATACAACAAACCCGTTGTTCAAACATCACAAATTCCGCCGCCGGTTTCGTATGAGTAGGCATGTTTTCAACCGTATTAGAGAGGGAGTGGTCGGCTATGATGACTACTTCGAGTGCAAAGAGGATGTCGTCGGCAAGATTGGTTTCTCCTCTTATCAGAAATCACTGCCGCCATCCGAATGCTTGCATACGGAGTGCCCGGTGATCTCATTGACGAGTATGTCCATATGAGCGAGTCTACATGCCTAGAGTCCCTGTATAAGTTCTGCAAGGCTGTGATTGCTGTGTTTGGCCCTGAGTACTTGAGAGAGCCGACAACTGAAGATACAGCTTGTTTGCTGGCGATGAATGCCAGCATGGGTTTCCCGGGGATGCTTGACAGCATAGGCTGCATGCACTGGGAGTGGAAGAACTGCCCTTCTACTTGGCAAGGGCAGTATAAGGGATATGTCAGGGCTTGCACTGTCATACTAGAGGCTGTGGCGTCTCAAGATCTCTGGATCTGGCACTTTTTCTTTGGCATGGCTAGATCACACAATGATATCAACGTGCTTCAGCGCTCGCCGGTGTTTGCTAGGCTTGCCGAAGGCAACAGCCCACCGGTGAACTTTACTGTCAACGGCCACAACTACGACAAAGGGTACTATTTGGGTGACAGTATCTATCCTCAGTGGACCACTATTGTCAAGACAATACCCAACCCTGTCGGAGAGAAAAGGAAAAGATTTGCCCAAGAGCAAGAGAGTGTTAGGAAGGATGTCGAGCATGCCTTTGGTGTTTTGCAATCTCGATGGGGCATCGTTCGGTATCCTGCTAATACTTGGAGCACGCAGAAACTATGGGAGGTGATGATTGCTTGTGTGATCATGCACAATATGATCGTAGAAGACGAGCGCCCGGAACGTCTGTACGATCAAGGCTTTCAGTTTCAGGTTGAGAATGTTGTGCCTGAGCATGGAGTAGCGGCAACATTTGAGCAATTCACTCAGTTTCATGAAGACATGCGTGATTGGGAAACTCACGTGCAACTGCAAAATGATTTGGTTGAGCATGTGTGGACTCATGTTGGCAACCAATAAATGTATCTTCTTTTATTCCTTTGCAAAATTATGTGAAATATTTTTATTTGTATTTGGCTTGTAAAACTATACTATTTATCTGGGTGGCTAAACTATTTTGCTTGTTAACATTTTTATTTCACAATATGTTTGAATGTAAATCAATGTAAAAATTAAGCGGGCAGCCGGCCACGCCTGCACATATAGGTCGGCGCGTTGGGCGCGCTGCCGACTCATATCGAAAACAGGGCGGACCCCGGGCAGGCGGCCGACCGAAACGGACAAAAACGGGCGAAATCGCCGTTCGTTTGGGTTGACCCGTTGAAGTTGCTCTAATGGATTCTAGAGAGTTCCCCGCAAAAGAAACCAGAGGCCTATTCTAGAGGGTGAGTGGAAGTCGCAGGCAAAGCAAGGAATCGGCATCGACGTGCAAGGAACGCTGTCTGCGACGGCACCTTGCGAACCGCACAAGACCTAGTACGTACAAGGGGCAAAAACTCTCCAGTTCACGCGTCTATTCCAATCGAATGAGAATTTTTTTTGGTTAATAATGGAGAGAATCGCTTTTATCTTGGAAGGAAGTAAAGTGGTCGATATGTGTCTGTATCCTGGTCTGCCTCCCCCCGGCGCGGCGCACCCGAACCGGGCGGAGCGCGGGAGAAGCGACTTGCCCATGGATGGACCCGCTGCCCGACACGAGAGGTAGTATCGCGGCGGGGCCCCGCGGATATCGGGACGGGCGGACGACGACGAGGACGCGGCCGTTCACAGCACCCAACCCGTCCCTGCGGCGACGGGAAGCAAACTTGCGGGATGGGGACAGCTCGACGCTGCTCCGAGATATGGGGCTGATATTTAGGATCCGAAATTGCTTCATGCACGATTCTCCTGGCCGACGCATGCACGACACAGAAATTCAACGGCTGGTGCCTGATGTATGCACCCATGTGTGGCCGGATTTTAAACATCGTCTATGAGTCGTTCATTTTTGTCGTGTGTATAGCATAGCTCTTTAGGATCCTATGTTGCTTCATTGATGCTGCGAAGTTACTAGTAGTAGTACTACCCGATTTCAATAAGCAAAGTCGTCCATTTAATTTATTTATTTTTCATTTGGAAAGCATCAAAGCAGTTGAAATTGGCCACCGTCCGCCTGCGTCGCGTCGGTGCCTCCCCGTGTTGCGCCATGCACCACACCCACCGCGGGAACGACCGCGCAGAGCAAACAGACGTGACTTTCAGAAGTAGTACTACTCCCACCATTCTTGTTCCACTATCCTCCGGTGGCAAAATTTCGTGTTTTGACTCTTTTTGGTAAGAAATTCAAGATCTGACCCCGGTTACAAAAATTTTCGGGATTTGACCCTTTTTCCTACCGCCAGGGCCTATGGCGGTAGGGTTACATAGCCTACCGCCAGGGACCCTGGCGGTAGGAAACTTATCCACGTCAGCGCGCGGAGACGGTGCCGTCCCCCTCCGTCGCACCCTACCACCAGGGATCCTGGCGGTAGGCTGTGTAAACCTACCGCCGGAGACCCTGACGGTAGGGTGCGGGGCAGTTATTTCGCTCGAGACCGCGTCCCTTCCCTTCTCCCCACCCCTCCCTGTTGGAAATATGCCCTAGAGGCAATAATAAAAGCATTATTATTATATTTCTTTGTTCATGATAATTGTCTTTATTCATGCTATAATTGTGTTATCCGGAAATCGTAATACATGTGTGAATAACAGACACCAACATGTCCCTAGTAAGCCTCTAGTTGACTAGCTCGTTGATCAATAGATAGTCATGGTTTCCTGGCTATGGACATTGGATGTCATTGATAACGGGATCACATCATTAGGATAATGATGTGATGGACAAGACCCAATCCTAAACATAGCACAAGATCGTATAGTTCGTTTGCTAGAGTTTTTGCAATGTCAAAGTATCTCTTCCTTCGACCATGAGATCGTATAACTCCTGGATACCGTAGGAGTGCTTTGGGTGTATCAAACGTCACAACGTAACTGGGTGACTATAAAGGTGCACTACAGGTATCTCCGAAAGTATCTATTGTTTTATATGGATCGAGACTGGGATTTGTCACTCTGTATGACGGAGAGATATCACTGGGCCCACTCAGTAATGCATCATCATAATGAGCTCAAAGTGACCAAGTGTTTGGTCACGGGATCATGCATTACGGTACGAGTAAAGTGACTTGCCGGTAACAAGATTGAACGAGGTATTGGGATACCGACGATCGAATCTCGGGCAAGTAACATATCGATTGACAAAGGGAATTGCATACGGGGTTGATTAAATCCTCGACATCGTGGTTCATCCGATGAGATCATCGTGGAGCATGTGGGAGCCAACATGGGTATCCAGATCCCGCTGTTGGTTATTGACCGGAGAGCGATCTCGGTCATGTCTACATGTCTCCCGAACCCGTAGGGTCTACACACTTAAGGTTCAGTTACGCTAGGGTTGTAGGGATATGTATATGCAGTAACCCGAATGTTGTTCAGAGTCCCGGATGAGATCCCGGACGTCACGAGGAGTTCCGGAATGGTCCGGAGGTAAAGATTTATATATGGGAAGTCCTGTTTCGGGCATCGGGACAAGTTTCGGGGTTATCGGTATTGTACCGGGACCACCGGAGGGGTCCCGGGGGCCCACCGGGTGGGGCCACCCATCCCCGGGGGCCACATGGGCTGTAGGGGGTGCGCCTTGGCCTGCTTGGGCCAAGGGCACCAGCCCCACTAGGCCCATGCGCCTAGGGTTTCCAAGGGGGAGGAGTCCTACTAGTGGAAGGCACCTCCTAGGTGCCTTGGGGGGGAGGGAAACCCCCCTTGGCCGCCGCACCCCCTAGGAGATTGGATCTCCTAGGGCCGGCCACCCCCCCTTGGCACCCCTATATATAGTGGGGGAGAGGAGGGACCTCATACCTTGAGTCCTTGGCCTTTGGTTGCCTCCTTCTCCCTCCCCAACACCTCCTCCACCTCCTTATTGCTTAGCGAAGCTCTGCCGGAGTACTGCAGCTCCATCAACACCATGCCGTCGTGCTGCTGCTGGTGCCATCTCCCTTAACCTCTCCTCCCCTCCTTGCTGGATCAAGAAGGAGGAGACGTGGCTGTTTCCGTACGTGTGTTGAACGCGGAGGTGCCGTCCGTTCGGTGCTAGGATCTCCGGTGATTCGAATCAAGTCGTGTTCGACTACATCATCCCCGTTCTTTGAACGCTTCCGCTCGCGATCTACAAGGTATGTAGATGCATCTATTCACTCGTTGCTAGATGAACTCCTAGATGATCTTGGTGAAACGAGTAGGAAAATTTTTGTTTTCTGCAACGTTACCCAACACTCCCCTCCCCCGATTCGGCAGTTGATGTGATCAGGGCCTCTACAGATAAAACTGAAAATATTGTTTGCACATACAATAGTCAGGTGATTTCTGTTAATAATTATGTGAATTTTTATTTTGTTACCGCGAATAGAAATACTATACAATTTTTTATTTTATGCAGAATTGCCGGAGACCTGTATAGGTCTCGTGTTAAAATGAGAGATTATATCCATGCATGGCACACATGTATATAGACAGTGGCGGAGACATGGAGACCAGCAGGGCCCCTGGCCCCCCTAACAACTAGGATTTCAAACTAATTTTCATATAAACAGTACATAATTACTGGTTATTTGCTGCTAAAAACTCATTTTTTATGATTTGACCCTTCCCAACCTTACACGTACGCTTACGTGAGACCGGTTCCACCGACTAACATGCACAAGTTGCATAAGGTGGCTGGCGGGTGTCTGTCTCTCCCACTTTAGTTGAAGCGGATTCGATGAAAAGGGTCCTTATGAAGGGTAAATAGAAGTTGACAAATCACGTTGTGGTTTCACGTAGGTAAGAAAACGTTCTTGCTAGAACCCTACTTCAGCCACGTAAAAACTTGCAAACAACAATTAGAGGACGTCTAACTTGTTTTTGCAGCAAGTGCTTTGTGATATGATATGGCCAAAGTTGTGATGAATGATGAATGATCTATATGTCATGTATGAGATGTTCATGCTATTGTAATAGAAATCACGACTTGCATGTCGATGAGTATGACAACCGGCAGGAGCCATAGGAGTTGTCTTTATTTTTTGTATGACCTGCGTGTCATTAAAGAACGCCATGTAAACTACTTTACTTTATTACTAAACGCGTTAGTCATAGAAGTAGAAGTAGTCGTTGGCGTGACAACTTCATGAAGACACGATGATGGAGATCATGATGATGGAGATCATGGTGTCATGCCGGTGACAAGATGATCATGGAGCCCCGAAGATGAAGATCAAAGGAGCTATATGATATTGGCCATATCATGTCACTACTTTATATAATTGCATGTGATGTTTATTATGTTTTATGCATCTTGTTTACTTAGAACGACGGTAGTAAATAAGATGATCCCTTACAAAAATTTCAAGAAGTGTTCTCCCCTAACTGTGCACCGTTGCTACAGTTCGTCGTTTCGAAGCACCACGTGATGATCGGGTGTGATAGATTCTTACGTTCACATACAACGGGTGTAAGACAGTTTTACACAGCGAAAACACTTAGGGTTAACTTGACGAGCCTAGCATGTACAGACATGGCCTCGGAACACGGAGACCGAAAGGTCGAACACGAGTCGTATGGAAGATACGATCTACATGAGAATGTTCACCGACGATGACTAGTCCGTCTCACGTGATGATCGGACACGGCCTAGTCGACTCGGATCGTGTAACACTTAGATGACCAAAGGGATGTCAAATCTGAGTGGGAGTTCATTATAATTTGATTAGATGAACTTAATTATCATGAACTTAGTCTAAAATTTTTACAATATGTCTTGTAGATCAAATGGCCAACGTAGTCCTCAACTTCAACGCGTTCCTAGAGAAAACCAAGCTAAAAGATGATGGCAGCAACTATACGGACTGGGTCCGGAACCTGAGGATCATCCTCATAGCTGCCAAGAAAGATTATGTCCTACAAGCACAGCTTGGTGACGCACCCGTTCTCCCTGCAGAACAAGATGTTATGAACGCTTGGCAGGCACGTTTCGATGACTACTCCCTCGTTCAGTGCGGCATGCTTTACAGCCTAGAGCCGGGGCTCCAAAAGCGTTTTGAGAGACATGGAGCATATGAGATGTTCGAAGAGCTGAAAATGGTTTTCCAAGCTCATGCCCGGGTCGAGAGATATGAAGTCTCCGACAAATTCTTCAGCTGTAAGATGGAGGAAAACAGTTCTGTCAGTGAGCACATACTCACTATGTCTGGGTTGCATAACCGCTTGACTCAGCTGGGAGTTAATCTCCCGGATGATGCGGTCATTGACAGAATCCTCCAGTCGCTTCCACCAAGCTACAAGAGCTTTGTGATGAACTTCAATATGCAGGGGATGGAATAGACCATTCCCGAAGTATTTGCTATGCTAAAATCAGCGGAGGTAGAAGTCAGGAAGGAACATCAAGTGTTGATGATCAATAAAACCACTAAGTTCAAGAAAGGCAAGGGTAAAAAGAGCTTCAAGAAGGACGGCAAGGAGGTTGCCGCGCCCGGCAAGCAAGCTGCCGGGAAGAAGCCAAAGAATGGACCCAAGCCCGAGACTGAGTGCTTTTATTGCAAGGGAAGCGGTCACTGGAAGCGGAACTGCCCTAAGTACTTAGCGGATAAGAAGGCCGGCAAAACCAAAGGTATATGTGATATACATGTAATTGATGTGTACCTTACTAGTGCCCGTAGTGGCTCCTGGGTATTTGATACCGGTGCAGTTGCTCACATTTGTAACTCAAAGCAGGGGCTGCGGAATAAGCGGAAACTGGCAAAGGACGAGGTGACGATGCGCGTCGGGAATGGTTCCAAGGTCAATGTGATCGCCGTCGGCACGCTGCCTCTGCATCTCCCTTCGGGATTAGTTTTAAACCTTAATAATTGTTATTTAGTGCCAGCTTTGAGCATGAACATTGTATCGGGATCTCGTTTAATTCGAGATGGCTACTCATTTAAATCCGAGAATAATGGTTGTTCTATTTATATGAGAGATATGTTTTATGGTCATGCTCCTATGGTGAATGGTTTATTCTTTATGAATCTCGAACGTGATGCTACACATATTCATAGTGTAAGTACCAAAAGATGTAAGATTGATAGTGATAGTCCCACATACTTGTGGCACTGCCGCCTCGGTCACATAGGTGTCAAACGCATGAAGAAGCTCCATGCTGATGGACTTTTAGAGTCTCTTGATTACGAATCATTTGACACGTGCGAACCATGCCTCATGGGTAAAATGACCAAGACTCCATTCTCAGGAACAATGGAGAGAGCAACCAACTTATTGGAAATCATACATACTGATGTGTGCGGTCCAATGAGTGTTGAGGCTCGCGGTGGCTATCGTTATGTTCTCACCCTCACTGATGACTTGAGTAGATATGGGTATGTCTACTTAATGAAACACAAGTCTGAGACCTTTGAAAAGTTCAAGGAATTTCAGAGTGAAGTTGAGAATCAACGTGACAGGAAAATCAAGTTTCTACGATCAGATCGTGGAGGAGAATACTTGAGTCACGAGTTTGGTACACACTTAAGAAAATGTGGAATAGTTTCACAACTCACGCCGCCTGGAACACCTCAGCGTAATGGTGTGTCCGAACGTCGTAATCGCACTCTATTAGATATGGTGCGATCTATGATGTCTCTTGCCGACTTACAACTATCTTTTTGGGGCTATGCTTTAGAGACTGCCACATTCACTTTAAATAGGGCCCCGTCGAAATCCGTTGAGACGACACCGTATGAATTATGGTTTGGGAAGAAACCTAAGCTGTCATTTCTAAAAGTTTGGGGATGCGATGCTTATGTCAGGAAACTTCAACCTGAAAAGCTCGAACCCAAATCGGAAAAATGCGTCTTCATAGGATACCCTAAAGAAACTGTTGGGTATATCTTCTACCTCAGATCCGAAGGCAAGATCTTTGTTGCCAAGAATGGGTCCTTTCTGGAGAAAGAGTTTCTCTCGAAAGAAGTAAGTGGGAGGAAAGTAGAGCTTGATGAAGTATTACCTCTTGAACCGGAAAATGGCGCAACTCAAGAAAATGTTCCTGAGGTGCCTGCACCGACTAGAGAGGAAGTTAATGATAATGATCAAGATACTTCTGATCAAGCTCCTACTGAAATTCGAAGGTCCACGAGGACACGTTCCGCACCAGAATGGTACGGCAACCCTGTCTTGGAAATCATGTTGTTAGACAACGGTGAACCTTCGAACTATGAAGAAGCGATGGCGGGTCCGGATTCCGACAAATGGCTAGAAGCCATGAAATCCGAGATAGGATCCATGTATGAAAACGAAGTATGGACTTTGACTGACTTGCCCGTAGAACGGCGAGCCATAGAAAATAAATGGATCTTTAAGAAGAAGACAGACGCGGATGGTAATGTGACCATCTATAAAGCTCGGCTTGTCGCCAAGGGTTATCGACAAGTTCAAGGGGTTGACTACGATGAGACTTTCTCACCGGTAGCGAAGCTGAAGTCCGTCCGAATCATGTTAGCAATTGCCGCATTTTATGATTATGAAATTTGGCAAATGGACGTCAAAACGGCATTCCTTAATGGTTTCCTTAAGGAAGAATTGTATATGATGCAGCCGGAAGGTTTTGTCGATCCTAAAAATGCTGACAAGGTGTGCAAGCTCCAACGCTCAATTTATGGGCTGGTGCAAGCATCTCGGAGTTGGAACATTCGTTTTGATGAGATGATCAAAGCGTTTGGGTTTACACAGACTTATGGAGAAGCCTGTGTTTACAAGAAAGTGAGTGGGAGCTTTATAGCATTTCTCATACTATATGTAGATGACATACTTTTGATGGGAAATGATATAGAACTTTTGGACAGCATTAAGGCCTACTTGAATAAGAGTTTTTCAATGAAGGACCTTGGAGAAGCTGCTTATATATTAGGCATCAAGATCTATAGGGATAGATCAAGACGCCTCATAGGTCTTTCACAAAGCACATATCTTGATAAGATTTTGAAGAAGTTCAAAATGGATCAGTCCAAGAAAGGGTTCTTGCCTGTTTTGCAAGGTGTGAAATTGAGCTCAGCTCAATGTCCGACCACGGCAGCAGAGATAGAAGAGATGAGTGTCATCCCCTATGCCTCAGCCATAGGATCTATTATGTATGCCATGCTGTGTACCAGACCTGATGTAAACCTTGCCGTAAGTTTGGTAGGAAGGTACCAAAGTAATCCCGGCAAGGAACACTGGACAGCGGTCAAGAATATCCTGAAGTACCTGAAAAGGACTAAGGAAATGTTTCTCGTTTATGGAGGTGACGAAGAGCTCGTCGTAAAAGGTTACGTCGACGCTAGCTTCGACACAGATCTGGATGACTCTAAGTCACAAACCGGATACGTGTATATTTTGAATGGTGGGGCAGTAAGCTGGTGCAGTTGCAAGCAGAGCGTCGTGGCGGGATCTACATGTGAAGCGGAGTACATGGCAGCCTCGGAGGCAGCACATGAAGCAATATGGGTGAAGGAGTTCATCACCGACCTAGGAGTCATACCCAATGCGTCGGGGCCGATCAAGCTCTTCTGTGACAACACTGGAGCTATTGCACTTGCCAAGGAGCCCAGGTTTCACAAGAAGACAAGGCACATCAAGCGTTGCTTCAACTCCATCCGTGAAAATGTTCAAGATGGAGACATAGAGATTTGTAAAGTACATACGGACCTGAATGTAGCAGATCCGTTGACTAAACCTCTCCCAAGAGCAAAACATGATCAACACCAGAATTCCATGGGTGTTCGATTCATCACAATGTAACTAGATTATTGACTCTAGTGCAAGTGGGAGACTGTTGGAAATATGCCCTAGAGGCAATAATAAAAGCATTATTATTATATTTCTTTGTTCATGATAATTGTCTTTATTCATGCTATAATTGTGTTATCCGGAAATCGTAATACATGTGTGAATAACAGACACCAACATGTCCCTAGTAAGCCTCTAGTTGACTAGCTCGTTGATCAATAGATAGTCATGGTTTCCTAGCTATGGACATTGGATGTCATTGATAACGGGATCACATCATTAGGATAATGATGTGATGGACAAGACCCAATCCTAAACATAGCACAAGATCGTATAGTTCGTTTGCTAGAGTTTTTGCAATGTCAAAGTATCTCTTCCTTCGACCATGAGATCGTATAACTCCTGGATACCGTAGGAGTGCTTTGGGTGTATCAAACGTCACAACGTAACTGGGTGACTATAAAGGTGCACTACAGGTATCTCCGAAAGTATCTATTGTTTTATATGGATCGAGACTGGGATTTGTCACTCCGTATGACGGAGAGATATCACTGGGCCCACTCAGTAATGCATCATCATAATGAGCTCAAAGTGACCAAGTGTTTGGTCACGGGATCATGCATTACGGTACGAGTAAAGTGACTTGCCGGTAACAAGATTGAACGAGGTATTGGGATACCGACGATCGAATCTCGGGCAAGTAACATATCGATTGACAAAGGGAATTGCATACGGGATTGATTAAATCCTCGACATCGTGGTTCATCCGATGAGATCATCGTGGAGCGTGTGGGAGCCAACATGGGTATCCAGATCCCGCTGTTGGTTATTGACCGGAGAGCGATCTCGGTCATGTCTACATGTCTCCCGAACCCGTAGGGTCTACACACTTAAGGTTCAGTTACGCTAGGGTTGTAGGGATATGTATATGCAGTAACCCGAATGTTGTTCGGAGTCCCGGATGAGATCCCGGACGTCACGAGGAGTTCCGGAATGGTCCGGAGGTAAAGATTTATATATGGGAAGTCCTGTTTCGGGCATCGGGACAAGTTTCGGGGTTATCGGTATTGTACCGGGACCACCGGAGGGGTCCCGGGGGCCCACCGGGTGGGGCCACCCATCCCCGGGGGCCACATGGGCTGTAGGGGGTGCGCCTTGGCCTGCTTGGGCCAAGGGCACCAGCCCCACTAGGCCCATGCGCCTAGGGTTTCCAAGGGGGAGGAGTCCTACTAGTGGAAGGCACCTCCTAGGTGCCTTGGGGGGGAGGGAAACCCCCCTTGGCCGCCGCACCCCCTAGGAGATTGGATCTCCTAGGGCCGGCCACCCCCCCTTGGCACCCCTATATATAGTGGGGGAGAGGAGGGACCTCATACCTTGAGTCCTTGGCCTTTGGTTGCCTCCTTCTCCCTCCCCAACACCTCCTCCACCTCCTTATTGCTTAGCGAAGCTCTGCCGGAGTACTGCAGCTCCATCAACACCACGCCGTCGTGCTGCTGCTGGTGCCATCTCCCTTAACCTCTCCTCCCCTCCTTGCTGGATCAAGAAGGAGGAGACGTGGCTGTTTCCGTACGTGTGTTGAACGCGGAGGTGCCGTCCGTTCGGTGCTAGGATCTCCGGTGATTCGAATCACGTCGTGTTCGACTACATCATCCCCGTTCTTTGAACGCTTCCGCTCGCGATCTACAAGGTATGTAGATGCATCTATTCACTCGTTGCTAGATGAACTCCTAGATGATCTTGGTGAAACGAGTAGGAAAATTTTTGTTTTCTGCAATGTTACCCAACACTCCCCTCCCCCGATTCGGCAGTTGATGTGATCAGGGCCTCTACAGATAAAACTGAAAATATTGTTTGCACATACAATAGTCAGGTGATTTCTGTTAATAATTATGTGAATTTTTATTTTGTTACCGCGAATAGAAATACTATACAATTTTTTATTTTATGCAGAATTGCCGGAGACCTGTATAGGTCTCGTGTTAAAATGAGAGATTATATCCATGCATGGCACACATGTATATAGACAGTGGCGGAGACAGGGAGACCAGCAGGGGCCCTGGCCCCCCTAACAACTAGGATTTCAAACTAATTTTCATATAAACAGTACATAATTACTGGTTATTTGCTGCTAAAAACTCATTTTTTATGATTTGACCCTTCCCGATCAGTTTTGGCATCACTCGGCCCTCTAATATTTTTTTTCCTGGCTCCGCCACTATATATAGATGCATGTCATATGTGTGAATATATATGTGCATGTGTACTACCATGGTGCAACCGAACACATCCATCATGCACCATGCATGCTATGGGGCCCAAGCCCATGTGGTACAGCCTATAGTGCATGCATACACACAAGTCCACGTACGAGGGAATCAAAGGAGGTGGGCCTCCGTACGTGTGCGCGGGCACGCCGGCCAGGTTTTGCAAGCCAGGAGACATCGGCGACACGTTCCTTTAATAAATAGACATCATCAATCTAGGTTTAGCCTTGGGTTTTATTATATTGTCTAGCCATCGCTACAATTTCGCATCTACGGGACATGTAGGCTTGTCAAATCCACAGTGAAACCCCAACTTTTCATCTAGTTCGTGTGCTCAATTTATCATCCGCAATTTCAGTTGCAATTCACCTTTGTTCTTGCTGGTTCTTCGGTTGCTTGCAGGAACTCGAACCTCGTTGTTCAGGTTGATCGTGCCTACGGCAAGGTCAATAACCATCGGAGATTGGTTTAGCGATTGTCGAGGCGTATCGTCGGGTATGGTATAGCCGGATCGTCAAGGTCAAAATCCACCAAATCGATAATTATCCCCACTTTCATCGAAAGATCGGGCCACCGTCACATCAAGTGGTATCAGTTTTCAGGTTCATCGGTAAGAGATTTACAGTTTTCGTAGTTTAGTCTATTTGTCTGTCCTATAAACCCATGAAAAGCCAAAAAAATAGATTAGTTCATCCATTACACCTACCTTTTTAGCCTTTAGCAATTTTTGCATCTAGTATTTGCTTTGTTGAATTTTTGGTTGCATTCATCTTAGAATTAGTGCTGGTTTAGATTAGTTAGGAAGAAATTATCTACTAGATCGATCCTCTTTTGTCCATCATATTTTCCTCTGTCTCGCTTGTCTGAAAAAAAAAGACAAGATTGCGATTGGTTGTTTCCAATTCTTGTTGATTCTAGACGTCTTTGTTTCCTTGGTTACAATATTTATCCGGCGCTGATTAAGATCCCATTACATATTACCGGACGCACAATTGCAGGTTACGCGAACGACCAGACACATCCATCGTGTCTGGCACCGCACGTGCGTCCCATCCATATACGCGTCGCGCTTCGCAAGAGCCCAGGCAACGCCGCTGTCCACACGTGGATGCAAGTCACCAGATATCTCACCATTTATGTCTGACTCCCCGCGCGGCACAGTGCTGCATCACTCCACGCGCGCCACACCACTCCGCCAACTGACCTTGTGTGAAGTAGTAGTACTACTCTCTAATCACAGCAACCATTAATATCTAGCTAGCTTTCCTAGCCTTGTTTTCTTGCTGTAGCACTTGGTCAACACACTTTTGTTTCTTCTTTTGGCCCCAATTTGTGTACGTGCCATCTTGTGTATCTTCTGCTAATAACCGTCCAGTGGAAAAAAGGAGAAAAAAGAAAAGAAAGAAAAAAGAGAGAAAAAAATAAAAAAGAGAGAAAAAAAAGAAGCAAAAGGAAACAGAGAAGAAATATTTGCACAGTGCCGGCCGGTTCACAAATTTTGGAATATCTCCTGTTGTTCAAAACTTTTACTTTTTGCATATATGTGGTAATTGTTGTCCATCTTCTGTTCTTGGTTGCCATACACTACATCCATACCTCACTTATATCCAGCTATTTAGAGCTCTCAAATTTTCATCGGTTTCCACTCGCTTGATCCAGTATCTGGGCTTAGATTGTTTTCTCTCTTGCTAGTCGACTGCCAGCACTAGTTAGGAGTTTGAGCAATTATTCAACTTGCATTACTTTTTGCTTAATTGTGCCACATATTGTGAGTTGAGGAAACCTTCACCAAGCTCCACTTTCTATATTGCACCTTGTTCGGATCACTTGGTAATCGCTATATCAATCGTTTGTTCACTTTTGACATCGCCAACGGCCGACAACCACTGCAACACAGTAAGAACTGGTAAGAGCTTGGTAATTGCTAGAGTGTGGAGCTTTTCCACCACCTCCGAGTAGTACTATAGAAACATTATACTTGTGAATTGTTTTTGTATGGTACTAACCATGGCAGATTCTACAGCAGCCAATGGTTGGATTGCGTCTATTGTGGGAGATGACTTGTCATATCTTGATACATGTCACTCTTTCGCACCACAGAAGGTACGACGACGGGCACATGATGTACATCATGGTAGAAACACGCATCATCAGGTTACTTCTTTGCCAAATTTTAAGGGTAAATATGACCCTGATTTATATATTGATTGGGAAATTAAGGTAGAAAAAATATTTTGTAGCCATGATTTTTCTGAGCATAAGAAAATAAATGATGCCACTAGAAGCTTTTTCGGTTTTGCTTTAGTTTGGTGGAGAAATTATTGCAGGGATAATATTTCTAATCTACCTACTACTTGGAAAGCTTTCAAACTTGTTATGCGAAACCGATTTATTCCTTCCTACCATGTTAGTGATTTGATTAGGAAATTGCAACATTTAGCACAAGGACATCACACCGTCGAAGAATATTATGATAATTTGTGCACTGCTTTATTTCGTTGTGACTTGGAAGAATGAGAAGAAGCTACCATGAATAGATTTTTGAGGGGATTAAACAGAGATATCTATGATATACTTGTGCATAAAAAATATTATTCCATGAATAGTTTGTTTCATCTTGCTTGTAAAGTTGAACGGAAAATTAATAGACACATACATGAGACAAAGAAACACATAGTGCGAGCCCCTACACGAAGTTTTGTTTCAGATACTTCTTCACAGGCGCAAACTACAGTGGTTGTTGGACCCACACTAGTCTCGGCTTGTGGCATGATGCCACTGACAATACCTACATCTTCTTGTTGGGGAACGTAGTAATTTCAAAAAAATTCCTACGCACACGCAAGATCATGGTGATGATATAGCAACAAGAGGGGAGAGTGTTGTCCACGTACCCTCATAGACCGTAAGCGGAAGCGTTAGCACAACGCGGTTGATGTAGTCGTACGTCTTCACGATCCGATCGATCCAAGTACCGAACGTACGGCACCTCCGAGTTCAGCACACGTTCAGCTCGATGATGATCCCCGGGCTCCGATCCAGCAAAGCTTCGGGGATGAGTTTCGTCAGCACGACGGCGTGGTGACGACGATGATGTTCTACCGGCGCAGGGCTTCGCCTAAACTCCGCGACGATATGACCGAGGTGGAATATGGTGGAGGGGGGCACCGCACATGGCTAAGGAACGATCCGTAGATCAACTTGTGTGTCTATGGGGTGCCCCCTGCCCCCGTATATAAAGGAGCAAGGGGGGAGGCCGGCCGGCCCTTAGAGGGCGCGCCAAGGAGGAGGAATCCTCCTCCTAGTAGGAGTAGGACTCCCCCTTTCCTACTCCTACTAGGAGGGGGAAGGAAGGGGGAGAGGGGGAAGGAAAGAGGGGGGCGCCACCCCCTCTCCTAGTCCAATTCGGACCAGAGGGAGAGGGGGCACACGGCCCACCCTGGCCGCCCCTCTCTCTTTCCCCTAAGGCCCACTAGGCCCATTACTTCTCCCGGGGGGGTTCCGGTAACCCTCCGGCACTCCGGTTTTCTCCGAAAACACCTGAAACACTTCCGGTGTCCGAATATAGCTGTCCAATATATCAACCTTTATGTCTCGACCATTCTGAGACTCCTCGTCATGTCCGTGATCACATCCGGGACTCCGAACAAACTTCGGTACATCAAAACTTATAAACTCATAATAAAACTGTCATCGTAACGTTAAGCGTGCGGAACCTACGGGTTCGAGAACTATGTAGACATGACCTAGAACTATTCTCGGTCAATAACCAATAGCGGAACCTGGATGCCCATATTGGTTCCTACATATTCTACGAAGATCTTTATCGGTCAAACCACATAACAACATACGTTGTTCCCTTTGTCATCGGTATGTTACTTGCCCGAGATTCGATCGTCGGTATCCAATACCTAGTTCAATCTCGTTACTGGCAAGTCTCTTTACTCGTTATGTAATGCATCATTCCGTAACTAACTCATTAGTTACATTGCTTGCACGACTTATAGTGATGTGCATTACTGAGAGGGCCCAGAGATACCTCTCCGACAATCGGAGTGACAAAACCGAATCTCGAAATACGCCAACCCAACATCTACCTTTGGAGACACTTGTAGTACACCTTTATAATCACCCAGTTACGTTGTGACGTTTGGTAGCACACAAAGTGTTCCTCCAGTAAACGGGAGTTGCATAATTTCATAGTCATAGGAACATGTATAAGTCATGAAGAAAGCAATAGCAACATACTAAACGATCGGGTGCTCAGCTAATGGAATGGGTCATGTCAATCACATCATTCTCCTAATGATGTGATCCCGTTAATCAAATGACAACTCATGTCTATGGTTAGGAAACATAACCATCTTCGATTAACGAGCTAGTCAAGTAGAGGCATACTAGTGACACTCTGTTTGTCTATGTATTCACACAAGTATTATGTTTCCGGTTAATACAATTCTAGCATGAATAATAAACATTTATCATGATATGAGGAAATAAATAATAACTTTATTATTGCCTCTAGGGCATATTTCCTTCAGTCTCCCACTTACACTAGAGTCAATAATCTAGATTACACAGTAATGATTCTAACACCCATGGAGCCTTGGTGCTGATCATGTTTTTCTCGTGGAAGAGGCTTAGTCAACGGGTCTGCTGCATTCAGATCCGTATGTATCTTGCAAATATCTATGTCTACCACCTGGACTAGATCCCGGATGGAATTGAAGCGTCTCTTGATGTGCTTGGTTCTCTTGTGAAATCTAGATTCCTTTGCCAAGGCAATTGCACCAGTATTGTCACAAAAGATTTTCATTGGACCCGATGCACTAGGTATGACACCTAGATCGTATATGAACTCCTTCATCCAGACTCCTTCGTTTGCTGCTTCCGAAGCAGCTATGTACTCCGCTTCACATGTAGATCCCGCCACGACGCTTTGTTTAGAACTGCACCAACTAACAGCTCCACCGTTTAATGTAAACACGTATCCGGTTTCCGATTTAGAATCGTCCAGATTAGTGTCAAAGCTTGCATCAACGTAACCATTTACGATGAGCTCTTTGTCACCTCCATATACGAGAAACATATCCTTAGTCCTTTTCAGGTATTTCAGGATGTTCTTGACCGATGTCCAGTGATCCACTCCTGGATTACTTTGGTACCTTCCTGCCAAGCTTATTGCTAAGCATACGTCAGGTCTGGTACACAGCATTGCATACATGATAGAGCCTATGGCTGAAGCATAGGGAACATCTTTCATTTTCTCTCTATCTTCTGCTGTGGTCGGGCATTGAGTTTGACTCAACTTCACACCTTGTAGCACGGGCAAGAACCCTTTCTTTGCCTGATCCATTTTGAACTTTTTCAAAATTTTATCAAGGTATGTGCTTTGTGAAAGTCCTATTAAGCGTCTTGATCTATCTCTATAAATCTTGATGCCCAATATGTAAGCAGCTTCACCGAGGTCTTTCATTGAAAAACTTTTATTCAAGTATCCTTTTATGCTATCCAGAAATTTTATATCATTTCCAATTAATAATATGTCATCTACATATAATATCAGAAATGCTACAGAGCTCCCACTCACTTTCTTGTAAATACATGCTTCTCCAAAAGTCTGTATAAAACCATATGCTTTGATCACACTATCAAAGCGTTTATTCCAACTCCGAGATGCTTGCACCAGTCCATAAATGGATTGCTGGAGCTTGCACACTTTGTTAGCACCTTTTGGATCAACAAAACCTTCTGGCTGCATCATATACAACTCTTCTTCCAGAAATCCATTCAAGAATGCAGTTTTGACATCCATTTGCCAAATTTCATAATCATGAAATGCAGCAATAGCTAACATGATTCGGACAGACTTAAGCATCGCTACGGGTGAGAAAGTCTCATCGTAGTCAACCCCTTGAACTGTTGGGGAACGTTGCAGAAAATTAAAAAAATTCCTACGGTTTCACCAAGATCCATCTATGAGTTCATCTAAGCAACAAGTCAAGGGAGTGAGTTTGCATCTACATACCACTTGTATATCGTGTGCGGAAGCGTTCAAGGGAAGGGTGATGATGGAGTCATACTCGCCGTGATTCAGATCACCGATGACCAAGTGCTGAACGGACAACACCTCCGCGTTCAACACACGTACGGGATGGACGACATCTCCTCCGTCTTGATCCAGCAAGGAGGAAGGAGAGGTTGAGGAAGATTGCTCCAACGGCAGCACGACGGCGTGGTGGTGTTGGTGCAGCAGTACTCCGACAGGGCTTCGCCAAGCACGTAACGGAGGAGGAGAGGTGTTGGGGAGGGGAGGGGCCGCGCCTTGGGTTGTGTCCCGCAGCCCTCCCCTCACCCCTCTATTTATAGGGGAAGGGGCAAGGGGGGCCGACCCCTCTAGATGGGATCTAGAGGGGGCGGCGGCCAGGGAGGGGGGACTTGCGTTTCCCCCCCAACCCTAGGCGCATGGGCCCAAGGTGGGGGGCGCGCCCAACCCTCCAGGGGCTGGTTCCCTCCCCTTTGTGGCCCATGTGGCCCTCCGGGAGGGGTGGCCCCTCCCGGTGGAGCCCCAGAACCTCTCCGATGGCCCCGGTACAATACCGATATGCCCCCAAAACTTTCCGGTGTCCGCATGACAACTTCCCATATATAAAACTTCACCTCCGGACCATTCCGGAACTCCTCGTGATGTCTGGGATCTCATCCGAGACTCCGAACAACATTCGGTAATCACATACAAGTCTTCCTAATAACCCTAGCGTCACCGAACCTTAAGTGTGTAGACCCTACGGGTTCGGGAGACATGCAGACATGACCGAGACGACTCTCCGGTCAATAACCAACAGCGGGATCTGGATACCCATGTTGGCTCCCACATGTTCCACGATGATTTCATCGGTTGAACCACGATATCGAGGATTCGATCAAAACCCCGTATACTTGCCCGAGACTCGATCGTCGGTATCCCAATACCTTGTTCAGTCTCGTTACCGGCAAGTCACTTTACTCGTACTGTAATGCATGATCCCGTGACCAACCACTTGGTCACTTTGAGCTCAATATGATGATGCATTACCGAGTGGGCCCAGAGATACCTCTCCGTCATACGGAGTGACAAATCCCAGTCTCGATCCGTGTCAACCCAACAGACACTTTCGGAGATACCTGTAGTGCACCTTTATAGTCACCCAGTTACGTTGTGACGTTTGATACACCCAAGGCACTCCTACGGTATCCGGGAGTTACACGATCTCATGGTCTAAGGAAGAGATACTTGACATTGGAAAAGCTCTAGCAAACGAACTACACGATCTTGTGCTATGCTTAGGATTGGGTCTTGTCCATCACATCATTCTCCTAATGATGTGATCCCGTTATCAACGACATCCAATGTCCATAGCCAGGAAACCATGACTATCAGTTGATCAATGAGCTAGTCAACTAGAGGCTCACTAGGGACATATTGTGGTCTATGTATTCACACGTGTATTACGATTTCCGGATAATACAGTTATAGCATGAATAAAAGACAATTATCATGAACAAGGAAATATAATAATACTTTTATTATTGCCTCTAGGGCATATTTCCAACAGTCTCCCACTTGCACTAGAGTCAATAATGTAGTTACATTGTGATGAATCGAACACCTATAGAGTTCTGGTGTTGATCATGTTTTGCTCGCGAGAGAGGTTTAGTCAATGGATCTGCGACATTCAGATCCGTATGTACTTTGCAAATATCTATGTCTCCATCTTGAACATTTTCACGGATGGAGTTGAAACGACGCTTGATGTGCCTGGTCTTCTTGTGAAACCTGGGCTCCTTGGCAAGGGCAATAGCTCCAGTATTGTCACAGAAGAGTTTGATCGGCCCCGACGCATTGGGTATGACTCCTAGGTCGGTGATGAACTCCTTCACCCAAATTGCTTCATGCGCTGCCTCTGAGGCTGCCATGTACTCCGCTTCACATGTAGATCCCGCCACGACGCTCTGCTTGCAGCTGCACCAGCTAACTGCTCCACCATGCAACATATACACGTATCCAGTTTGTGACTTAGAGTCATCCAGATCTGTGTCGAAGCTAGCGTCGACGTAGCCCTTTACGACGAGCTCTTCGTCACCTCCATAAACGAGAAACATGTCCTTTGTCCTTTTCAGGTACTTCAGGATATTCTTGACCGCTGTCCAGTGTTCCTTGCCGGGATTACTTTGGTACCTTCCTACCAAACTTACGGCAAGGTTTATATCAGGTCTGGTACAGGTCATGGCATACATGATAGATCCTATGGCTGAGGCATAGGGGATGACACTCATCTCTTCTTTATCTTTTGCCGTGGTTGGGCATTGAGCCGAGCTCAATCTCACACCTTGCAATACAGGCAAGAACCCCTTCTTGGACTGATCCATTTTGAACTTCTTCAAAATCTTATCAAGGTATGTGCTTTGTGAAAGACCTATGAGGCGTCTCGATCTATTTCTATAGATCTTGATGCCTAATATATAAGTAGCTTCTCCAAGGTCCTTCATTGAAAAACACTTATTTAAGTAGGCCTTAATGCTGTCCAGAAGTTCTATATCATTTCCCACCAAGAGCATGTCATCTACATATAATATGAGAAATGCTACAGAGGTCCCACTCACTTTCTTGTAAACGCAGGCTTCTCCATAAGTCTGCATAAACCCAAACGCTTTGATCATATCATTAAAGCGAATGTTCCAACTCCGAGATGCTTGCACCAGCCCATAAATGGATCGCTGGAGCTTGCATACTTTGTTAGCATTGTTAGGATCGACAAAACCTTCCGGCTGCATCATATACAGCTCTTCCTTAAGATGTCCGTTAAGGAATGCCGTTTTGACGTCCATCTGCCATATCTCATAATCATAGTATGCGGCAATTGCTAACATGATTCGGATGGACTTCAGCTTTGCTACGGGAGAGAATGTCTCATCGTAGTCAATCCCTTGAACTTGTCGATAACCCTTAGCGACAAGTCGAGCTTTATAGATGGTAACATTACCATCCGCGTCCGTCTTCTTCTTAAAGATCCATTTGTTTTCTATCGCTCGCCGATCATCGGGCAAGTCTGTCAAAGTCCATACTTTGTTTTCATACATGGATTCTATCTCGGATTTCATGGCTTCAAGCCATTTGTTGGAATCCGGGCCCGCCATCGCTTCTTCATAGTTCGAAGGTTCACCGTTGTCTAACAAAATGATTTCCAAGACAGGGTTGCCGTACCACTCTGGTGCGGAACGTGTCCTTGTGGACCTACGAAGTTCAGTAGCAACTTGATCCGAAGTACCTTGATCATCATCATTATTTTCCTCTTCAGTTGGTGTAGGCATCACAGGAACATTTTCCTGCGCTGCACCACTTTCCCGTTCGAGAGGTAGTACTTCATCGAGTTCTACTTTCCTCCCACTTACTTCTTTCGAGAGAAACTCTTTTTCCAGAAAGCATCCGTTCTTGGCAACAAAGATCTTGCCCTCGGATCTTAAGTAGAAGGTATACCCAACGGTTTCCTTAGGGTATCCTATGAAGACGCATTTTTCCGACTTGGGTTCGAGCTTTTCAGGTTGAAGTTTCTTGACATAAGCATCGCATCCCCAAACTTTTAGAAACGACAGCTTAGGTTTCTTCCCAAACCATAATTCATACGGTGTCGTCTCAACGGATTTAGACGGTGCCCTATTTAAAGTGAATGTAGCTATCTCTAGAGCGTATCCCCAAAATGATAGCGGTAAATCGGTAAGAGACATAATAGACCGCACCATATCCAATAGAGTGCGATTACGACGTTCGGACACACCGTTACGCTGAGGTGTTCCAGGCGGCGTGAGTTGTGAAACGATTCCACATTTCCTTAAGTGTGTACCAAATTCGTGACTTAAATATTCTCCTCCACGATCTGATCGTAGGAACTTTATCTTTCGATCACGTTGATTCTCTACCTCATTCTGAAATTCCTTGAACTTTTCAAAGGTCTCAGACTTGTGTTTCATCAAGTAGACATACCCATATCTACTCAAGTCATCAGTGAGAGTGAGAACATAACGATATCCTCCGCGAGCCTCAATGCTCATTGGACCGCACACATCGGTATGTATGATTTCCAACAAGTTGGTTGCTCGCTCCATTGTTCCGGAGAACGGAGTCTTGGTCATTTTGCCCATGAGGCATGGTTCGCATGTGTCAAATGGTTCATAATCGAGAGACTCTAAAAGTCCATCAGCATGGAGCTTCTTCATGCGCTTGACACCAATGTGACCAAGGCGGCAGTGCCACAAGTATGTGGGACTATCGTTATCAACTTTACATCTTTTGGCATTCACACTATGAATATGTGTAACATTACGCTCGAGATTCATTAAGAATAAACCATTGACCATAGGGGCATGACCATAAAACATATCTGTCATATAAATAGAACAACCATTATTTTCGGATTTAAATGAGTAGCCATCTCGTATCAAACGAGATCTAGATACAATGTTCATGCTCAAACTTGGCACCAAATAACAATTATTAAGGTTTATAACTAATCCCGTAGGTAAATGTAGAGGTAGCGTGCCGAAGGCGATCACATCGACCCTGGAACCATTCCCGACGCGCATTGTCACCTCGTCCTTCGCCAGTCTCCGTTTATTCCGCAGCTCCTGCTGTGAGTTACAAATATGAGCAACGGCACCGGTATCAAATACCCAGGAGTTACTACGAGTACTGGTAAGGTACACATCAATTACATGTATATCAAATATACCTTTGGTGTTGCCGTCCTTCTTATCCGCTAAGTATTTGGGGCAGTTCCGCTTCCAGTGACCCTTCCCCTTGAAATAAAAGCACTCAGTCTCAAGCTTGGGTCCATTCTTTGACTTCCTCCCGGTAACTGGCTTACCGGGCGCGGCAACATCCTTGCCGTCCTTCTTGAAGTTCTTCTTGCCCTTACCCTTCTTGAACTTAGTGGTCTTATTGACCATCAACACTTGATGTTCTTTCTTGATCTCAACCTCTGCTGTCTTCAGCATTGAAAATACTTCAGGAATGGTCTTCACCATCCCCTGCATATTGTAGTTCATCACAAAGCTCTTGTAGCTTGGTGGGAGCGACTGAAGGATTCTGTCAATGACCGCCTCATCAAGGAGGTTAATGTTCAGCTGAGTCAGGCGGTTGTGCAACCCAGACATTTTGAGTATGTGCTCACTGACAGAACTGTTTTCCTCCATCTTACAACTATAGAACTTGTCGGAGACATCATATCTCTCGACCCGGGCATGAGCTTGGAAAACTAGTTTCAACTCTTCGAACATCTCATATGCTCCGTGATGCTCAAAACGCTTTTGGAGCCCCGGTTCTAAGATGTAAAGCATGCCGCACTGAACGAGGGAGTAATCATCAGCACGAGACTGCCAAGCATTCATAACGTCTTGGTTCTCTGGGACGGGAGCGTCACCTAGCGGTCCTTCTAGGACATATTGTTTCCTGGCAGCTATGAGGATGATCCTCAGGTTCCGGACCCAGTCCGTATAGTTGCTGCCATCATCTTTCAGCTTGGTTTTCTCTAGGAACGCGTTGAAGTTCATGTTGACATGAGCGTTGGCCATTTGATCTACAAGACATATTTGCAAAGGTTTTAGACTAAGTTCATGATAATTAAGTTCATCTAATCAAATTATTCAATGAACTCCCACTCAGATTTGACATCCCTCTAGTCATCTAAGTGTTACACGATCCGAGTCGACTAGTCCGTGTCCGATCAACACGTGAGACGGACTAGTCATCGTCGGTGAACATCTTCATGTTGATCGTATCTTCCATATGACTCGTGTTCGACCTTTCGGTCTCCGTGTTCCGAGGCCATGTCGGTACATGCTAGGCTCGTCAAGTTAACCCTAAGTGTTTTGCATGTGTAAAACTGTCTTACACCCGTTGTATGTGAACGTAAGGATCTATCACACCCGATCATCACGTGGTGCTTCGAAACGACGAACTTTAGCAACGGTGCACAGTTAGGGGAGAACACTTCTTGAAATTGTTGTAAGGGATCATCTTATTTACTACCGTCGTTCTAAGTAAACAAGATGCATAAACAAAATAAACATCACATGCAATTATATAGTAGTGACATGATATGGCCAATATCATATAGCTCCATTGATCTCCATCTTCGGGGCTCCATGATCGTCTTGTCACTGGCATGACACCATGATCTCCATCATCATGATCTCCATCATCGTGTCTTCATGAAGTTGTCACGCCAACGACTACTTCTACTTCTATGGCTAACGCGTTTAGCAATAAAGTAAAGTAATTTACATGGCGTTCTTCAATGACACGCAGGTCATACAAAAATAAAGACAACTCCTATGGCTCCTGCCGGTTGTCATACTCATCGACATGCAAGTCGTGATTCCTATTACAAGAACATGATCTCATACATCACAATATATCATTCATCATTCATCACAACTTCTGGCCATATCACATCACATGACAATCGCTGCAAAAACAAGTTAGACGTCCTCTAATTGTTGTTGCATCTTTTACATGGCTGCAATTGGGTTCTAGCAAGAACGTTTTCTTACCTACGAATAACCACAACGTGATTTTGTCAACTTCTATTTACCCTTCATAAGGACCCTTTTCATCGAATCCGCTCCAACTAAAGTGGGAGAGACAGACACCCGCCAGCCACCTTATGCAACTAGTGCATGTCTGTCGGTGGAACCGGTCTCACGTAAGCGTACCTGTAAGGTTGGTCCGGGCCGCTTCATCCCACAATACCGCTGAAGCAAGAAAAGACTAGTAGTGTCAAGCAAGTTGACAAGATCCACGCCCACAACCAAATTGTGTTCTACTCGTGCAATAGAGAACTACACATAGACCTAGCTCATGATGCCACTGTTGGGGAACGTTGCAGAAAATTAAAATTTTTCCTACGGTTTCACCAAGATCCATCTATGAGTTCATCTAAGCAACGAGTCAAGGGAGTGAGTTTGCATCTACATACCACTTGTAGATCGCGTGCGGAAGCGTTCAAGGGAAGGGTGATGATGGAGTCGTACTCGCCGTGATTCAGATCACCGATGACCAAGTGCTGAACGGACAGCACCTCTGCGTTCAACACACGTACGGGACGGACGACGTCTCATCCGTCTTGATCCAGCAAGGAGGAAGGAGAGGTTGAGGAAGATTTCTCCAACGGCAGCACGACGGCGTGGTGGTGTTGGTGCAGCAGTACTCCGACAGGGCTTCGCCAAGCACGTAACGGAGGAGGAGAGGTGTTGGGGAGGGGAGGGGCTGCGCCTTGGGTTGTGTCCCGCAGCCCTCCCCTCACCCCTCTATTTATAGGGGAAGGGGCAAGGGGGGCCGACCCCTCTAGATGGGATCTAGAGGGGGGCGGCGGCCAGGGAGGGGGGACTTGCCCCCCAAGCAAGGGGGGCGCCCCCCTTAGGGTTTCCCCCCCAACCCTAGGCGCATGGGCCCAAGGTGGGGGCGCGCCCAGCCCTCCAGGGGCTGGTTCCCTCCCCTTTGCGGCCCATGTGGCCCTCCGAGAGGGGTGGCCCCTCCCGGTGGACCCCCGGAACCTCTCCGGTGGCCCCAGTACAATACCGATATGCCCCCGAAACTTTTGGGTGTCCGCATGACAACTTCCCATATATAAAACTTCACCTCCGGACCATTCCGGAACTCCTCGTGACGTCCGGGATCTCATCCAGTACTCCGAACAACATTCGGTAATCACATACAAGTCTTCCTAATAACCCTAGCGTCACCGAACCTTAAGTGTGTAGACCCTACGGGTTCGGGAGACATGCAGACATGACCGAGACGACTCTCCGGTCAATAACCAACAGCAGGATCTGGATACCCATGTTGGCTCCCACATGTTGCCCGATGATTTCATCGGTTGAACCACGATGTCGAGGATTCGATCAAAACCCCGTATACAATCCCCTTTGTCAATCGGTACGTTACTTGCCCGAGACTCGATCGTCGGTATCACAATACCTTGTTCAGTCTCGTTACCGGCAAGTCACTTTACTCGTACCGTAATGCATGATCCCGTGACCAACCACTTGGTCACTTTGATCTCAATATGATGATGCATTACCGAGTGGGCCCAGAGATACCTCTCCGTCATACGGAGTGACAAATCCCAGTCTCGATCCGTGTCAACCCAACAGACACTTTCGTAGATACCTATAGTGCACCTTTATAGTCACCCAGTTACGTTGTGACGTTTGATACACCCAAAGCACTCCTATGGTATCCGGGAGTTACACGATCTCATGGTCTAAGGAAGACATACTTGACATTGGAAAAGCTCTAGCAAACGAACTACACGATCTTGTGCTATGCTTAGGATTGGGTCTTGTCCATCACATCATTCTCCTAATGATGTGATCCCGTTATCAACGACATCCAATGTCCATAGCCAGGAAACCATGACTATCCGTTGATCAACGAGCTAGTCAACTAGAGGCTCACTAGAGACATATTGTGGTCTATGTATTCACACATGTATTACGATTTTCGGATAATACAGTTATAGCACGAATAAAAGACAATTATCATGAACAAGGAAATATAATAATACTTTTATTATTGCCTCTAGGGCATATTTCCAACATGAACTTGTCGAAAACCTTTCGCAACAAGTCGAGCTTTATAGACAGTTATATTACCATCAGCGTCAGTCTTCTTCTTAAAGATCCATTTATTCTCAATGGCTTGCCGATCATCGGGCAAGTCAACCAAAGTCCATACTTTGTTTTCATACATGGATCCCATCTCAGATTCCATGGCCTCTAGCCATTTTGCGGAATCTGGGCTCATCATCGCTTCCTCATAGTTCGTAGGTTCATCATGGTCAAGTAACATGACTTCCAGAATAGGATTACCGTACCACTCTGGTGCGGATCTTACTCTGGTAGACCTACGAGGTTCAGTAGAAACTTGATCTGAAGTTTCATGATCAATATCATTAGCTTCCTCACTAATTGGTGTAGGGGTCACAGGAACTGATTTCTGTGATGAACTACTTTCCAATAAGGGAGCAGGTACAGTTACCTCATCAAGTTCTACTTTCCTCCCACTCACTTCTTTTGAGAGAAACTCCTTCTCTAGAAAGGATCCATTCTTAGCAACGAATGTTTTGCCTTCGGATCTGTGATATAAGGTGTACCCAACAGTCTCTTTTGGGTATCCTATGAAGACAAATTTCTCCAATTTAGGTTCGAGCTTATCTGGTTGAAGTTTCTTCACATAAGCATCGCAGCCCCAAACTTTAAGAAACGACAACTTTGGTTTCTTGCCAAACCACAGTTCATAAGGCGTCGTCTCAACGGATTTTGATGGTGCCCTATTTAACGTGAATGCGGCCATCTCTAAAGCATAACCCCAGAACGAAATTCCTTGAACTTTTCAAATGTTTCAGACTTGTGTTTCATTAAGTAGATATACCCATATCTGCTCAAATCATCTGTGAAGGTGAGAAAATAACGATATCCGCCATGAGCTTCAATATTCATCGGACCACATACATCTGTATGTATGATTTCCAACAAATCTGTTGCTCTCTCCATAGTACCGGAGAACGGTGTTTTAGTCATCTTGCCCATGAGGCACGGTTCGCAAGTACCAAGTGATCCATAATCAAGTGATTCCAAAAGTCCATCAGTATGGAGTTTCTTCATGCGCTTTACACCGATATGACCTAAACGGCAATGCCACAAATAAGTTGCACTCTCATTATCAACTCTGCATCTTTTGGCTTCGACATTATGAATATGTGTATCACTACTTTCGAGATTCAATAAAAATAGACCACTCTTCAAGGGTGCATGACCATAAAAGATATTACTCATATAAATAGAACAACCATTATTCTCTGATTTAAATGAATAACCGTCTCGAATCAAACAAGATCCAGATATAATGTTCATGCTCAACGCTGGCACCAAATAACAATTATTCAGGTCTAAAACTAATCCCTAAGGTATATGTAGAGGTAGCGTGCCGACCGCGATCACATCGACTTTGGAACCGTTTCCCACGCGCATCGTCACCTCGTCCTTCGCCAGTGCTTGCTTATTCCGTAGTCCCTGTTTCGAGTTGCAAATATTAGCAACAGAACCAGTATCAAATACCCAGGTGCTACTACGAGCTCTAGTAAGGTACACATCAATAACATGTATATCACATATACCTTTGTTCACCTTGCCATCCTTCTTATCCACCAAATACTTGGGGCAGTTCCGCTTCCAGTGTCCAGTCTGCTTGCAGTAGAAGCACTCAGTTTCAGGCTTAGGTCCAGACTTGGGTTTCTTCTCTTGAGCAGCAACTTGCTTGCCGTTCTTTTTGAAGTTCCCCTTCTTCTTTCCTTTGCCCTTTTTCTTGAAACTAGTGGTCTTGTTGACCATCAACACTTGATGCTCCTTCTTGATTTGTACCTCCGCAGCTTTTAGCATTGCGAAGAGCTCGGGAATTGTCTTGTTCATCCCTTGCATATTATAGTTCATCACGAAGCTCTTGTAGCTTGGTGGCAGTGATTGGAGAATTCTGTCAATGACGCTATCATCCGGAAGATTAACTCCCAGTTGAATCAAGTGATTATTATACCCAGACATTTTGAGTATATGCTCACTGACAGAACTATTCTCCTCCATCTTGCAGCTGTTGAACTTATTAGAGACTTCATATCTCTCAATCCGGGCATTTGCTTGAAATATTAACTTCAACTCCTAGAACATCTCATATGCTCCATGACGTTCAAAACGTCGTTGAAGACCCGGTTTTAAGCCGTAAAGCATGGCACATTGAACTATCGAGTAGTCATCAACTTTGCTCTGCCAGACGTTCTTAACGTCGTCAGTTGCATCAGCAGCAGGCCTGGCACCCAGCGGTGCTTCCAGGACGTAATTCTTCTGTGCAGCAATGAGGATAATCCTCAAGTTACGGACCCAGTCCGTGTAATTGCTACCATCATCTTTCAACTTTGCTTTCTCAAGGAACGCATTAAAATTCAACGGAACAACAGCACGAGCCATCTATCTACAACAAACATAGACAAGCAAAATACTATCAGGTACTAAGTTCATGATAAGTTCAATTAATCATATTACTTAAGAACTCCCACTTAGACAGACATCTCTCTAGTCATCTAAGTGATCACGTGATCCAAATCAACCAAACCATAACCGATCATCACGTGAGATGGAGTAGTTTTCAATGGTGAACATCACTATGTTGATCATATCTACTATATGATTCACGCTCGACCTTTCGGTCTCCGTGTTCCGAGGCCATATCTGCATATGCTAGGCTCGTCAAGTTTAACTTGAGTATTCTGCGTGTGCAAAACTGGCTTGCACCCGTTGTAGATGGACGTAGAGCTTATCACACCCGATCATCACGTGGTATCTGGGCACGACGAACTTTGGCAACGGTGCATACTCAGGGAGAACACTTCTTGATAATTTTTAGTGAGAGATCATCTTAAAATGCTACCGTCAATCAAAGCAAGATAAGATGCATAAAGGATAAACATCACATGCAATCAATATAAGTGATATGATATGGCCATCATCATCTTGTGCTTGTGATCTCCAACTTCGAAGCACCGTCGTGATCACCATCGTCACCGTCGCGACACCTTGATCTCCATCATAGCATCGTTGTCGTTACGCCATCTATTGCTTCTACGACTATCGCTACCGCTTAGTGATAAAGTAAAGCAATTACAGGGCATTTGCATTTCATACAATAAAGTGACAACCATATGGCTCCTGCCAGTTGCCGATAACTTCGGTTACAAAACATGATCATCTCATACAATAAAATATAGCATCACGTCTTGACCATATCACATCACAACATGCCCTGCAAAAACAAGTTAGACGTCCTCTACTTTGTTGTTGCAAGTTTTACGTGGCTGCTACGGGCTTAGCAAGAACCGTTCTTACCTACGCATCAAAACCACAATGATAGTTCGTCAAGTTAGTGCTATTTTAACCTTCGCAAGGACCGGGCGTAGCCACACTCGATTCAGCTAAAGTGAGAGAGACAGACACCCGCCAGCCACCTTTAAGCACGAGTGCTCGTAACGGTGAAACCAGTCTCGTGTAAGCGTACGCGTAATGTCGGTCCGGGCCGCTTCATCTCACAATACCGCCGAACCAAAGTATGACATGCTGGTAAGCAGTATGACTTGTATCGCCCACAACTCACTTGTGTTCTACTCGTGCATATAACATCAACGCATAAAACCTAGGCTCTGATACCACTGTTGGGGAACGTAGTAATTTCAAAAAAATTCCTACGCACACGCAAGATCATGGTGATGATATAGCAAGGAGAGGGGAGAGTGTTTTCCACGGACCCTCGTAGACCGTAAGCGGAAGCGTTAGCACAACGCGGTTGATGTAGTCGTACGTCTTCATGATCCGACCGATCCAAGTACCGAACGTACGACGCCTCCATGTTCAGCACACGTTCAGCTCGATGACGATCCCCGGGCTCCGATCCAGCAAAGCTTTGGGGATGAGTTCCGTCAGCACGACGGCGTGGTGACGATGATGATGTTCTACCGGCGCAGGGCTTCGCCTAAACTCCGCGACGATATGACCGAGGTGGAATATGGTGGAGGGGGGCACCGCACACAGCTAAGGAACGATCCGTAGATCAACTTGTGTGTCTATGGGGTGCCCCCTGCCCCCGTATATAAAGGAGCAAGGGGGAGGCCGGCCGGCCCTTAGAGGGCACGCCAAGGAGGAGGAATCCTCCTCCTAGTAGGAGTAGGACTCCCCCTTTCCTACTCCTACTAGGAGGGGGAAGGAAGGGGGAGAGGGGGAAGGAAAGAGGGGGGCGCCGCCCCCCTCCTAGTCCAATTCGGACCAGAGGGAGAGGGGGCGCGTGGCCCACCCTGGCCGCCCCTCTCTCTTTCCCCTAAGGCCCACTAGGCCCATTACTTCTCCCGGGGGGTTTCGGTAACCCTCCGGCACTCCGGTTTTCTCCGAAAACACCCAGAACACTTCTAGTGTCCGAATATAGCCGTCCAATATATCAATCTTTATGTCTCGACCATTCTGAGACTCCTCGTCATGTCCGTGATCACATCCGGGACTCCGAACAAACTTCGGTACATCAAAACTTATAAACTCATAATAAAACTGTCATCGTAACGTTAAGCGTGCGGACCCTACGGGTTCGAGAACTATGTAGACAGTTCCCTTTGTCATCGGTATGTTACTTGCCCGAGATTCGATCGTCGGTATCCAATACCTAGTTCAATCTCGTTACTGGCAAGTCTCTTTACTCGTTACGTAATGCATCATTCCGTAACTAACTCATTAGTTACATTGCTTGCAAGGCTTATAGTGATGTGCATTACCGAGAGGGCCCAGAGATACCTCTCCAACAATCGGAGTGACAAAACCTAATCTCGAAATACGCCAACCCAACATCTACCTTTGGAGACACCTGTAGTACTCCTTTATAATCACCCAGTTACGTTGTGACGTTTGGTAGCACCCAAAGTGTTCCTCCGGTAAACGGGAGTTGCATAATATCATAGTTTCAGGAACATGTATAAGTCATGAAGAAAGCAATTGCAATATACTAAACGATCAAGTGCTAGTCTAACGGAATGGGTCATGTCAATCACATCATTCTTCTAATGATGTGATCCCATTAATCAAATGACAACACATGTCTGTGGTTAGGAAACTTAACCATCTTTGATTAATGAGCTAGTCAAGTAGAGGCATACTAGTGACTATATGTTTGTCTATGTATTCACACATGTATCATGTTTCCGGTTAATACAATTCTAGCATGAATAATAAACATTTATCATGATATGCGAAAATAAATAATAACTTTATTATTTCCTCTAGGGCATATTTCCTTCACTTCTGAGCTGGCCATCAAAGGTAATAAGAAAGGTATTTAATCTATTTTGATCACACCACCTCTTATGGATATTTGTGTTACTAAATTGGTTACATCGTGTGATCAAGTACTCGAAACAAATAATTTTTCATCTGTTAGTAATGAGCCATCTGAGAGCATTGTTCATGATTTAGGTTGCATAGAGATAATACAACATGAAGAAGTATGCATTTCACCAACTAATTCTTTGTGTGATATTATGCTCGATAAACCTATGAAGTTACTACATGCTAAAAACAAAATTTCTGAACTGACAAGTTTGCCATCATTTGCTAGTGTTCATACATTTGGTAAACTTAAGATTAAGTTGATTGGAGAATATGGTGTGAACAATGAATTTTTGGTGCGTCAAATTTTCATCACGTCCGATAACTTTAATGGATTCAGACTTGCTAGTTTGGAAGAAAACATGCTTAATCATTTTGATATGACCTCCAATATATTTGTGGATTACATGTCGAATAGCTTGCTGCATGATTGCTTATCTAAGCATGTTGTAGCTTTTAATTTGGACATCGCTAATAGTTATTCACATATATTGGGATGGTTTAATGATGAGCACGACAACTCAGATGATATGTGCAAAGTAAGTTGTAGTTTGTTCCATCGATACATTTCTTGTGACGAGTCCTTGATTTTTAATCTCATCACCTATGCTCATCAATCTTACATAGAGGTATTAATTGTGCAACACTTGAGAGGAGTTAACACGGAGAATATATACATATACCATGCATACACATTGTCTTCTTGGTTAGTACTTTTTCAGAATAAGCGACGCCGAGGACGGCTTTGTTTTCAAGAAAGGGAGCATGATGTGACCAGGGCCTCTACAGATAAAACCGAAAATATTGTTTGCACATACAATAGTCAGGTGATTTCTGTTAATAATTATGTGAATTTTTATTTTGTTACCGTGAATAGAAATATTATACAATTTTTTATCTTATGCAGAATTGTCGGAGACCTGTACAAGTCTCGTGTTAAAATGAGAGATTATATCCATGCATTGCACACATGTATATAGATGCATGTCATATGTGTGAATATATATATACGTGCATGTGTACTACCATGGTGCAACCGAACACATCCATCATGCACCATGCATGCTATGGGGCCCAAGCCCATGTGGTACAGCCTATAGTGCACGCGTACACACAAGTCCACGTACGAGGGAATCAAAGGAGGTGGGCCTCCGTACGTGTATGCCGGCACGCCGGCCAGGTTTTGCAAGCCAGGAGACATCGGCGACATGTTCCTTTAATAAATAGACATCATCAACCTAGGTTTAGACTTGGGTTTTATTGTATTGTCTAGCCATCGCTGCAATTTCGCATCTACGAGACGTGTAGGACTATCGCCTTGTCAGATCCACAGTGAAACCCCAACTTTTCATCTAGTTCGTGTGCTCAATTTATCATCCGTAATTTCAGTTGCAATTCACCTTTGTTCTTGCTGGTTCTTCGGTTGCTTGCAGGAACTCGAACCTCGTTGTTCAGGTTGATCGTGCCTACGGCAAGGTCAATAACCATCGAAGATTGGTTTAGCGATTGTCGAGGCGTATCGTCGGGTACGCTATAGCCGGATCGTCAAGGTCAAAATCCACCAAATCGATAATTATCCCCACTTTCATCGAAAGATCGGGCCACCGTCACATCAACAGTTCTACCATTTTCTCCCCCAAGTCGTGCCCCTCTCTCCCTCTCTCATCTCCTCCACTCCCCCCCTCTGATCTTCACCGTTTCTTTACCATTTTGGCGGATCGAGATGGCCCCGAAGAGAGAACCGTAAGCTCCTCCGATCCCTCCAATTAGTTTTTGCGAACTTGCTTCCGATTCGACGCATTATTTGCTTGAAATCCCTCATGTTTTTGAACTTAGATTGGATTCTTTTCACCTAAGATTGATTGTAGTTGTAGTTCTTAGTTCTTTAGTAAGTAGTGGTATTGGATATGAACTCTAAGCAATAGTTCATATGTTAGTGTGAAGATGAACCCTAGTTCATAATTTTTTTTGTTAAAAAAATTATGATGTAATGTTGATATGAGGATTAACCCTAGTTTGATGATGCATGTTGATATGATGATATGATCTAGTGTGAAGATGAACCCTAGTTTGATGATGCATGTTGATATGAAGATGTTGTTTGGAAAATTTTATTTAAAAATATGAAGATATGATGTATGTTGGAGGTTTTTTTTATATGATGCATGTTGATATGATTTGATCCATCATGTGTAGTAGATGTTGTTGGAGGAATATGCTTAAAATTTTATTTTAATATGATTTGAGTTTATTGTTTGTTGAAAGAAATATGCCCTAGAGGCAATAATAAAGTTATTATTTATTTCCTTATATCATAATAAATGTTTATTATTCATGCTAGAATTGTATTAACCGGAAACATAATACTTGTGTGAATACATAGACAAACAGAGTGTCACTAGTATGCCTCTACTTGACTAGACCGTTAATCGAAGATGGTTATGTTTCCTAACCATAGACATGAGTTGTCATTTGATTAACGAGATCACATCATTAGGAGAATGATGTGATTGACATGACCCATTCCAATAGCTGAGCACCCGATTGTTTAGTATGTTGCTATTGCTTTCTTCATGACTTATACATGTTCCTATGACTATGAGATTATGCAACTCCCGTTTACCGGAGGAACACTTTGTGTGCTACCAAACGTCACAACGTAACTGGGTGATTATAAAGGTGCTCTACAGGTGTCTCCAAAGGTACATGTTGGGTTGGCGTATTTCGAGATTAGGATTTGTCACTCCGATTGTCGGAGAGGTATCTCTGGGCCCTCCCGGTAATGCACATCACTTAAGCCTTGCAAGCATTGCAACTTATAAGTTAGTTGCGGGATGATGTATTACAGAACGAGTAAAGAGACTTGCCGGTAACGAGATTGAACTAGGTATTGAGATACCGACGATCGAATCTCGGGCAAGTAACATACCGATGACAAAGGGAACAACGTATGTTGTTATGCGGTCTGACCGATAAAGATCTTCGTAGAATATGTGGGAGCCAATATGAGCATCCAGGTTCCGCTATTGGTTATTGACCGAACACATGTCTCGGTCATGTCTACATTGTTCTCGAACCCGTAGGGTCCGCACGCTTAACGTTACGATGACAGTTTCATTATGAGTTTATATGTTTTGATGTACCGAAGGTTGTTCAGAGTCCCGGATGTGATCACGGAGATGACGAGGAGTCTCGAAATGGTCGAGACATAAATATTGATATATTGGAAGCCTATATTTGGATATCGGAATCGTTCCGGGTGAAATTGGGATTTTACCGGAGTACCGGGGGGTTACCGGAACCCCCCCGGGGGTTAATGGGCCTACATGGGCCCTAAGGGACAAGAGGAGGGCCGGCCAGGGCAGGCCGCGCGCCCCCTCCCCCCCTTGTCCGAATAGGACAAGGAAGGGGGGGGGCGGCACCCCCCTTTCCTCTTTCCCCCTTCCCCTTTCCTTCTCCAACAAGGCAAGAGGGGGGAGTCCTACTCCCGGTGGGAGTAGGACTCCCCCGGGCGCACCCCTAAGGTGCCGGCTGCACCTTCCCCCTCCCTCCTTTATATACGGAGGCAAGGGGACACCCCAAGACACACAAGTTGATCTTCGTGATCGTTCCTTAGCCGTGTGCGATGCCCCCTTCCACCATATTCCACCTTGGTCATATCATAGCGGTGCTTAGGCGAAGCCCTGCGACGGTAGAACATCAAGATCGTCATCACACTGTCGTGCTGACGGAACTCTTCCCCGACACTTTGCTGGATCGGAGTCCGGGATCATCATCGAGCTGAACGTGTGCAAGAACTCGGAGGTGTCGTAGTTTCGGTGCTTGATAGGTCGGGCCGTGAATACGTACAACTACATCAACCGCGTTGTTATAACGCTTCCGCTGTCGGTCTACGAGGGTACGTGGACAACACTCTCCCCTCTCGTTGCTATGCATCACCATGATCTTGCGTGTGCGTAGGAAATTTTTTGAAATTACTACGTTCCCCAATAGTGGTATCAGAGCCTGGTTTTATGCGTAGATGTTATATGCACGAGTAGAATACAAGTGAGTTGTGGGCGATATAAGTCATACTGCTTACCAGCATGTCATACTTTGGTTCAGCGGTATTGTTGGATGAAGCGGCCCGGACCGACATTATGCGTACGCTTACACGAGACTGGTTCTACCGACGTGCTTTGCACACAGGTGGCTGGCGGGTGTCAGTTTCTCCAACTTTAGTTGAACCGAGTGTGGCTACGCCCGGTCCTTGCGAAGTTTAAAACAGTACCAACTTGACAAACTATCATTGTGGTTTTTGATGCGTAGGTAAGAACGGTTCTTGCTAAGCCCGTAGTAGCCACGTAAAACTTGCAACAACAAAGTAGAGGACGTCTAACTTGTTTTTGCAGGGCATGTTGTGATATGATATGGTCAAGACATGATGCTAAATTTTATTGTAAGAGATGATCATGTTTTGTAACCGAGTTATCGGCAACTGGCAGGAGCCATATGGTTGTCGCTTTACTGTATGCAATGCAATCGCCCTATAATGCTTTACTTTATCACTAAGCGGTAGCGATAGTCGTAGAAGCATAAGATTGGCGAGACAACAACGTTGCTACGATGGAGATCAAGGTGTCGCACCGGTGGCGATGGTGATCATGATGGTGCTTCAGAGATGGAGATCGCAAGCACAAGATGATGATGGCCATATCATATCAATTATATTGATTGCATGTGATGTTTATCTTTTATGCATCTTATCTTGCTTTGATTGACGGTAGCATTATAAGATGATTTCTCACTAAATTTCAAGATAAAAGTGTTCTCCCTGAGTATGCACCGTTGACAAAGTTCGTTGTGCCCAGACACCACGTGATGATTGGGTGTGATAAGCTCTACGTCCATCTACAACGGGTGCAAGCCAGTTTTGCACACACAAAATACTCGGGTTAAACTTGACGGGCCAAGCATATGCAGATATGGCCTCGGAACACTGAGACCGAAAGGTCGAGCGTGAATCATATAGTAGATATGATCAACATAGTGAAGTTCACCATTGAAAGCTACTCCATTTCACGTGATGATCGGTTATGGTTTAGTTGATTTGGATCACATGATCACTTAGAGGATTAGAGGGATGTCTTCCTAAGTGGGAGTTCTTAAGTAATATGATTAATTGAACTTAAATTTATCATGAACTTAGTACCTGATAGTATTTTGCTTGTCTATGTTTGATTGTAGATAGATGGCCCGTGCTGTTGTTCCGTTGAATTTTAATGCGTTCCTTGAGAAAGCAAAGTTGAAAGATGATGGTAGCAATTACACGGACTGGGTCCGTAACTTGAGGATTATCCTCATTGCTGCACAGAAGAATTACGTCCTGGAAGCACCGCTGGGTGCCAGGCCTGCTGCTGGAGCAACACCAGATGTTATAAACGTCTGGCAGAGCAAAGCTGATGACTACTCTATAGTTCAGTGTGCCATGCTTTACGGCTTTGAACCGGGTCTTCAACGACGTTTTGAACGTCATGGAGCATATGAGATGTTCCAGGAGTTGAAGTTAATATTTCAAGCAAATGCCCGGATTGAGAGATATGAAGTCTCCAATAAGTTCTACAGCTGCAAGATGGAGGAGAATAGTTCTGTCAGTGAGCATATACTCAAAATGTCTGGGTATAATAATCACTTGATTCAACTGGGAGTTAATCTTCTGGATGATAGCGTCATTGACATAATTCTCAAATCACTGCCACCAAGCTACAAGAGCTTTGTGATGAACTATAATATGCAAGGTATGGAAAAGACTATTCCCGAGCTCTTCGCGATGCTAAAAGCCGCGGAGGTAGAAATCAAGGAGCATCAAGTGTTGATGGTCAACAAGACCACTAGTTTCAAGAAAAAGGGCAAGGGGAAGAAGAAGGGGAACTTCAAGAAGAACAGCAAGCAAGTTGCTGCTCAGGACCTAAGCATGAAACTGAGTGCTTCTACTGCAAGCAGACTGGTCACTGGAAGCGGAACTGCCCCAAGTATTTGGCGGATAAGAAGGATTGGCAAGGTGAACAAAGGTATATGTGATATACATGTTATCGATGTGTACCTTACTAGAGCTTGCAGTAGCACCTGGGTATTTGATACTGGTTCTGTTGCTAATATTTGCAACTTGAAACAGGGACTACGGATTAAGCGAACACTGGCGAAGGACGAGGTGACGATGCGCGTGGGAAATGGTTCCAAAGTCACATTATATCTGGATCTTGTTTGATGCGAGACGATTATTCATTTAAATCAGAGAATAATGGTTATTCTATTTATATGAGTAATATCTTTTATGGTCATGCACCCTTGAAGAGTGGTCTATTTTTGATGAATCTCGATAGTAGTGACACACATATTCATAATGTTGAAGCCAAAATATGCAGAGTTGATAATAATAGTGCAACTTATTTGTGGCACTGCCGTTTAGGTCATATCGGTGTAAAGCGCATGAAGAAACTCCATACTGATGGAATTTTGGAACCACTTGATTATGAATCACTTGGTACTTGCGAACCATACCTCATGGGCAATATGAGTAAAACGTCGTTCTCAGGTACTATGGAGAGAGCAACAGATTTGTTGGAAATCATACATACAGATGTATGTGGTCCGATGAATGTTGAAGCTCGTGGCAGATATCGTTATTTTCTCACCTTCACAGATGATTTAAGCAGATATGGGTATATCTACTTAATGAAACATAAGTCTAAAACATTTGAAAAGTTCAAAGAATTTCAGAGTGAAGTTGAAAATCATCGTAACAAGAAAATAAAGTTTCTATGATATGATCGTGGAGGAGAATATTTGACTTACGAGTTTGGTCTGCATTTGAAACAATGCAGAATAGTTTCGCAACTCACGCCACCCGGAACACCACAGCATAATGGTGTGTCCGAACGTCATAATCGTACTTTACTTGATATGGTGCGATCTATGATGTCTCTTACAGATTTACCGCTATCGTTTTGGGGCTATGCTTTAGAGACGGCCGCATTCACATTAAATAGGGCACCATCGACATCCGTTGAGACGATGCCTTATGAACTATGGTTTGGCAAGAAACCAAAGTTGTCGTTTCTCAAAGTTTGGGGCTGCGATGCTTATGTGAAAAAGCTTCAACCTAATAAGCTCGAACCCAAATCGGAGAAATGTGTCTTCATAGGATACCCAAAAGAGACAGTTGGGTACACCTTCTATCACAGATCCGAAGGCAAAACATTTGTTGCTAAAAATGGATCCTTTCTAGAGAAGGAGCTTCTCTCGAAATAAGTGAGAGGGAGGAAAGTAGAACTTGATGAGGTAACTATACCTACTCCCTTATTGGAAAGTAGTACATCACAGAAACCGGTTTCTGTGACACCTACACCAATTAGTGAGGAAGCTAATGATGATGATCATGAAACTTCAGAACAAGTTACTACTGAACCTCGTAGATCAACCAGAGTAAGATCCGCACTAGAGTGGTACGATAATCCTGTTCTGGAAGTCATTCTACTAGATCATGATGAACCTACGAACTATGAAGAAGCAATGGTGAGCCCATATTCCGCAAAATGGCTTGAAGCCATGAAATCTGAGATGGGATCCATGTCCGAGAACAAAGTGTGGACTTTGGTTGACATGCCCGATGATTGGCAAGCAATTGAGAACAAATGGATCTTCAAGAAGAAGACTGACGCTGACGGTAATGTTACTGTCTACAAAGCTCGACTTGTTGCAAAAGGTTTTCGACAAGTTCAAGGGATTGACTACCATGAGACCTTCTCACCCGTAGCGATGCTTAAGTCTGTCCGAATCATGTTAGCAATTGCCGCATTTTATGATTATGAAATTTGGCAGATAGATGTCAAAACTGCATTCCTGAATGGTGTTGGGGAACGTAGCAGAAATTCAAAAATTTTCTACGCATCACCAAGATCAATCTATGGAGTAATCTAGCAACGAGGGAAGGAGAGCGCATCTACATACCCTTGTAGATCGCTAAGCGGAAGCGTTCAAGTGAACGGGGTTGATGGAGTCATACTCGTCGTGATCCAAATCACCGATGATCCTAGTGCCGAACGGACGGCACCTCCGTGTTCAACGCACATGCAGCCCGGTGACGTCTCCCACGCCTTGATCCAGCAAGGGGAGAAGGAGAGGTTGGGGAAGACTCCGTCCAGCAGCAGCACGACGGCGTGGTGGTGGTGGAGGAGCGCGGAACTCTAGCAAGGCTTCGCCAAGCACTACGAGAGACGAGGAGGGAGAGAGGTAGGGCTGCGCCTTGGGAGAGTTCATCTCGTGTCTTGGGCAGCCCCAAAACCTCCACTATACATAGGGGCAAGGGGGAGGGGGAGGCGCCCTAGGGTTTCCCCTAGGGGGGCGGCGGCCAGGGCAGATGGGATCTCCCCTTTGGGTGACTTGGCCCCCAAGCCAGGAGGTGGGAACCCTAGATGGGGCGCCCCAAACCCCCTGGTCACGTGGGAATAGGTGAGGGGGGCGCACAGCCCCTTAGTGGGCTGGTTTGCCCCCTTCCCTTGGCCCATGAAACCCCCCAACACTTGCCGGGGCTCCCGAAACACCTTTCGGTCATGCTGGTCATCACCCGGTACCTCCGGAACACTCCCGGACTCCAAAACCCTTCGTCCAATATATCAATCTTTACCTCCGGACCATTCCGGAACTCCTCGTAACGTCCGGGATCTCATCCGGGACTCCGAACAACATTCGGTAACCGCGTACATACTTTCCCTATAACCCTAGCGTCATCGAACCTTAAGTGTGTAGACCCTACGGGTTCGGGAACCATGTAGACATGACCGAGACACCTCTCCGGCCAATAACCAACAGCGGGATCTGGATACCCATGTTGGCTCCCACATGTTCCATGATGATCTCATCGGATGAACCACGATGTCGAGGATTTAATCAATCCCCTATTCAATTCCCTTTGTCTAGCGGTATTGTACTTGCCTGAGATTCGATCGTCGGTATCCGATACCTTGTTCAATCTCGTTACCGGCAAGTCTCTTTACTCGTTCTGTAACACATCATTCCGTGATCAACTCCTTGGTCACATTGCGCATATGATGATGTCTTACCGAGTGGGCCCATTGATACCTCTCCGTCACACAGAGTGACAAATCCCAGTCTCGATTCGTGCCAACCCAACAGACACTTTCGGAGATACCCGTAGTGTACATTTATAGCCACCTAGTTACGTTGTGACGTTTGGTACAGCCAAAGCATTCCTACGGTATCCGGGAGTTGCACAATCTCATGGTCTAAGGAAATGATACTTGACATTAGAAAAGCTTTAGCATACGAACTACACGATCTTTGTGCTAGGCTTAGGATTGGGTCTTGTCCATCACATGATTCTCCTAATGATGTGATCCCGTTATCAACGACATCCAATGTCCATGGTCAGGAAACCGTAACCATCTATTGATCAACGAGCTAGTCAACTAGAGGCTTACTAGGGACATGGTGTTGTCTATGTATCCACACATGTATCTGAGTTTCCTATCAATACAATTATAGCATGGATAATAAACGATTACCATGAACAAGGAAATATAATAATAACTAATTTGTTATTGCCTCTAGAGCATATTTCCAACAGTCTCCCACTTGCACTAGAGTCAATAATCTAGTTCACATCGCCATGTGATTAACACTCACAGGTCACATCACCATGTGACCAACATCCAAAGAGTTTACTAGAGTAAATAATCTAGTTCACATCACTATGTGATTAACACTCAATGAGTTCTGGGTTTGATCATGTTGCTTGCGAGAGAGGTTTTAGTCAACGGGTCTGCAACATTCAGATCCGTATGTACTTCGCAAATCTCTACGCTATATTTGGAGCCATTTCAAATAACTGTTCTACTTGGAGCTATTCTAAATTGTTGCTCCATTATACGTATCCGGTTTCTCTACTCAGAGCTATCCGGATAGGTGTTAAGTTTGCATCGATGTAACTCTTTATGTCGAACTCTTTATCACCTCCATAACCGAGAAACATATCCTTATTCCTATAAGGATAATTTTGACCGCTATCTGGTGATCTACTCATAGATCACCTTTGTACCCTCTTGCCAGACATGTGGCAAGGCACACATCAGGTGCGGTACTTAGCATGGCATACCGTATAGAGCCTATGACAAAAGCATAGGGGACGACCTTCGTCCTTCCTCTTTCTCCTGCCGTGGTCGAGCTTTAAGTCTTAACTTCATACCTTACAACTCAGGCAAGAACTCCTTCTTTGACTGATCCATCTTGAACAGCTTCAAGATCATTTCAAGGTATGTGCTCATTTGAAGGTACCATTAAGCGTTTTGATCTATCCTTATAGATCTTGATGCTCAATGTTCAAGTAGCTTAATCTAGGTTTTCCATTGAAAAACACCTTTCAAATAACCCTATATGCTTTCCAGAAATTCCACATCATTTCGAATCAACAATATGTCATCCACATATACTTATCAGATATGTTGTAGTGCTCCCACTCACTTTATTGTAAATACAAGTTTCTAACAAACTTTGTATCAACCCATAAACTTTGATCATCTCATCAAAGTGTACATTCCAACTCCGAGATGCTTGCTCTAGTCCATGGAAGGATCGCTGGAGATAGCATACCTTTTAGCATCCTTAGGATAGGCAAAACCTTTCTGATTGTATCACATACAACCTTTCCTTACGGAAACTGGTAAGGAAACTTGTTTTGACATCCATCTGCCAGATTTCATAAATGCAGCTTATGCTAACATGATTCCGATGGACTTAAGCATCGCTACGGGTGAGAAGATCTCATCGTAGTCAACTGCTTGAACTTGTGAAAAACTCTTCGCCACAAGTTGAGCTTCATAGACGGTGACATTACCATCCACGTCCGTCTTGTTCTTAAAATCCACATGTACCTAACAGCCTTACGACCATCAAGTAGTTCTTCCAAAGTCTACACTTTGTTTTCATACATGGATCCTCTCTCAGATTTTATGGCCTCGAGCCAATTTTCGGAATCCGGGCCCACCATCGCTTCTCCATAGCTCATAGGTTCATTGTTGTCCAACAACGTGACCTTTAAGACAGGGTTACCACTTAGAAGTTGTACACACCCTTGTCAACCTATGAGGTTTGATAGTAACTCGATCTGAAGCTCTATGATCATCATCATTAGCTTTCTCTTCAACTGAGGCAGGTGCCACAGAAACATTTTTCCTGTGCTGCGCTACTCTCTGGTTGAAGTAAAGGTTCAACAACCTTATCAAGTTCTATCTTCCTCCCACTCAATTCTTTCGAGAGAAACTTTTCCTCGAGAAAGGACCCGATTCTAGAAACAATCCCTATTGCTTTCGAATCTGAGACTGGAGGTATACCCAACTGTTTTGGGTGTCCTATGAAGATGCATTTATACGCTTTGGGTTCGAGCTTATCAGCCTGAAACTTTTTCACATAAGCGTCGCAGCCCCAAACTTTTAAGAAATGATAGCTTAGGTTTCTCTAAACCATAGTTCATACGGTGTCATCTCATCGGAATTACGTGGTGCCCTATTTAAAGTGAATGTGGTTGTCTCTAATGCCTAACCCATAAACTATCGTGGTAATTCGATAAGAGACATCATGGTATGCATCATATCCAATAGGGTGCAGTTATGATGTTCGGACACACCATCACACTATGGTGTTCCAGGCTGTATTAGTTGTGAAACAATTTCCACAATGTCTTAATTCTGTGCCAAACTCGTAATTCAGATATTCATCTCTATGATCATATCATAGATATTTTATCCTCTTGTCACGACTATCTTCAACTTCACCCTGAAATTACTTGAACCATTGAATAATTCAGACTCGTGATTCATCAAGTAAATATACTTAGCATCTACTCAAATCATCTGTGAAGTAAGAATATAACGATATCCACTACATGCCTCAGCACTCATTGGACTGCACACATCAAGATGTATTACTTCCAACAAGTTGCTTTCTTGTCCCATCTTACTAAAAACGAGGCCTTTCAGTCATCTTGCTCATGTGGTATGATTTGCATGTCTCAAGTGATTCAAAATGAAGCGAGTCAAAAGATCCATCAGCATGGAGCTTCTTCATGCGTTTTATACCATTGTGACTAAAATTGCAGTGCCACAAGTATGTGGTACTATCATTACTATCTTATATCTTTTGGCATGAACATGTGTATCACTACGATCGGGGTTCAATAAACCATTCATTTTAGGTGTAAGACCATTGAAGGTATTATTCAAATAAACAGAGTAACCATTATTCTCCTTAAATGAAACCCCACATTGCGATGAACATAATCTAATCATGTCCATGCTCAACGCAAACACCAAATAACAATTATTTAGGTTTAACACCAATCCCGATGGTAGACGGAGCGTGCGATGTTTGATCGCATCAACCTTGGAAACTCTTCCAACACCTATCGTCGTCTCACCTTTGGCTAGTCTCCGTTTATTCTGTAGCCTTTTATTTCGAGTTACTAACACTTAGCAACCGAATTGGTATCTAATACCCTGGTGCTACTAGGAGTACTAGTAAAGTACACATATAATGTATGTCCAATACATACTTCTGTCAACCTTGCCACCCTTCTCATCTACCAAGTATCTAGGGTGGTTCTGCTTCAGCGACTGTTCCCCTTATTACAGAAGCACTTAGTCTCGAGCTTGGGTTCAACTTTGGGTTTCTTCACTAGAGCAGCAACTGATTTGTTGTTTCATGAAGTATCCCTTTCTTTCCCTTGCCCTTCTTGAAACTTAGTGGTTCTACTAACCATCAACAATTGATGCTCCCTTTTGATTTCTACTTTCGCGGTGTCGCGAACAGCTCAAGGATCATATCTATCCCTGATATGTTATAGTTCATCACGAAGCTCTAGTAGCTTGGGGGCAGTGACTTTGGAGAACCATCACTATCTCATCTGGAAGATCAACTCCCACTCGATTCAAGCGATTGTTGTACTCATACAATCTGAGTACATGCTCAACGATTGAGCTTTTCTCCTTAGTTTGCAGGCTTAAGAAACTTGTCAAAGGTCTCATACCTCTTGACGTGGGCACTAGCCTGAAATCCCAATCAGTCCTTGGAACATCTCATATGTTCTGTGATGTTTCAAAAACGTCTTTGGTGCCTCAATTCTAAACCATTTAGCATTACGCACTGAACTATCATGTAGTCATCAAAACGTGTATGCCAGATGTTCGCAACATCTACAACTAACGCTTGAGGTTCAGCTCACTGAGCGGTGCATTAAGGACGTAATCCTTCTGCGCAGCAATGAGGAAAATCCTCAGTATACGGACCCAGTCCGCATAATTGCTACTATCAACTTTCAACTAAATTTTTTGTAGGAACGCATCTAAAATAGTAGAACTAAAGCGTAAGCTATGACATAATTTGCAAAGTCCTTTTGACTATGTTCATGATAATTGAGTTCATCTGATTATTTCATGAACTCCCACTCAGATAGACATCCCTCTAGTCATCTAAGTGATACATGATCCGAATCGACTACGCCGTGTCCGATCATCACGTGAGACGGACTAGTTATCATCGGTGAACATCTCATGTTGATCGTATCTTCTATACGACTCATGTTCGACCTTTCGGTCCTCCGTGTTCCGAGGCCATGTCTGTACATGCTAGGCTCGTCAAGTCAACCTAAGTGTTTCGCATGTGTTCCGAGGCCATGTCTGTACATGCTAGGCTCGTCAACACCCGTTGTATTCGAACGTAAGAATCTATCACACCCGATCATCACGTGGTGCTTCGAAACGATGAACCTTCGCAACGGTGCACAGTTAGGGAGGACACTTTTCTTGAAATTTTAGTGAGGGATCATCTTATTTAAGCTACCGTCGTTCTCAGCAAATAAGATGTAAAAACTTGATAAACATCACATGCAATCAAATAGTGACATGATATGGCCATCATCACTTTGCTCCTTTTGATCTCCATCTTCGGGGCTCCATGATCATCATCGTCACCGGCATGACACCATGATCTCCATCATCATGATCTCCATCATCGTGTCTTCATGAAGTTGTCTTGCCAACTATTACTTCTACTACTACAGCTAACAGTTAGCAATAAAGTAAAGTAATTACATGACGTTTATGTTGACATGCAGGTCATAAGTAAATTAAGACAACTCCTATGGCTCCTGCCGGCTGTCATACTCATCGACATGCAAGTTGTGATTCCTATTACAAGAACATGATCATCTCATACATCACATATATCATTCATCACATCCTTTGGCCATATCACATCATAAAACACTTGCTGCAAAAACAAGTTAGACGTCCTCTAATTGTTGTTGCAAGTTTTTACGTGGCTGCTATAGGTTGCTAGCAAGAACGTTTCTTACCTACGCCAAAACCACAACGTGAATTGCCAATTTCTATTTACCCTTCATAAGGACCCTGTTCATCGAATCCGATCTGACTAAAGTGGGAGAGACAGACACCTGCCAGCCACCTTATGCAACTAGTGCATGTCAGTCGGTGGAACCGGTCTCACGTAAGCGTACGTGTAAGGTTGGTCCGGGCCGCTTCATCCCACAATGACGCCGAATCAAGATAAGACTAGTAACGGCAAGTAAATTGACAAAATCGACGCCCATAACTACTTTGTGTTCTACTCGTGCATAGAAACTACGCATAGACCTAGCTCATGATGTCACTGTTGGGGAACGTAGCAGAAATTCAAAAAATTTCTACGCATCACCAAGATCAATCTATGGAGTAATCTAGCAACGAGTGAAGGAGAGTGCATCTACATACCCTTGTATATCTCTAAGCGGAAGCGTTCAAGTGAACGGGGTTGATGGAGTCGTACTCGCCGTGATCCAAATCACCGATGATCCTAGTGCCGAACGGACGGCACCTCCGTGTTCAACACACATGCAGCCCGGTGACGTCTCCCACGCCTTGATCCAGCAAGGGGAGAAGGAGAGGTTGGGGAAGACTCTGTCCAGCAGCAGCACGACGGCGTGGTGGTGGTGGAGAAGTGCAGAACTCTAGCAGGGCTTCGCCAAGCACTACGAGAGACGAGGAGGGAGAGAGGTAAGGCTGTGCCTTGGGAGAGTTCATCTCGTGTCTTGGGCAGCCCCAAAACCTCCACTATATATAGGGGAAAGGGGGAGGGGGAGGCGCCCTAGGGTTTCCCCTAGGGGGGGGCGGCGGCCAGGGCAGATGGGATCTCCCCTTGGGTGACTTGGCCCCTAAGCCAGGAGGTGAGAACCCTAGATGGGGCGCCCCAAACCCCCTGGTCATGTAGGAATAGGTGAGGGGGCGCACAGCCCCTTAGTGGGCTGGTTTGCCCCCTTCCCTTGGCCCATGAAGCCCCCCAACACTTGCCGGGGCTCCCGAAACACCTTTCGGTCATGCTGGTCATCACCCGGTACCTCCGGAACACTCCCGGACTCCAAAACCCTTCGTCCAATATATCAATCTTTACCTCCGGACCATTCCGGAACTCCTCGTAACATCCGGGATCTCATCCGGGACTCCGAACAACGTTCGGTAACCGCATACATACTTTCCCTATAACCCTAGCATCATCGAACCTTAAGTGTGTAGACCCTACGGGTTCGGGAACCATTTAGACATGACCGAGACACCTCTCTAGCCAATAACCAACAGCGGGATCTAGATACCCATGTTGGCTCCCACATGTTCCACGATGATCTAATCGGATGAACCACGATGTCGAGGATTTAATCAATCCCGTATTCAATTCCCTTTGTCTAGCGGTATTGTACTTACCCGAGATTCGATCGTCGGTATCCGATACCTTGTTCAATCTCGTTACCGGCAAGTCTCTTTACTCGTTCCGTAACACATCATCCCGTGATCAACTCCTTGGTCACATTGCGCATATGATGATGTCTTACCGAGTGGGCCCAGAGATACCTCTCTGTCACACGGAGTGACATCCCAGTCTCGATTCGTGCCAACCCAATAGACACTTTCGGAGATACCCATAGTGTACCTTTATAGCCACCCAGTTACGTTGTGACGTTTGGTACACCCAAAGCATTCCTATGGTATCCAGGAGTTGCACAATCTCATGGTCTAAGGAAATGATACTTGACATTAGAAAAGCTTTAGCATACGAACTACACGATCTTTGTGCTAGGCTTAGGATTGGGTCTTGTCCATCACATGATTCTCCTAATGATGTGATCCCATTATAAACGACATCCAATGTCCATGATCAGGAAACCGTAACCATTTGTTGGAAATATGCCCTAGAGGCAATAATAAAAGTGTTATTATTATATTTCTTTGTTCATGATAATAGTCTTTTATTCATGCTATAACTGTATTATCCGGAAATCGTAATACACGTGTGAATACATAGACCACAATATGTCCCTAGTGAGCCTCTAGTTGACTAGCTCATTGTGATCAACAGATAGTCATGGTTTCCTGGCTATGGACATTGGATGTCGTTGATAACGGGATCACATCATTAGGAGAATGATGTGATGGACAAGAAGCCTAGCACAAAGATCGTGTAGTTCGTATGCTAAAGCTTTTCTAATGTCAAGTATCTTTTCCTTAGACCATGAGATTGTGCAACTCCCGGATACCGTAGGAATGCTTTGGGTGTACCAAACGTCACAACGTAACTGGGTGGCTATAAAGGTGCATTACAGGTATCTCCGAAAGTGTCTGTTGGGTTGGCACGAATCGAGACTGGGATTTGTCACTCCGTGTAAACGGAGAGGTATCTCTGGGCCCACTCGGTAGGACATCATCATAATGTGCACAATGTGACCAAGGGGTTGATCACGGGATGATGTGTTACGGAACGAGTAAAGAGACTTGCCGGTAACGAGATTGAACAAGGTATCGGTATACCGACGATCGAATCTCGGGCAAGTACAATACCGTTAGACAAAGGGAATTGTATACGGGATCGATTGAGTCCTTGACATCGTGGTTCATCCGATGAGATCATCGTGGAACATGTGGGAGCCAACATGGGTATCCAGATCCCGCTGTTGGTTATTGACCAGAGAACGTCTCGGTCATGTCTACATGTGTCCCGAACCCGTAGGGTCTACACACTTAAGGTTCGATGACGCTAGGGTTATAAAGGAAGTTTGTATGTGGTTACCGAATGTTGTTCGGAGTCCCGGATGAGATCCCGGACGTCACGAGGAGTTCCGGAATGGTCCGGAGGTAAAGATTTATATATGGGAAGTCCTGTTTTGGTCGCCGGAAAAGTTTCGCACTTTATCGGTATTGTACCGGGAGTGCCGAAAGGGGTCCGGGGGTCCACCGGGGGGGTCCACCTGCCCCGGGGGCCACATGGGCTGTAGGGGGTGCGCCTTGGCCTATATGGGCCAAGGGCACCAGCCCCAAGAGGCCCATGCACCAAGGAAACTTGGGGAGGGAAGAGTCCTCAAGGGGGAAGGCACCTCCGAGGTGCCTTGGGGAGGATGGACTCCTCCCCCCCTCTTGGCCGCACCCCTTCCTTGGAGGAAGGGGCAAGGCTGCGCCTCCCCCTCTCCCTTTCCCCTATATATAGTGGAGGGGAGGGAGGGCATCCATACCTGAAGCCCTGGCGCCTCCCTCCCTCCCGTGACACATCCTCCTCTCCCGCAAGTGCTTGGCGAAGCCCTGCAGGATTGCCACGCTCCTCCATCACCACCACGCCGTTGTGCTGCTGCTGCATGGAGTCTTCCTCAACCTCTTCCTCTCTCCTTGCTGGATCAAGGCGTGGGAGACGTCACCGGGCTGTACGTGTGTTGAACGCGGAGGTGCCGTCCGTTCGGCACTAGGATCTCCGGTGATTTGGATCACGATGAGTACGACTCCTTCAACCCCGTTCTCTTGAACGCTTCCGCTTAGCAATCTACAAGGGTATGTAGATGCAGTCTCCTTCCCCTCGTTGCTGGTTTCTCCATAGATAGATCTTGGTGACACGTAGGAAAATTTTGAATTTCTGCTACGTTCCCCAACAGTGGCATCATGAGCTAGGTCTATTGTGTAGATTCTTTGCACGAGTAGAACACAAAGTAGTTGTGGGCGTTGATGTTGTTCAATATGCTTACCGTTACTAGTTCAATCTTGTTTCGACGATATTGTGGGATGAAGCGGCCTGGACCGACCTTACACGTACTCTTACGTGAGATAGGTTCCACCGAATGACATGCACTTGGTGCATAAGGTGGCTAGCGGGTGCCAGTCTCTCCCACTTTAGTCGGAACAGATTCGATGAAAAGGGTCCTTACGAAGGGTAAATAGCAATTGGCATATCACGTTGTGGTTTTGCATAGGTAAGAAACATTCTTGCTAGAAACCCATAGCAGCCACGCAAAACATGCAAACAACAATTAGAGGACGTCTAACTTGTTTTTGCAGGGTATGCTTTGTGATGTGATATGGCCAAGAAGAATGTGATGAATGATATGTGATGTATGAGATTGATCATGTTCTTGTAATAGGATTCACGACTTGCATGTCGATGAGTATGACAACCGGCAGGAGCCATAGGAGTTGTCTTAAATTTATTGTATGACCTGCGTGTCATTGAACAACGCCATGTAATTACTTTACTTTATTGCTAACCGGTAGCCATAGTAGTAGAAGTAATAGTTGGCGAGACAACTTCATGAAGACACGATGATGGAGATCATGATGATGGAGATCATGGTGTCATGCCGGTGACGATGATGATCATGGAGCCCCGAAGATGGAGATCAAAAGGAGCAAAATGATATTGGCCATATCATGTCACTATTTGATTGCATGTGATGTTTATCATGTTTATGCATCTTGTTTACTTAGAACGATGGTAGTAAATAAGATGATCCCTTACAACAATTTCAAGAAGTGTTCTCCCCTAACTGTGCACCGTTGCTACAGTTCGTCGTTTCGAAGCACCACGTGATGATCGGGTGTGATAGATCCTTACGTTCACATACAACAGGTGTAAGACAGATTTACACATGCAATACACTTAGGGTTAACTTGACGAGCCTAGCATGTACAGACATGGCCTCGGAACACGGAGACCGAAAGGTCGAGCATGAGTCGTACAGTAGATACGATCAACATGAAGATGTTCACCGATGATGACTAGTCCGTCTCACGTGATGATCGGACACGGCCTAGTTGACTCGGATCATGTAATCACTTAGATGACCAGAGGGATGTCTATCTGAGTGGGAGTTCATAAGATGAACTTAATTATCCTGAACATAGTCAAAAGATCTTTGCAAATTATGTCGTAAGCTCGCGCTTTAGTTCCACTTTTTAGATATGTTCCTAGAGAAAATATAGTTGAAAGTTGATAGTAGTGATTATGCGGACAGTAGAAAGCTTATGTCCTTAATGCACCGCTCAGTGTGCTGAACCCCAAACGTCGTCTGTGGATGTTGCGAACATCGAACATACACGTTTTGATAACTACGTGATAGTTCAGTTAAATGGCTTAAGTAGAGGCACGAAAGACGTTTTTCGAAACATCACGGAACATATGAGATGTTTCGAGGGCTGAAATTAGGATTTCAGGCTCGTGCCCACGTCAAGAGGTATAAGACCTCTGACGATTTTCTTAGCCTGCAAACTCAGGGAGAAAAGCTCAATCATTGAGCTTGTGCTCAGATTGTCTGAGTGCAACAATGACTTGAATCGAGTGGGAGTTGATCTTCCAGATGAGATAGTGATGTTTCCCCGAAGTCATTGCCACCAAGCTGCTAGAGCTTCGTGATGAACTATAACATATCAAGGATAGAGATGATGATCCTTGAGGTATTCGCGTTGTTTGACATCGTGAAAGTAGAAATCAAGAAGGAGCATCAACTGTTGATGGTTGGTGAAACCACTAGTTTCAAGAAGGGCAAGGGCAAGAAGGGATACTTCATGAAACGGCAAATCAGCTGCTGCTCTAGTGAAGAAACCCAAGGTTGAACCCAAACCCGAGACTAAGTGCTTCTGTAATAAGGGAACAGCCACTGGAGCAGCATTACCCTAGATACTTGGTAGATGAGAAGGCTGGCAAGGTCGATAGAAGTATATTGGATATACATTATGTTAATGTGTACTTTACTAGTACTCCTAGTAGCACCAGGGTATTAAGATACCGGTGCAGTTGCTAAGTGTTAGTAACTCGAAATAAAAGAGCTACGGAATAAACGGAGACTAGCTAAAGGTGAGCTGACGATATGTGTTGGAAGTGTTTCCAAGTTTTATGTGATCAAACATCGCACGCTCCCTCTACCATCAAGATTATTATTAAACCTGAATAACTGTCATTGTGTGTTTGCGTTGAGCATAGACATGATTGGATTATGTCTATCGCAATACGGTTATTCATTTAAAGAGAATAATAGTTACTCTATTTATTTGAATAATACCTTCAATGGTCTTGCACCTAAAGGAATGGTTTATTGAATCTCGATCGTAGTGATACACATTTTCATGCCAAAAGATATAAGATAGTAATGATAGTACCACTTACTTTTGGCACTGCCATGTAAGTCATAATGGTATAAAACGCATGAAGAAGCTCCATGTTGATGGATCTTTGGACTCACTCGTTTTTGAAAAGTTTGAGACATGCGAACCATGTCTATTGGTGTATACGCATGAAGAAACTCCATGCAGATGGATCATTTGGACTCACTTGATTTTGAATCACTTGAGATACGCAAATCATACCACATGGGCAAGATGACTGAAAAGCCTCGTTTTCAGTAAGATGGAACAAGATAGCAACTTGTTGGAAGTAACACATTTTGATGTGTGCAGTCCAATGAGTGCTGAGGCATGCAGTGAATATCGTTATGTTCTTACTTCACAGATGATTCGAGTAGATGTTGAGAATATTTACTTGATGAAACACAAGTCTGAATTATTGAATGGTTCAAGTAATTTCAGAGTGAAGTAGAAGATCATTGTGACAAGAGGATAAAATGTCTATGATATGATCATAGAGATGAATATCTGAGTTACGAGTTTTGGCACACAATTAAGACATTGTGGAAATTGTTTCGCAATTAATACCGCCTGGAACACCATAGTGTGATGGTGTGTCTGAACATCATAGTTGCACCCTATTGGATATGGTGCGTACCATGATGTCTCTTATCGAATTACCACTATTGTTCATGGGTTAGGCATTAGAGACAACCACATTCACTTTAAATAGGGCACCACGTCCGTTGAGATGACACCGTATGAATTATGGTTTAGAGAAACCTAAGTTGTCGTTTCTTAAAGGTTTGGGGCTGCGACGCTTATGTGAAAAAGTTTCAGGATTGATAAGCTCGAACCCAAAGCGGATAAAATGCATCTTCATAGGACACCCAAAACAGTTGGGTATACCTCCTAATTCGGATCCGAAAGCAATATGGATTGTTTCTTGAATCAGGTCCTTTCTCGAGGAAAGGTTTCTCTCGAAAGAGTTGAGTGGGAGGATGGTGGATACTTGATATGGTTATTGAACCATCACTTCAACCAGTGTGTATCAGGGCACAGGAAGTTGTTCATGTGGCACCTACACCAATTGAAGTAGAAGCTTATGATAGTGATCATGAAGTTTCGGATCAAGTCACTGCCGTACCTCGTAGGGTGACAAGGATACGTACTACTTCAGAGTGGTACAGTAATCCTGTCTTGAAGGTCATGTTGCTAGACAACAATGAACCTACGAGCTATGGAGAAGCGATGGTGGGCCCAAATTCCGACAAATGGTTAAGAAACCATGAAATCCGAGATAGGATCCATGTATCAGAACAAAGCATGGACTTTGGTGGACTTGCCCAATGATCGGCAAGCCATTAAGATAAATGGATCTTTAAGAAGAAGACGGACGTGGACGGTAATGTCACCGTCTATGAAGCTCGACTTGTGGCGAAGAGTTTTTTCACAAGTTCAAGGAGTTGACTACGATGAGATTTTCTCATCCGTAGCGATGCTTAAGTCCGTCGGATTCATGTTAGCATTAGCTGCATTTATGAAATCTGGCAGATGGATGTTAAAACGAGTTTCCTTACCAGTTTTCGTAAGGAAAGGTTGTATGTAATACAATCAGAAAGGTTTTGTCGATCCTAAGGATGCTAAAAGGTGCTAGCTCTAGCGATCCTTCCATGGACTGGAGTAAGCATCTCGGAGTTGGAATGTGCACTTTGATAAGATGATCAAAGATTTTGGGTTTATACAAAGTTTATGAGAAACTTGTATTTCCAAAGAAGTGAGTGGGAGCACTATAGAATTTCTGATGAGTATATGTTGTTGACATGTTGATGATCAGAAATGATTTTCTAGAAAGCATATAGGGTTATTTGAAAGGTGTTTTTCAATAGAAAACCTGGATTAAGCTACTTGAACATTGAGCATCAAGATCTATAAGGATAGATCAAAATGCTTAATAATACTTTCAAATAAGCACATACCTTGACATGATCTTGAAGGTGTTCAAGATGGATCAGTCAAAGAAGAAGTTCTTGCCTGAGTTGTAAGGTACGAAGTTAAGACTTAAAGCTCGACCTCGGCAGAAAAGAGAGAAAGGACGAAGGTCGTCCCCTATGCTTTAGACGTAGGCTCTACAGTATGCTATGCTAAGTACCGCACCTGATGTGTGCCTTGCCACATGTCTGGAAAGAGAGTACAAAGGTGATCAAGGAGTGGATCATCAGATAGCGGTCAAAGTTATCCTTAGAGGAATAAGGATATGTTTCTCGATTATGCAAGCTTTAACACCTATCCGAATGACTCTGAGTAGCAAACCGGATACGTATAGTGGAGCAACCATTTGGAATAGCTCCAAGTGGAGCGTGGAAGCAGCATTTACAATATGACCTAGAAATTTGCGAAGTACATACGGATCTGAATGTTACAGATCCATTGACTAAAACCTCTCTCACAAGCAGAACATGATCAAACCCCAGAACTCATTGAGTCTTAATCACATGATGATGTGAACTAGTTTAATGACACTAGTAAACTCTTTGGATGTTGGTCACATGGTGATGTGACCTGTCAGTGTTAATCACATGGTGATGTGAACTAGATTATTGACTCTAGTGCAAGTGGGAGACTGTTGGAAATATGCCCTAGAGGCAATAATAAAAGTGTTATTATTATATTTCTTTGTTCATGATAATAGTCTTTTATTCATGCTATAACTGTATTATCCGGAAATCGTAATACACGTGTGAATACATAGACCACAACATGTCCCTAGTGAGCCTCTAGTTGACTAGCTCGTTGTGATCAACAGATAGTCATGGTTTCCTGGCTATGGACATTGGATGTCGTTGATAACGGGATCACATCATTAGGAGAATGATGTGATGGACAAGACCCAATCCTAAGCCTAGCACAAAGATCGTGTAGTTCGTATGCTAAAGCTTTTCTAATGTCAAGTATCTTTTCCTTAGACCATGAGATTGTGCAACTCCCGGATACCGTAGGAATGCTTTGGGTGTACCAAACGTCACAACGTAACTGGGTGGCTATAAAGGTGCATTACAGGTATCTCCGAAAGTGTCTGTTGGGTTGGCACGAATCGAGACTGGGATTTGTCACTCCGTGTAAATGGAGAGGTATCTCTGGGCCCACTCGGTAGGACATCATCATAATGTGCACAATGTGACCAAGGGGCTGATCACAGGATGATGTGTTACGGAACGAGTAAAGAGACTTGCCGGTAACGAGATTGAACAAGGTATCGGTATACCGACGATCGAATCTCGGGCAAGTACAATACTGGTAGACAAAGGGAATTGTATACGGGATCGATTGAGTCCTTGACATCGTGGTTCATCCGATGAGATCATCGTGGAACATGTGGGAGCCAACATGGGTATCCAGATCCCGCTGTTGGTTATTGACCGGAGAACGTCTCGGTCATGTCTACATGTCTCCCAAACCCGTAGGGTCTACACACTTAAGGTTCGATGACGCTAGGGTTATAAAGGAAGTTTGTATGTGGTTACCGAATGTTGTTCGGAGTCCCGGATGAGATCCCGGACGTCACGAGGAGTTCCGGAATGGTCCGGAGGTAAAGATTTATATATGGGAAGTCCTGTTTTGGTCGCTGGAAAAGTTTCGCACTTTATCGGTATTGTACCGGGAGTGCCGAAAGGGGTCCGGGGGTCCACTGGGGGGGTCCACCTGCCCCAGGGGGCCACATGTCACACCCTAGCTAGTCATGCATTAGAGTGTTGCATCATGTTTACTCTTTCATCAGAAACTTGAAATGGGGATCTGTGAAACCCTCAGAATCATTTTGAAAATGACCCAAATAAAAATTTCTCCAAAAGGGTCCAAGAAAATGCTCATGTTGCTCTCTGAAAATATTGAACAGCGATAAAAATCAAACCAATATTTTTAGTGGCTCATGGACATTTATTTTGGGCATTTGGAATTAATGCATAAATATTTGCATTGGAAATATATTTCTATATATATTAATATATGTCCAAATATTATGCCAATTATAAAGGAGCTCTGGAATAATATATCTAGCCCCTGCAAAAATTGGCATAAGTTAAATAAATGATTTAATATATTATTTAAATCAAAACAAATGTCAGAAATTAGAAAACAGAAAAAAAATAAAAGGGAGAAGCTTACCTGGGCTCCTCCCTGTGCAGCCCATCCAGCTGGCCGGCCCAGCCAGCAGGCGGCCCAGCCCGTCTCCCTCCTCTGTCGTCTTCGTCCCGACAGAGGGAGGGGAGTGTGGCCGGCGCGCGCGCGCGCCACCGCGCCACGCCACCTCTCTCCCTGCCTGCCTGCCCTCCCCTCCTCGCCTCGATGCCCCTGGACGACGCCACGCCTCCCCCCTGCTCTCTCTCACTCGCCCTCGGCTCTTCCCTCCTCTCCCTCGCTCTCTCTCTCACACAGCCGAACACCACCGTCGCCGCCGTTCGCCATAGCAGCCGTCTCCGGCCACCCCTCGCTCCCCCGACTAGCTCAGAAGCTCCGCCACAACCCCCTCTTCCTCCCCACCGCTCCACGGGCCTCCGGAAGCCCTGCATCGCCGCCACGTCGCCGTTCCCCTCTTCGGGCTCCGACCATCATCGCCGTCGAATTCGCCGTCTCCAGCGCGTCTCCGATCCCGCTTCGACGCCCACTGCAACCGCGGTGAGCCCCCGAGTCGTTTCCCCCTTCTCCCCTGGTCTCTTTCGACCTCTAGGCCTTAGCCCCACCTTGGCCGAGAGCTCCACGCCGCCGGCGATGTCGCCGTCGTGGCCACGGTCACCGTAGCGCCCAACCGAGCACACTATCGTGCTCCACGCCTCACTAGGAGCACGCAGCACGCACCAACGCCTCCCCAAACACCCTGCAACGCCGACTCCGACCGCACCCGAACTCCGGCGGCCGCAGCCGAGCTCGCCGCCGTCGACTCCGGCCACCCCAGGCCCAGCCACGGCCACCGTTCGACGCGCGGGAGTAAGAGCTCTCCAACGAGCCCAAGAACGGCCTCGCCCGTGCCCTGTAGCGCGATCCCGCATCGCGCCGCCGTCTCGGGCCTCGCCGGCGTCACGTCGCCGGTGGGTTTGACCCACTTTGACCACGGCAGGAACCCCCCTGAGTTCCTGACAGGTGGGCCCAGCCCTGTAGCTAATTAGGATTAGCGCTAACCACTGTTAGTTAACCCCCTGACACTGACTAGTGGGCCCCAGCGCCACTAATTAGTAATTAGGATTAATTTAACCCTGTTTAACCCCCGTGTCACTGACGTGTGGGCCCCACACGTCTGGTTTGACCTCAGCCAGCCGCAGTTGACCACTGACGTCATGCTGACATCATGCTGGCGCAATAATTATATTTTTGGATTTAAATTAAATCAGGAAATTCCAGAATATTATTTAAACTTCAAAAATTCATAACTTTTACTCTGTAACTCCAAATTGGACAAATTCTTTATGAAAAATGATCAGAAAAATCCAATCTATCCATCTGTACTATTTTCATGCATGATTAAACAAGTTAAATTGATGTTTTAAGCAGAACAAGGAAAAGCACTTAAAAGGCCATGTTTGAGTTTGAAATTTGAATCTATGATTCAAATTTGTTCAAATCCTTCTAGTTTTAGTTGCATTAGCCCAACACACTCATATTGCTATGTTTCATGCATGCATCATATTGTTGCACATTGTTTGGTGATGGTTGTGTATCGGTGTCCTTCGCGACAGGTTCTGCCTCCGAGGAGTACCGTGATTACCCTAACGAAGAACCGTATCAGTGCATCGAACCATTAGGCAAGCAACCAACCATTTGATCATATCGATACAATCCCATGTTCTCGCTCCTGCTCTCTTTTACTGCATTAAGACAACGCGATTCAAACTGCTGTGTGCTACGGTAGTTGAACCCATTTCCTCTGCATGACCTGTCATTGCCACAGTAACTAGATGAAACCCACTAGCATGTGTAGGAGTTGATTGAGCCCTATGTATGTGTTGTTCCTACCTTGCTATGCCTGCTATGCTTAGAGTCGTGTCAGGTCTGGTTCATCTGGGTGATGGGCTAGAGTGAAATGATTATGTCGGTAATGAGAGTGGTGTGGTGAACACGATTTGGTAAAGGTATCGATGAGAGGCCATGTAGGAGTACATGGTGGGTTGTTTCATTGAAGCCGACCTTAAGCACTGAGATCTGTATGTGTGATTTAAGAATCAGCTACTACCATGCATTGGGCCCAAAACCAATGGACCCTCTCGACTTCTTATTCACCCTAGTTCTCCGTCCAGGAGTTGCAAGTAGTTTCTGGTGTTTGTAGCCTACTGGAGGCCGTGGACAGCGCTGACCGTAGGGGTGGGCTGTGATGCGGTAGGTACGTGGCCGGGTGTACCGAATACCCGTTAGGTATCTCGGGAACCCTGTTCACATCGTTCGGGGCCGTATGGGAAACCTCGGCCGGACTCCCTGCGGATGGAACCTGAATAGGCGATAAACCTGGACTAGAGGCTTAAGTGTTTAGGTAGGTCGTGGTCTACACCCACGTCGGCTTTCGCTTGAAGTCTGCCGAGCACATGTCGTGTGCAGACGCTAAGTGGTGGAAACATGTATGAAGAAGTACACCCCTGCAGGGTTATCATAATCTATTCAAATAGCCGCGTCCGCGGTAAAGGACTACTTGGTTGCCTATACAGTTCATAGACAAGTAAATGGAAACTGCTAAAAGCCTCAAGATAAGTGTGAGTGCCGAGGATGGCTCTTCTGTAGGAAGACGGAGGCGGATCCTCGGTAGTGTATTGAATTGGTGAGTAGTGGACTCGTGTGCGCAAAACCATTTCAAGTTGGAGTATCGTAGGATAGCCTAGCCAAGAGTCAAAGCTGGCTTGCTGCAATAACTCCACCAACCCTTCTTGATAACATGCATGTATTTAGGATCTGATGTAAGTCTTGCTGAGTACCCTTGTACTCATGTTGCTATAATCTACATTTTTACAGAAGACGCTGCAACCCCTTCTGATGGGTTCTATGTAGACGTTGACATCAACGAGTAGGCTAAAGACCCAGGTGGTGACCCTGAGATTGTGAAGGACCACGTAGTATAGCTAGGCTTTCCAAGCCTCTTTTATTTTACTAGTTGTCCGTACTCAGACAAGTTACTTCCGCTGCTGGTTTGTATGACTGTATGACTTGTATGTTGGGTCGTGAGACCCGTACCTTTGTGTATGATATGTATGGCTCCCTGAGCCTTAAATAAAGTACTTGTGTCGTAGAGTCATGTTGTGATGCTTCGTTGTATTTGCACATACCGAGCATATTGTGTGTATGATTGAAATGCTTGGTATGTGTGGGATCTGACTATCTAGTTGTTTATCTTTAGTAGCCTCTCTTACCGGGAAATGTCTCCTAGTGTTACCGCTGAGCCATGGTAGCTTGCTACTGCTCTGGAACACTTAGGCTGGCCGGCATGTGTCCTTCTTCGTTCCTGTGTCTGTCCCTTCGGGGAAATGTCACGCTTTGAGTACCGGAGTCCTATTAGCCCGCTACAGCCCGGTTTACCGGAGTCCTGCTAGCCCAGTGCTACAGCCCGGACCCACTTGCTGATGACCGACACGTTCGAAGCTGGGTCATGGATGCCTGTCCCTGTAAGTCTGTGCCACTTTGGGTTTACGACTAGTCATGTCAGCCCGGGCTCCTTATCATATGGATGCTAGCGACACTATCATATACGTGAGCCAAAAGGCGCAAACGGTCCCGGGCAAAGGTAAGGCGACACCCGTGGGGATACCGTGCGTGAGGCCGCAAAGTGATATGAGGTGTTACCGGCTAGATCGATGTGACATCGAGTCGGGGTCCTGACAGTGTTGGTATAGAGGCCATGTAGGAGTACATGGTGGGTTGTCTCATTGAAGCCGTCCTCAGGAACTGAGTTCTGTGTTTGTGATCCATGATTCAGCTACTACCATACATTGGGCCCTGAAATATGACCCCGCTCGACTTCTTATTCACCCTAGTCCTCTGTCCAGGAGTTGCAAGTAGTTTCTGGTGTTTGTAGCTTACTGGAGGCCGTGGACAGCGCTGACCGTAGGGGTGGGCTGTGATGCGGTAGGTACGTGGCACGGTGTACCGGATGCCCGTTTGGTATCTCGGGAACCCTGTTCACATCGTTTGGGGCTGTGAGCGAAACTCCGGCCGGATCTCCTCATGGATGGAACCCGAATAGGCGATAAACCTGGACTAGAGACTTGAGTGTTTAGGTAGGTCGTGGTCTACACCCACGTCGGCTTTCGCTTGAAGTCTGCCGAGCACATGTCGTGTGCAGACGCTAAGTGGTGGAAACATGTATGAAGAAGTACACCCCTGCAGGGTTAACATCATCTATTCGAATAGCCGTGTCCGCGGAAAAGGACTTCTGGGTTGCTTATATCAGTTCATAGACAAGTGACAGTGGATACTCTAAAATACGCAAGATAAGCGTGAGTGCTATGGATGGCGTTCTCGTAGGGATACGGGAGCGGATCCATAGTGGTGTATTGATATGGTGAATATGTGGACTCGTGTGCGCCACCTCAAAAAAGTTACTCGCAGTCGTAGTTCAGGATAGCCACCGAGTCAAAGCTGGCTTGCTGCAGTTAAACCCCACCACCCCTTTGTTGATAATGATGCATATGTAGATAGTTCTGATGTAAGTCTTGCTGGGTACATTTGTACTCACGTTTGCCTATTTTATGTTTTGAAGAGAGACTTCAGTCTCACTAGTAATTCCGCGTGGTCTTCGACGTTTAGCTTGTTACCTCAGCTACGATCTTGTGCCCTCGGCAGGATCTGATAGATAGTCAGGCTTCTCGGCCTTTTTCATTTATAGATGTCTGTACCCAGACATGATAGCTTCCGCTTGTGCTTTGACTTGTATGCTCTGATTGTTGGGTCGTGAGACCCATGTTTGTAATATCTCGCTCCTCGGAGCCTATTGAATAGATTACTTGAGTCATAGAGTCATGTTGTGATGCCATGTTGTACTTGCACATATCGAGCATATTGTGTGTATGTTATTGAAATGCTTGGTATGTGTGGGATCTGACCATCTAGTTGTTTATCTTTAGTAGCCTCTCTTACGGGGAAATGTCTCCTAGTGTTTCCACCGAGCCATGGTAGCTTGCTACTGCTCCGGAACACTTAGGCTGGCCGGCATGTGTCCTTCTTCGTTCCTGTGTCTGTCCCTTCGGGGAAATGTCACGCGGTGAATACCGGAGTCCTGTTAGCCCGCTACAGCCCGGTTTACCGGAGTCCTGCTAGCCCAGTGCTACAGCCCGGACCCACTTGCTGATGACCGACACGTTCGAAGCTGGGTCATGGATGCCTGTCCCTGTAAGTCTGTGCCACTTTGGGTTTACGACTAGTCATGTCAGCCCGGGCTCTTTATCATATGGATGCTAGCGACACTATCATATACGTGAGCCAAAAGGCGCAAACGGTCCCGGGCAAAGGTAAGGCGACACCCGTGGGGATACCGTGCGTGAGGCCGCAAAGTGATATGAGGTGTTACCGGCTAGATCGATGTGACATCGAGTCGGGGTCCTGACAGCGTTGGCATCAGAGCCGGACTGCCTGTAGGTTCTCCAAGCCAAACTGGTCGATGTGGAGTCTAGAAATTCTTTAGTTATATGTAGGGGAATTGATTGTGGGATGGAACGTAAGGCTCTTTTTACTCCTTTATCTCATGACATTCTGATCTGAGTCAGTCCATTCTTCCACCGGGGGTTAAGGAATTAGGATCTATTCTCTCTATCAGGATCACGTGTTACAAATCAGTAGTACCTTATAAGTTTGATGGATACAAGCCTAGTTCAGTTCTACTACCACATTATGTTGCTAGAATGGATTCAGAACTTTGATATGATGATGTTGAGTGCGTACGAAATCCTTTGTCAAATGTCTCAAAATCCTTCTTGAGCATTTACAGCTGTTATGCTGTCGAAATTTTGCTAGAAATTCTAATGCCTTTGCATTATGATTGTGCTTTCAGATGGCCACTCGCGACCTCAATCAAGTGGTTCGCCGGACTCGATGCCTAGATGTACCCGGCCATACTGCCAAGTTGGTCAGGGTAATGACTGAGGCTGGATACCGCTGGTATCCCGAGTACACGGTCGAAGAGCAATTCCGAGACTTTAATCAAAGCCAGTATCTCTGCACTGTCAGGATATTTCCATCTTATCCTGGATCCACCGAGCCTCTTCACTGCTCCTATGGACTCGGGGTTACTATTGAGATGGCTGTGCAGGACGCCGCCTACTCTATGATGACCATTATGCGAGTCAGATCTGGTATATTTCGGGACTCTGATTTCCGGTATATGCCAGGATCACTTCCGGGAGCACAAGGGTATCTCCAGGCTATCTATGCTGACCCCACCCAGGAGGATTCACGGACTCGCACTACTGCTGAGATGCTCGAGGATAAGGACCGTGAAAATCGGGCCTTGAGGTTAGAGCTCTTCAATACCCGTGCTGACCATTGGGCCACATTGACTCGGTTCGCACCGGCGGTGCAAGCTGGATTTTCAGATATATGCGATCTCTATCCTGTGAGATCTGCTCTGCCAGACGTGATGGTTTGGCGTGATGTAGGAGGCATCACCCCACCTCGCGGGCCCCGCAGGCCACCGTCTGTTGGTCCAAGGCCTCATCCTAGCCCCTATGGTCCACAAGCTCCGCGAGATCGTCTGTTTCCGGATGATCATGTTGAGCTTCCAGGCTATGGAGGTGACTTCTACGAGGACTACTACGGATCGGTCTGAGTTAGTGGTAGTATCACTAGTTCGCACTAGCTGTGTCGTCTATCGTCCCGCGTGACTCGTGGGATATGACCTAGTTTGTACTCCTTCCGGAGGTGTAGAAAAATAATGTATAGGAGCTTGGAATGCCTCCGATGAGATGTAATCCTCTTTCACCGTAATAGTACTTTGTTTGGTCTTGTACTAAGCCCTGTATGGTGTGTATGACGATGGAATAAAGAAGCAGTTTCTGTATTTACCATGTCATACGGATGATCATCTTGCATTCCGAATTATTCCTTACATTCTGTATCCTATGTCGGAATCTTATCATTCTGACTAAATCATTGTCTTGTTTACCTAGGATGGTCAACACGCGCGCTAACCCTGCTTCTCAAGAGCAGGCCGAAGGCAGTGAAGCCAGGGATGCAAATCTGCCTCATCCTCCTTCACTAGCCGAGGTTATGATGGAAGCTGAGAGAAACAAGCGGGAGACCAACCGTTTGTTAGAGCGTATTGAACAGAATACAGCACACCATCAGAGGGCTAACGTGGTGTCACTCAGTGATTTCATCAAATTACATCCACCCACGTTCCATCACTCCGTCGAGCCTCTCGACGCTGATGACTGGCTTCGCAGTATTGCTCACAAACTGCGTTCCGCGCTGGTAGCGGAGGCTGACAAGGTCACCTTTGCTGCATATCATCTTGAAGGCCCCGCCAGTCTATGGTGGGAGAATTATGGAGCTATGCGCCCAGCGGGCCATGTCACTACTTGGGCTGAGTTCAGCGAGGCTTTTCGTGAGCATCATATTCCGGAGGGTCTCATGGACCGTAAACGTGAAGAATTTTGCAGTTTCACCCAAGGCCGACTTTCTGTGGATGTTTACAGCAGGGAGTTCGGTAATCTCGCACGATATGCAACCGAGGAAGTTTCTACTGACGCCAAGAAGCAAGCAAGGTTCCGTAAGGGCCTTAGTCCTGAGCTTCGCCGTGACCTCCGTCTGCATGAGTGCACATCTTTTCAGAAACTTGTCAACAAAGCCATCAGTGCTGAAACTGGTCAGACTGACTATGACGCAACACGCAAGCACGGCCGTGATATGGGTTCCTCATCCGGTGCTGGTCCTCAGAAGCGCCGCGTGTGGGTGCCCAACACCGCCCTGCCACCCAGGTTCACACCGAGGCCATCTTTCCAGGCGCCTCGCCCTGTTCAACAGTCTGCACCGGCCAAGCCCTATGGGGGTCCAACCAACAATGCTCCTCCACGTACCAGTTCCGTGACTTGTTTCAAGTGTGGGGAATCTGGTCACTATATGCGTGAGTGTCCCCAGACCAACCCCAATCAATCTGCTAAAGCTGTTGGCCGTGGCAAGCCGACAGGAAAAATATTCCACGCCAAGCCGGTCACCGCTTCACGTGGCCATGTCAACTGTATCTCTGCCGAAGAAGCTCAAGAGGATCCCAACGTCGTTCTTGGTACGCTTCTTGTTAATTGCCACCCGGCATCTGTTCTTTTCGATACAGGAGCCTCTCATTCTTTTATATCCGAAAGTTATGCTCATTTGCATAACGTTGCATTCTGTGACATGCCATCCACTATGGAAATTTCTACCCCTGGTTCTAGATGGTAGACCTCTAGGGTAAGTTATGGAAATGAAATCCAAGTCGACAGACTTGTTTTCCTCGCGTCTTTGATAGCCCTTAAATCTTCAGATATTAATATCATTCTGGGTATGGACTGGATGTCGGCTCATCATGCCCAAATCGATTGCTTCTCTAGGACTGTTCAACTCACCCATCCTTCGGGAAAGATAGTCAATGTCTTGACCCGAATAGCCAAGCGACAATTATATTCTCTTAACGCCAGCCCTTTGCCAGACCTTGAGGACGTTCCGGTAGTCCGTGACTTCCCGGATGTCTTTCCAGAGGAATTGCCAGGTGTCCCACCTGACAGGGAAGTTGAGTTCGTAATAGACCTCATTCCAGGAACCGTTCCGATTGCTAGAAGACCTTATAAGATGGCACCCCTAGAACTAGCCGAGCTTAAGAAACAACTCGATGAGTCCTTGAAAAAGGGTTTCATCCGACCTAGCTCTTCTCCGTGGGCTTGCCCCGTCCTATTCGTCAAGAAGAAGGATGGTACGGACCGGATGGTTGTAGATTACCGACCTGTCAATTTGGTCACAATCAAGAACAAATATCCGCTTCCCAGGATCAACGACCTGTACGATCAGCTCGCTGGATCCTCAGTCTTCTCCAAGATGGATTTGAGGTTGGGCTACCATCAAATAAGAATCAGAAACGGGGACATCCCTAAAACGGCCTTTGTTACTCGTTATGGCCAATACGAGTACACCGTCATGTCCTTCGGTTTAACCAACGCTCCAGCCACCTTTTCTCGGTTAATGAACTCAATCTTCATGGAGTATTTGGATAAATTCGTCGTAGTTTATCTCGATGATATACTCATCTACTCCAAGAACGAGGAAGAACATGCCGAACATCTAAGGCTAGTGTTGAAGAAACTTCGAGAGCATCGCCTTTATGCCAAATTTTCTAAATGTGAATTCTGGTTGTCAGAAGTGACCTATCTGGGTCATGTAATATCTGGTAAAGGTATTGCTGTTAACCCTGAGCGAGTTCAAGCCGTCCTTAATTGGACTCCACCTGAATTGGTCAAGCAAGTTCGGAGTTTTCTAGGCTTAGCGAGCTATTGTCGTCGCTTTGTCGAGAACTTCTCCAAAGTTGCTAAACCTCTAACCGAACTCCTCAAGAAAGATAAGAAGTTCGAGTGGACTCCACAATGTGAGCACAGCTTTCAGGAACTGAAAAGACGCCTGACTTCTGCTCCCGTACTGGTACCGCCAGACTTCTCCAAGGACTTTGTTATCTACTGCGACGCCTCGCGACAAGGACTAGGTTGCATTCTCATGCAAGATCGACACGTAATTGCCTACGCTTCACGGCAATTGCACCCACATGAGGAGAATTATCCTACTCATGATCTAGAGCTTGCAGCCGTAGTCTATGCACTTAAAACCTGGCGACATTACCTCCTCGGTAATCGTTGCGAAATATTCACTGATCACCAAAGTCTGAAGTACATCTTCACCCAACCGGATTTGAATCTCAGGCAAAGACGTTGGGTCGAGCTGATCACAGATTTCGACTTAGGAATAACCTACACCCCAGGGAAAGCCAACGTCATGGCTGATGCGCTAAGTCGTAAATCTTATTGTAACAATCTGATGTTACAACAAAGTCAACCGCTTCTCCATGAGAAATTTCGGAAGCTTAACCTTCACATTGTTCCTCAAGGATTTCTTTCCACCTTGGTGGCGAAACCTACTCTTACGGATCAAATCATTGCTGCCCAGAAGCGAGATAAGGGAATAGCTAAGATCAAGGAGAACATTGCTAGCGGAGGTGCTAGTTGTTTCTCCACAAATGATCATGGTGTTGTGTACTTTGAGAACCGTCTAGTGGTTCCCAAGAACCAGCATCTGCGGCAGTTGATCCTTAAGGAGGCTCATGAATCTCCTCTCACCATTCATCCCGGTAGTACTAAGATGTATCAGGACCTACGCCAGAGGTTCTGGTGGACTAGGATGAAGAGAGAAATTGCTCAGTATATTGCGAATTGCAACGTCTGTCGTCGTGTTAAAGCAGAGCACCAACGGCCTGCTGGCACCCTTCAACCCTTAGCTATTCCTGAATGGAAATGGGATAAAATTGGTATGGATTTCATTACCGGTTTTCCCAGGACCAAGAGAGGGAATAATGCTATTTTCGTCATGGTCGATCGCCTTTCCAAAGTAGCCCATTTCTTACCTGTTCGTGAGAGTATAACCGCTAGTCAGCTGGCAGACTTATACATCTCCCGAATAGTGTCCCTTCATGGTGTTCCTTTGGAAATTAACTCGGATCAAGGAAGTCTTTTCACCTCTCGATTTTGGGAAAGTTTCCAAAATGCTATGGGAACTCGTCTCTCCTTTAGCACCGCCTTCCACCCTAAGTCGAGTGGTCAAGTGGAACGCGTCAACCAGATTCTAGAAGACATGCTTCGAGCCTCTGTTATCTCATTCGGAATGGACTGGGAGAAGTGCCTTCCATTTGCCGAATTCGCTTACAACAACAGCTATCAATCTAGCTTGGGTAAAGCCCCTTTTGAAGTTCTCTATGGACGACGGTGTCGAACACCCCTTAACTGGTCAGAGACCGGGGAAAGACAATTCTTTGGCCCGGATATGATTCAGGAAGCAGAAGAACAAGTTCGTATCGTTCATGAAAAGTTGAAAACAGCCCAATCTCGTCAAAAGAGTCAATATGACCGAAAACATAAGGCTATGACTTTCAAGATTGACGAGAAGGCTTATCTTCGGGTCACCCCTCTGAAGGGAACCCATCGTTTCGGTATCAAAGGCAAATTGGCTCCTCGTTACATTGGACCTTTTCGCATTCTCGCCAAACGAGGAGAAGTTGCCTACCAGCTGGAACTACCTCCGCATCTCTCCAGAGTCCACGATGTCTTCCACGTTTCTCAACTCAGGCGTTGCTTCTCGGATCCTATCCGTGAAGTGGACCACGAAACGCTTGATCTCCAAGATAATCTTACATATCGAGAGTACCCCGTTCGTATCCTCGATCAGGCCGAACGTATCACCCGACGTCAGAACATCAAGTTCCTCAAAGTACAATGGTCGCACCATTCTGAGGATGAAGCAACCTGGGAAAGGGAGGATCGTCTTCGACTCGAGTACCCCGCCTTCTTCCCGGAGGAACCCAAATCTCGGGACGAGATTCTTTTGAGTGGGGGTGAGTTGTCACACCCTAGCTAGTCATGCATTAGAGTGTTGCATCATGTTTACTCTTTCATCAGAAACATTGAAATGGGGATCTGTGAAACCCTCAGAATCATTTTGAAAATGACCCAAATAAAAATTTCTCCAAAAGGGTCCAAGAAAATGCTCATGTTGATCTCTGAAAATATTGGACAGAGATAAAAATCAAACCAATATTTTTAGTGGCTCATGGACATTTATTTTGGGCATTTGGAATTAATGCATAAATATTTGCTTTGGAAATATATTTCTATATATATTAATATATGTCCAAATATTATGCCAATTATAAAGGAGTTCTGGAATAATATATCTAGCCCCTGAAAAATTTGGCATAAGTTAAATAAATGATTTAATATATTATTTAAATCAAAACAAATGTCAGAAATTAGAAAACAGAAAAAAATAAAAGGGAGAAGCTTACCTGGGCTCCTCCACTGTGCAGCCCATCCAGCTGGCCGGCCCGGCCAGCAGGCGGCCCAGCCCGTCTCCCTCCTCTGTCGTCTTCGTCCCGACAGAGGGAGGGGAGTGTGGCCGGCGCGCGCGCGCGCCACCGCGCCACGCCACCTCTCTCCCTGCCTGCCTGCCCTCCCCTCCTCGCCTCGATGCCCTGGACGACGCCACGCCTCCCCCCTGCTCTCTCTCACTCGCCCTCGGCTCTTCCCTCCTCTCCCTCGCTCTCTCTCTCACGGCCGAACACCACCGTCGCCGCCGTTCGCCTTAGCAGCCGTCTCCGGCCACCCCTCGCTCCCCCGACTAGCTCAGAAGCTCCGCCACAACCCCCTCTTCCTTCCCACCGCTCCACGGGCCTCCGGAAGCCCTGCATCGCCGCCACGTTGCCGTTCCCCTCTTCGGGCTCCGACCATCATCGCCGTCGAATTCGCCGTCTCCAGCGCGTCTCCGAGCCCGCTTCGACGCCCACTGCAACCGCGGTGAGCCCCCGAGTCGTTTCCCCCTTCTCCCCTGGTCTCTTTCGACCTCTAGGCCTTAGCCCCACCTTGGCCGAGAGCTCCACGCCGCCGGCGATGTCGCCGTCGTGGCCACGGTCACCGTAGCGCCCAACCGAGCACACTATCGTGCTCCACGCCTCACTAGGAGCACGCAGCACGCACCAACGCCTCCCCAAACACCCTGCAACGCCGTCTCCGACCGCACCCGAACTCCGGCGGCCGCAGCCGAGCTCGCCGCCGTCGACTCCGGCCACCCCAGGCCCAGCCACGGCCACCGTTCGACGCGCGGGAGCAAGAGCTCTCCAACGAGCCCAAGAACGGCCTCGCCCGTGCCCTGTAGCGCGATCCCGCATCACGCCGCCGTCTCGGGCCTCGCCGGCGTCACGTCGCCGGTGGGTTTGACCCACTTTGACCACGGCAGGAACCCCCCTGAGTCCCTGACAGGTGGGCCCAGCCCTGTAGCTAATTAGGATTAGCGCTAACCACTGTTAGTTAACCCACTGACACTGACTAGTGGGCCCCAGCGCCACTAATTAGTAATTAGGATTAATTTAACCCTGTTTAACCCCCCTGTCACTGACGTGTGGGCCCCACACGTCAGGTTTGACCTCAGCCAGCCGCAGTTGACCACTGACGTCATGCTGACATCATGCTGGCGCAATAATTATATTTTTGGATTTAAATTAAATCAGGAAATTCCAGAATATTATTTAAACTTCAAAAATTCATAACTTTTACTCTGTAACTCCAAATTGGACAAATTATATATGAAAAATGATCAGAAAAATCCAATCTATCCATCTGTACTATTTTCATGCATGATTAAACAAGTTAAATTGATGTTTTAAGCAGAACAAGGAAAAGCACTTAAAAGGCCATGTTTGAGTTTGAAATTTGAATCTATGATTCAAATTTGTTCAAATCCTTCTAGTTTTAGTTGCATTAGCCCAACACACTCATATTGCTATGTTTCATGCATGCATCATATTGTTGCACATTGTTTGGTGATGGTTGTGTATCGGTGTCCTTCGCGACAGGTTCTGCCTCCGAGGAGTACCGTGATTACCCTAACGAAGAACCGTATCAGTGCATCGAACCATCAGGCAAGGAACCAACCATTTGATCATATCGATACAATCCCATGTTCTCGCTCCTGCTCTCTTTTACTGCATTAAGACAACGCGATTCAAACTGCTGTGTGCTACGGTAGTTGAACCCATTTCCTCTGCATGACCTGTCATTGCCACAGTAACTAGATGAAACCCACTAGCATGTGTAGGAGTTGATTGAGCCCTATGTATGTGTTGTTCCTACCTTGCTATGCCTGCTATGCTTAGAGTCGTGTCAGGTCTGGTTCATCTGGGTGATGGGCTAGAGTGAAATGATTATGTCGGTAATGAGAGTGGTGTGGTGAACACGATTTGGTAAAGGTATCGATGAGAGGCCATGTAGGAGTACATGGTGGGTTGTTTCATTGAAGCCGACCTTAAGCACTGAGATCTGTATGTGTGATTTAAGACACAGCTACTACCATGCATTGGGCCCTGAAATATGACCCCGCTCGACTTCTTATTCACCCTAGCTCTCTGTCCAGGAGTTGCAAGTAGTTTCTGGTGTTTGTAGCCTACTGGAGGCCGTGGACAGCGTTGACCGTAGGGGTGGGCTGTGATGCGGTAGGTACGTGGCCGGGTGTACCGAATACCCGTTAGGTATCTCGGGAACCCTGTTCACATCGTTCGGGGCCGTATGGGAAACCTCGGCCGGACTCCCTGTGGATGGAACCTGAATAGGCGATAAACCTGGACTAGAGGCTTAAGTGTTTAGGTAGGTCGTGGTCTACACCCACGTCGGCTTTCGCTTGAAGTCTGCCGAGCACATGTCGTGTGCAGACGCTAAGTGGTGGAAACATGTATGAAGAAGTACACCCCTGCAGGGTTATCATAATCTATTCGAATAGCCGCGTCCGCGGTAAAGGACTACTTGGTTGCCTATACAGTTCATAGACAAGTAAATGGAAACTGCTAAAAGCCTCAAGATAAGTGTGAGTGCCGAGGATGGCTCTTCCGTAGGAAGACGGAGGCGGATCCTCGGTAGTGTATTGAATTGGTGAGTAGTGGACTCGTGTGCGCAAAACCATTTCAAGTTGGAGTATCGTAGGATAGCCTAGCCAAGAGTCAAAGCTGGCTTGCTGCAATAACTCCACCAACCCTTCTTGATAACATGCATGTATTTAGGATCTGATGTAAGTCTTGCTGAGTACCCTTGTACTCATGTTGCTATAATCTACATTTTTACAGAAGACGCTGCAACCCCTTCTGATGGGTTCTATGTAGACGTTGACATCAACGAGTAGGCTAAAGACCCATGTGGTGACCCTGAGCTTGTGAAGGACCACGTTGTATAGCTAGGCTTTCCAAGCCTCTTTTATTTTACTAGTTGTCTGTACTCAGACAAGTTACTTCCGCTGCTGGTTTGTATGACTGTATGACTTGTATGTTGGGTCGTGAGAACCGTACCTTTGTGTATGATATGTATGGCTCCCTGAGCCTTAAATAAAGTACTTGTGTCGTAGAGTCATGTTGTGATGCTTCGTTGTATTTGCACATACCGAGCATATTGTGTGTATGATTGAAATGCTTGGTATGTGTGGGATCTGACTATCTAGTTGTTTATCTTTAGTAGCCTCTCTTACCGGGAAATGTCTCCTAGTGTTACCGCTGAGCCATGGTAGCTTGCTACTGCTCTGGAACACTTAGGCTGGCCGGCATGTGTCCTTCTTCATTCCTGTGTCTGTCCCTTCGGGGAAATGTCACGCTTTGAGTACCGGAGTCCTGTTAGCCCGCTACAGCCCGGTTTACCGGAGTCCTGCTAGCCCAGTGCTACAGCCCGGACCCACTTGCTGATGACCGACACGTTCGAAGCTGGGTCATGGATGCCTGTCCCTGTAAGTCTGTGCCACTTTGGGTTTACGACTAGTCATGTCAGCCCGGGCTCTTTATCATATGGATGCTAGCGACACTATCATATACGTGAGCCAAAAGGCGCAAACGGTCCCGGGCAAAGGTAAGGCGACACCCGTGGGGATACCGTGCGTGAGGCCGCAAAGTGATATGAGGTGTTACCGGCTAGATCGATGTGACATCGAGTCGGGGTCCTGACACCACATGGGCTGTAGGGGGTGCGCCTTGGCCTATATGGGCCAAGGGCACCAGCCCCAAGAGGCCCATGCGCCAAGGAAACTTGGGGAGGGAAGAGTCCTCAAGGGGGAAGGCACCTCCGAGGTGCCTTGGGGAGGATGGACTCCTCCCCCCCTCTTGGCCGCACCCCTTCCTTGGAGGAAGGGGCAAGGCTGCGCCTCCCCCCTCTCCCTTGCCCCTATATATAGTGGAGGGGAGGGAGGGCATCCATACCTGAAGCCCTGGCGCCTCCCTCCCTCCCGTGACACCTCCTCCTCTCCCGCAAGTGCTTGGCAAAGCCCTGCAGGATTGCCACGCTCCTCCATCACCACCACGCCATTGTGCTGCTGCTGGATGGAGTCTTCCTCAACCTCTCCCTCTCTCCTTGCTGGATCAAGGCGTGGGAGACGTCACCGGGCTGTACGTGTGTTGAACGCGGAGGTGCCGTCCGTTCGGCACTAGGATCTCCGGTGATTTGGATCACGACGAGTACGACTCCTTCAACCCCGTTCTCTTGAACGCTTCCGCTTAGCGATCTACAAGGGTATGTAGATGCACTCTCCTTCCCCTCATTGCTGGTTTCTCCATAGATAGATCTTGGTGACACGTAGGAAAATTTTGAATTTCTGCTACGTTCCCCAACACCATCTATTGATCAACGAGCTAGTCAACTAGAATCTTACTAGGGACATGGTGTTGCCTATGTATCCACACATGTATCTGAGTTTCCTATCAATACAATTATAGCATGGATAATAAACGATTATCATGAACAAGGAAATATAATAATAACTAATTTGTTATTGCCTCTAGAGCATATTTCCAACAGTCTCCCACTTGCACTAGAGTTAATAATCTAGTTCACATCGTCATGTGATTAACACTCACAGGTCACATCGCCATGTGACCAACATCCAAAGAGTTTACTAGAGTCAATAATCTAGTTCACATCACTATGTGATTAACACTCAATGAGTTCTGGGTTTGATCATGTTGCTTGTGATAGAGGTTTTAATCAACGGGTCTGCAACATTCAGATCCGTATGTACTTCGCAAATCTCTACGCTATATTTGGAGCCATTTCAAAAAACTGTTCTACTTGGAGCTATTCTAAATTGTTGCTCCATTATACGTATCCGGTATCTCTACTCAGAGCTATCCGGATAGGTGTTAAGCTTGCATCGACGTAACTCTTTATGTCGAACTCTTTATCACCTCTATAACCGAGAAACATATCCTTATTCCTCTAAGGATAATTTTGACCGCTATCTGGTGATCTACTCCTAGATCACCTTTGTACCCTCTTGCCAGACATGTGGCAAGGCACACGTCAGGTGCAGTACTCAGCATGGCATACCGTATAGAGCCTATGACAAAAGCATAGGGGACGACCTTCGTCCTTCCTCTTTCTCCTGCCGTGGTCGAGCTTTAAGTCTTAACTTCATACCTTACAACCAGAAGGTTTTGTCGATCCAAAGGGAGCTAACAAAGTGTGCAAGCTCCAGCGATCCATTTACGGACTGGTGCAAGCCTCTCGGAGTTGGAATAAACGCTTTGATAGTGTGATCAAAGCATTTGGTTTTGTACAGACTTTTGGAGAAGCCTGTATTTACAAGAAAGTGAGTGGGAGCTCTGTAGCATTTCTGATATTATATGTGGATGACATATTGCTGATCGAAAATGATATAGAATTTCTGGATAGCATGAAGGGATACTTGAATAAGAGTTTTTCAATGAAAGACCTTGGTGAAGCTGCTTACATATTGGGCATTAAGATCTATAGAGATAGATCAAGACGCTTAATTGGACTTTCACAAAGCACATACCTTGACAAAGTTTTGAAGAAGTTCAAAATGGATCAAGCAAAGAAAGGGTTCTTGCCTGTGTTACAAGGTGCGAAGTTGAGTAAGACTCAATGCCCGACCACTGTAGAAGATAGAGGAAAGATGAAAGAAGTTCCCTATGCTTCAGCCATAGGCTCTATCATGTATGCAATGCTCTGTACCAGACCTGATGTGTGCCTTGCTATAAGTCTAGCAGGGAGGTACCAAAGTAATCCAGGAGTGGATCATTGGACAGCGGTCAAGAACATCCTGAAATACCTGAAAAGGACTAAGGATATGTTTCTCGTATATGGAGGTGACAAAGAGCTCATCGTAAATGGTTACGTTGATGCAAGCTTTGACACTACTCTGGACGATTCTAAATCGCGAACCGGATACGTGTTTACATTAAACGGTGGAGCTGTTAGTTGGTGCAGTTCTAAACAAAGCGTCGTGGCGGGATCTACATGTGAAGCGGAGTACATAGCTGCTTCGGAAGCAGCAAACGAAGGAGTCTGGATGAAGGAGTTCATATACGATCTAGGTGTCATACCTAGTGCATCGGGTCCAATGAAAATCTTTTGTGACAATACTGGTGCAATTGCCTTGGCAAAGGAATCCAGATTTCACAAGAGAACCAAGCACATCAAGAGACGCTTCAATTCCATCCGGGATCTAGTCCAGGTGGTAGACATAGATATTTGCAAGATACATACGGATCTAAATGCAGCAGACCCGTTGACTAAGCCTCTTCCACGAGAAAAACATGATCAGCACCAAGGCTCCATGGGTGTTAGAATCATTACTGTGTAATCTAGATTATTGACTCTAGTGTAAGTGGGAGACTGAAGGAAATATGCCCTAGAGGCAATAATAAAGTTATTATTTATTTCCTTATATCATGATAAATGTTTATTATTCATGCTAGAATTGTATTAACCGGAAACATAATACTTGTGTGAATACATAGACAAACAGAGTGTCACTAGTATGCCTCTACTTGACTAGCTCGTTAATCGAAGATGGTTATGTTTCCTAACCATAGACATGAGTTGTCATTTGATTAACGGGATCACATCATTAGGAGAATGATGTGATTGACATGACCCATTCCATTAGCTGAGCACCCGATCGTTTAGTATGTTGCTATTGCTTTCTTCATGACTTATACACGTTCCTATGACTATGAGATTATGCAACTCCCGTTTACTGGAGGAACACTTTGTGTGCTACCAAACGTCACAACGTAACTGGGTGATTATAAAGGTGCTCTACAGGTGTCTCCGAAGGTACATGTTGGGTTGGCGTATTTCGAGATTAGGATTTGTCACTCCGATTGTCGGAGAGGTATCTCTGGGCCCTCTCGGTAATGCACATCAATTAAGCCTTGCAAGCAATGCAACTAATGAGTTAGTTGCGGGATGATGTATTACGGAACGAGTAAAGAGACTCGCCGGTAACGAGATTGAACTAGGTATTGAGATACCGACGATCGAATCTCGGGCAAGTAACATACCGATGACAAAGGGAACACCGTATGTTGTTATGCGGTCTGACCGATAAAGATCTTCGTAGAATATGTGGGAGCAAATATGAGCATCTAGGTTCCGCTATTGGTTATTGACCAGAGACATGTCTCGGTCATGTCTACATTATTCTCGAACCCGTAGGGTCCGCACGCTTAACGTTACGATGACAGTTTCATTATGAGTTTATATGTTTTGATGTACCGAAGGTTGTTCGGAGTCCCGGATGTGATCACGGACATGACGAGGAGTCTCGAAATGGTCAATACATGAAGATTGATATATTGGAAGCCTATATTTGGATATCGGAATCGTTCCGGGTGAAATTGGGATTTTACCGGAGTACCGGGGGGTTACCGGAACCCCCCGGGGGTTAATGGGCCTACATGGGCCCTAAGGGAGAAGAGGAGGGCCGGCCAGGGCAGGCCGCGCCCCCCCTCCCCCCTAGTTCGAATAGGACAAGGAAGGGGGGGGCCTTTCCTCTTTCCCCCTTCCCCTTTCCTTCTCCAACAAGGCAAGAGGGGGGAGTCCTACTCCCGGTGGGAGTAGGACTCCTCCAGGCGCACCCCTAAGGGGCCGGCCGCACCTCCCCCCTCCCTCCTTTATAAACGGAGGCAAGGGGGCACCCCAAGACACACAAGTTGATCTTCGTGATCGTTCCTTAGCCGTGTGCGGTGCCCCCTTCCACCATATTCCACCTCGGTCATATCATAGCGGTGCTTAGGCGAAGCCCTGCGATGGTAGAACATCAAGATCGTCATCACGCCATCGTGCTGACAGAACTCTTCCCCGACACTTTGCTGGATCGGAGTCCGGGGATCGTCATCGGCTTAACGTGTGCAAGAACTCGGAGGTGTCGTAGTTTCGGTGCTTGATTGGTCGGGCCGTGAAGACGTACGACTACATCAACCGCGTTGTTATAATGCTTCCGCTGTCGGTCTACGAGGGTACGTGGACAACACTCTCCCCTCTTGTTGCTATGCATCACCATGATCTTGCGTGTGCGTAGGATTTTTTTTGAAATTACTACGTTCCCGAACATTTGTTTGTGTATGCTTATGCTTATGGTGCCTTTGTTTATGAAACTCTATTAAGGCGGCCACCTCTTGCAGACAACATCGGCCAACGGTACTCCATGCTGGACTGGGCATTCGACAAGGGTCATCATGCCCGTTTCATAGAGAACGGAGAGGTAAGTGATATGAAAGAAATCTTGATCAAAGTTTTCGGATTGATGAAAATGATTTCCTAACTTTTGGCGTTCACTTTTTGATAGATGCTCCAGCCATTGCGCATGAGGGGTCATGGGGTTCATGGGCATATGGACTACGATGAGCGCTACACGCCGTTCTTCAAGAAAGCCCGTCTGTTGGGTTTCGTGTTGCAGTTCAAGCGTCAGCCGCCGACGCTTTTCCACGCGGCTCTCAGAGCTCTGATTGGCCGGTGGCGAACGGAGACCCATTCTTTCCATCTGCCATGCGGGAAGATGACGGTGACCCTAGAGGACTAGGGGATGATTACTGCAATGCCGATCGAGGGTCATGCACTCACCAGTCGAGTGGAGAGGACCAACTGGCAGGAGAGGGTCACCACCCTCATCGGCGACTGCCCCGATGCCAAGAGTAACCTTACGTCTGGTGTGCCGTTGATCTGGCTCTCGGAGCACCGAAAGACATGCCCCCAAGGCGCAGATGAGGCGACTGTGGAGTTGTACGCGAGGGCCTATCTGTGGTATATTCTCTCGGAGGTCGTGTTTCCAGACAGCTCCGGGAACTCTGCCAACTGGCCGTATCTGTTCTTCCTAGCGGACTGGGATGCAGGGTACAATTGGGGGACCGCATCTCTCGCCTACCTATACCATTCGGTAAGAGAGTGTCTAATTGCCTACCTACCTACGAAAGTGTGTCCATGAAATTTTCTTATATCTGATCCTTATTTGATGTTTTGCAGCTTGACGACGCAACGCAGAGGACGGGAGACAAGTCCAATATGGGTGGCTTTGTCTGGGCCTTCTCCATTTGGATGTGGGAGCGGCTGCCGGTGGGGCGTCCGGAGAAGTTGCGAAGACGCCCATGGGAAGACTATGGCGAAGGCGGCGACGAGACTCGAAACCCCACCATAGCTTACGAGTGGGACGTTGTCAAACTCTACACGGGCCTAAACAAGACTTCGTACAAGACCTACACGAACGAGTTGGACGCTTTGACGCATACGCATGTATATAAACTCGCTCAACACGTTTCTCTTTGATTCCACTTTTGACCAAGAGTGCAAACTTACCAAGGTATATGTAATAGGTAAACTGGTGGCCGTATCGACAAGACCGAGAGTGGGACTTTGATCTGAACGTGATGTGCGATGCGGACCGTGGTCTCTGGCGGTGCATCGTGCCCATGATCTGTGTGTACACCGTCGAGTGGCACTTGCCACAACGCATGGCCACGCAGTTTGGGATTTATCAGCATACCCCACCGGGCCAGCCCACCGATACCGGCGGCCACGCGCTCCACCTGTGAGCTCTTTGTTCTCCCTGCCCATGATTTCATTACGATTATCATGTTTCTTGTTGCTTATGATGATCTTATTGCGCTTATGATGATTCTTGTTGCTTATGCCTTGCAGGATGAGCCGGCAGAAGAATCAGTCGATCACAGAATGGGGAGAGGAGCATAAGACTCATGTGACGGAGTGGAACTGGCGGAAGTTCCGTAAAGACGTGGAGAGGAAAGTGACTAACTGGGATGATTACCTGGGCCGACACATGAGGTGGTACGATGATGGCCAGAAGCACCGTCTTCGTCTCAGGCCTCGGTGGACGGCGGAAGACATCGCAGAGCTGGAGAGGGATGACCCCGATGAACAGGCATCAGAGACATGCACAGTGGATTTAGGGAGTTTGCACCCCTCATCAACAGCGTGGTAAGTTTGAACCGACGGTTGTATTTAAAATATTTTATTCGCCATCGTGACTGACTTATGCCATTGCAGTCCGGTGAGCTGAACAGATGCATCTTCGAAGCCTCAGATGCACTAGGTAATCTTCCCGGGAGCGCACAATCTGAGACCAGAGTGAGGGTGACGATGAAGGTACAATTTCAGCCTCCTTGGAACAGATGCATCTTGTTCACTTGCAATCAGTCGATCTGATACTTATTATGACCTTGCTTCATTGTGAGTGCAGAAGTTCGTGTAGCGTTGTCCCAAGCTGGTAGGGCTGCTTGGGTGTGCTGGAGCTGGGTCAGTTGAAGCTTATCATCCTATAGCCACACAGGGTCTCATCAGCTCATCGAGCCATGCTCCCTCATCATCTAGGTTGGTTGGGGAGGAGGAGGAGGAGGAGGAGGAGGAGGAGGGGGAGGCCACATATGAAGAAGGGGAGGAGGAGGATGAGAGCAACGGGGAGGAGGAGTACGATGAAGATTATGGACCTCCACCAACTCAAACATCTCAAGCATCTCAGCTGCCGAAGACGAGGAATCTGAAGAAGAAGGATTTGCTGAGTCCGGACCCTTTCCAGAAACCGGTTCCTCGCCGGCCCAAGAAGAAGACCGTAGAGACTCGTTCAAAGAGTAACGAGGACCGTACCTTCAAGAGGGGAAGGAGCAACTGATTATGCTCTTCGATACTTGGCTCTTTTAGTTTGGTTGAACTTGTCTAGTGGTTATGAAACTACGTGGAACTATGTGTTTGTCATTTGTGGATCTATGTGTTTGCTACTACGTGGAACTCCGTTGAAGTTCGTTTGAAATGTTATATGCACAAGTTATCTAATGTGGATCTATGTGATGCCCAAGTTTAATCTATGATATTGTTGACATATTTGTAAAACTTGCTGTGATATTACTGTCATATTGCATTCGAAAATAAACAACCAAATGAACTAGAAACAACAAAACACAGGACCCTACCGCCAAGGACCCTGGCGGTAGGGTCAGACAGTCTACCGCCAGCCCCATGTCGGTAGGTCGCACCTACCGCTAGGGCCCTTCCATTTTTCGTTACAGAAACATTATACTGGAAAACACAGGACCCTACCGCCAGGGGCTCTGGCGGTAGGGTTAGACAGCCTACCGCTAGGTCCACTGCCCATTTCGTTACAAAAGGGTTGTACGGCAAAACCCTGCTACACCCCTAACGTCAGATGCTCTAGCGGGAGGGTTAGACAGCCTACCGCCAGGCCTTCTGGCGGTAGGTACGTATCCACGTTAGCGCAGTCAAACGGCCGCCGTCCCTCTCCGTCGCACCCTACCGCCATGGGCCCTGGCGATAGCAAAAGGGTCAAATCCCAAATTTTTTTACAACCAGGATCAGATCTTGAATTTCTTACAAAAAAATTGTCAAAACACAAAATTTTGCCCCTCCGGTGACAGTGGAATAGGATTTTGCTGTGCCCGTTGCGCCGCTTGCGCCTCTTTTCCTAAAGAAAATCTTTACTGCCAACGTAATTACTGCAGCAGAAAAAAAAATCCAAACGGGAATAAGATATTCAATCGTTATCCAAACGGGAATAAGATATCAAACAAAATCGCATCAGATATCAAACAAATTTAACTTGTACCCATTGCGCCGCTTTGCCTCTTTTTTTAAACGGCAACGAAAGAGAAAATCGGTAGTGCCCTTTAACTTTTGATGGGAGTAAAAAATAAAGAGGGAGGCTCTTGTTGTGAGCAGCCACTCCCAATTACGTTGGGAGAAAAAAATTCACAAGGGAACCAAGAGATTCAGGCAACGATTTCAACATGAATGGAATGGCAAAATCGCATCGGAGATCAAACGAATTTAACTTGCAAATTCTTCAATCCATTCATTCAATCAATCGAACATTCACTCCCATCTTCCATTTCCCTCTCTAGATTCGAAAGTAAAACAGAAGTACAATAAAAGAAGATAACACCTCTCCTCTCTCTTCAATGGCACGATAAATCCGGATGAGCGCAGCAGCAGCAACCGGCCTAGACGACGGTGTAGAGAATAATCTCCGTGGCGTCGATGGCGGCCCGCCGCTGCCTCTTCATCATGGCCATGGCCACGGCGCCTCCTTCTCCGGGCACCATCCCGCCGCCGTGGCCGGCGCCGGGGGCGGCCGAGGCGGAGGCGGGAGGGTGATAGTACATCCGGGCCGTCTGCGGGCAGTGGGAGTGGAACCGCGCGGCGATACGCACCCCCATGTCCAGCAGCTCCACGTACTTCCCCATGGATCTCGCGCAAATCTGACGACCTCCTTCCCCTCTCCGCTCGACGAAGATTGACGACCGGGACGGACCAAGAGAGCAGCCGACGGAGGGCTTGGTAGCGCTAAGCTCTCTTTTCGTGGAACGGGGAGGCCCAGGAACTGGGGGCGGCCATGGGAGGTGTGGAGGAGAGCAGGGGAGAGGAGCTCATGCTTGGGGAAGCTATGGAGGAGGGGGGAGGGCGTTTTATAGCAGGAAATAAACGGGGGGATTTTAATTTTTTTTCCTTGACCTGGCTGGCCGTATTTACTTCTTTTTTTAGGCAGCTGGCCGTATTGATTGAGTAATTAATATTTTTAGTACTACCTCCGTTTCAGTTTACAAGTCCTACGCGTATATTTAGATTGTCAATTTTATCACCCTAATATAAACTATATAACACAAAAATTATACCTTTTAAAAGTAGAAACTCTGAAGTTTATGTTGGTATATTTTTTGTAATATATGTCTTGTAATATATTTTAAGTAGGTTTTTTTTAGCAATTAATATTTTTATTAGGTATTTGCCATGTTTTCGCCTCGTGGGCTGGGCCTGGGTTGGCGTCAGTTAGGTTTTCCGTGCGTAACACAGGACGGACGCGTCGGCGGTTCGCTTCGTAGAGCCTTTCGTTGCTTTCTTGCGTTCATTTCCTTGAACGGTTTTTTCACATGCTTGAAAACGAAACGACGCTTCCGGGAACCATCCTTGTAGGCGACGCGGCTATCGGGACCACGCCACAAAAATTGGGACGCCCGCCCCTTGCCTTCGATTTTTAAGGCTGGTCACAATGGGTAAGAACATAAGCTAGTAACTTACACACTTCCCTAGACTATATTATTACCTTCATAGTGGGTAGGAACATCTATATAGTGTCATTTAACGATGTATTTATTAGGTTATAGACTCATTGTTTCTTGAAGTGTGTGATGTTCCGGTAACTTAGCTAGTTACCACAAGCACCTCTCTCTTCATTAAATATGTGCCACATAAGCAAAGTTGTATTGGAGTGTGTGATGTTACTCCTAAGTTCCTTCCCATTGTGACCAGCCTAAGTGCGGGTGTGCGTCGGTCGACCGGTCGAGCTGCAGATCGGTCACCCTGTGGGCCATCGGATCGCTCCTTTTTTAGAAATGAAATAATGGATAATGTTAACTATTTACAACCCGTTCCTTCTTAAGCAGCAGCGGCCGGCGGAGGGCCAGGTCTACGACGAGCGCGCGAGCTAGGTGGCCGTGGTGGCCATGGTCGCGGCGAACCCCAACTGCATCGCCGAGCAGCAGGCGCTCTGCAAGGCCGCGTGAAAGCATATTTGCTCCCTTGGTGATTTCGGTTATTCATGTTAACATACATATTGTTGGACTAACACTTTCACCTGCTATATTTCAGAAAAGTTCAACATTAACATGGCAAGGATGTGAGGATATGGACCCCTCAAAATGCTAAGAACATGGATTGGCCCTGTTGGCGGTTTCTGGAGACCCCATCTCCTCACGAGCCGTTGACCAATGCATGCGGCGGCCCAAAGCTGCAGGAGGCCACCGTGGACGACCATGCCGCACCGCCGCCAGATGCGCTGCCTTCGCAGGCCTTGGAGGGTAACCCTGGGCCCGCTTCTACACAGCCCACCTCGGGGCCCAAAGCCGTCACAGCTGCTGGGCTCGATGAAGGCATCCCGGGCCCTGGCGATTCGTAGTCCACCGAGGACAACAACTCCGACAACACACATCCACCACGCCTGATGCTATGTTGGCCACCGCTTCTGAAGATCTCACCACGACAATCCGCTCCGAGATCCAGCCACCTCTGCTTCACACCCCACCTGCTGCTTCCACCCCGATGGCGCCGCCGCGCCACAACAGCAGGCGCCTCGCCGGAAAGCGAGCCGCCGCGTTGGGCACCATCGAACGGGCCAGGGGCGTCCTGAGGAAGAAGTGGGGAATCACGGACGACAACGACGGCGCCGCTTCAGAGGAAGCACTTCTGCAACGCTTCCTCGACCTCTTCAAGGAGCCGCTGTCCGCCGACGAGATCAACGCAGTGAAGGCACTATTCGGCTCTTGTCAGCTATCCAAGGTGACGCCGGCGCTCCTGGCCAGGCTTGCCGCGGGTCGTCGCCTGCGCACCAGGCGCAACGCCACAAGGTGATCCCCGGCTGCGTTTCCCATCGAGATCATTATCCTCCCATGTTAGCCTCCCGCAGGATATCGCGGAGTGCACCCACCGCTGCCGCTGTGCACCTTTTATCTGTATCTTCTTTTTACCTTTGTCCGTTTCGTCAGTTCAGTAGCCTCCAGTTTCAGTTTCATCAGTTAGGCATCACCCTCAGTCTGTATAGCCAGGTTGCCACCCCCTGGCTACCCACTTTGCCTGTTCAATTCAGAGATCACTTTGTTTCCAATGAGTGAACACAACTGCACCGTCTTCAATTGGAACGTACGGGTCTGAACAACCCCGCATGGCGTCTGATTGTTCGAGATTTGGTCTGCCAAAATCGTGCTTCCATAGTCTGCCTTCAAGAAACAAAACTTGCTGTGGTCGATCGCGCCGTTATCCTTGAGACCCTGGGCCCCCTCTTTGCCTACTCCTTTTGCTTCCTCCCCGCCGCTGGAATAAGGGGCGGCATAATCTTGGCTTTCAACTCAGACTTCTTCTCCATCCAGAGCACCTTCAACATCCTGAACACTATTTACGCAACCATCTCCATGCGAGCTTCTGTTGCCTCTTGGTGCATCATAAAGGAAATATGCCCTAGAGGCAATAATAAAGTTGTTATTTATATTTTCTTATATCATGATAAATGTTTATTATTCATGCTAGAATTGTATTAACCAGAAATTTGATACATGTGTGGATACATAGACAAAACACAGTGTCCCTAGTAAGCCTCTACTAGACTAGCTTGTTAATCAAAGATGGTTAAGTTTCCTAACCATAGACATGTTTTGTCATTTGATGAACGGGATCACATCATTAGGAGAATGATGTGATGGACAAAACCCATCCGTTATCTTAGCATAATGATCGTTAAGTTTTATTGCTATTGCTTTCTTCATGACTTATACATATTCCTTTGACTATGAGATTATGCAACTCCCGGATACCGGAGGATACCTTGTGTGCTATCAAACGTCACAACGTAACTGGGTGATTATAAAGATGATCCACAGATATCTCCGAAGGTGTTTGTTGGGTTGGCATAGATCGAGATTAGGATTTTTCACTCCGAGTATCGGAGAGGTATCTCTAGGCCCTCTTGGTAATGCACATCATAATAAGCCTTGCAAACAATGTGACTAATGAGTTAGTTGCGGGATGATGTATTACAGAACGAGTAAAGAGACTTGCCGATAACGAGATTGAACTAGGTATGAAGATACCGACAACCGAATCTCGGGTAAGTAACATACCGATGACAAAGGGAATAACGTATGTTTTCAGAACGGTTCGACCGATAAAGATCTTCACATAATATGTGGGAGCCAATATGAGCATCCAGGTTCCGCTATTGGTTATTGACCGGAGAGGAGTCTCGGTCATGTCTACATAGTTCATGAACCCGTAGGGTCCGCACGCTTAACGTCCGATGACGATTTGTATTATATGAGTTATGTAATTTGGTGACCGAATGTTGTTCGGAGTCCCGGATGAGATCACGGACATGATGAGGAGTCTCAAAATGGTCGATAGGTAAAGATACATATATAGGGCGATGATATTCGGACATCGGAAGTGTTTCGGGGTACCGGGTACATATCGGGTCACTGAAATGGGTTCCGGGCACCTCCCGGCAAAGAAATGGGCCTATTGGGCCAAGAGGGAAAATGCAGCAACCAGCATGGGCTGCTGCGCCCCCCTTGTTGGCCGAATAGGAATGGGAAGGGAAAAGGGGAAGAGAGAAGGAAGGGGAGGCAATTCGCCCCCCCCTTCCTTCCCTCTCAGGAAAATAAGGTAAGGGGGGGGGGCGAATTGGACAAGGCCCTCAAGTAGGATTCCTCCTATTTGGGGCGCCCCATGGTTGTCCTCCTCCCCTCCCACCTATATATATATATGTGGGGAGGGGGCGCCTAGAACACACATCAAACATTGTTAGCCGTGTATAGCTAATGTTGGGTGCATCATGACCGGATCTTTTCTACCATGAATTACAATGTTTAGTCGCTGCTTGAACTTTGGAGGTGCTCTCTTAGTTTCTAGCGCTTGTTTCAGAAGGTGATGACACAACATAAAAGTAAATAGAAAGTCCCTTTGCAGAGGGAAGCAGTGATTTGCAGAGGTGCGAGAGCTCAAGTTTTAAAACAGAGATAAATGATATTTTGAGACATGCACCCTTCTTATTCACTTCACGACCATCACTTATCAACATCTTCCATGCTAAGCACGCTAGTGGCAGTTCCCAAGCGATAAAAGTAAAGGTTTACTCCCCCTCCACCATCAATCACACTCCACGGCTTGTCCGAAACAATGGGTGTTGTCCATACCAACATCAGTCTCGGGGGAGTTTTGTTTAATTATTTGCATTTTTTGAGTTCGGGACTGGGAATCCCTATTACCGCCCATTTTCTCGTGCGATGGCGAGTGAATAAACACACGACCTGAGAATAACCCGCTTAGCATGGAAGATATCGACCACCTCCTGTCATTCCATGAGCGATCCAGGCACACAAAAAGGATAACTTTTAAAAGTTTTTAGAGGTGGCACATGCAAATTTACTTAGGACGGCAGGGTAATACCGTCACTACAAAAAAATACACTTCCGTGATGATACGTGTTTGTCACAATAGATCACGTTTTCTGTCATGCGTGTACATCGACGATTTTATGACAGAATCAAGATAGTCATACTGTGATATCGTAGAAGTGTTCCATGACATTACCAAAATTATCATCACGGAAGTGTCCACTTCCATGACGATAAATCCCGCGTCATAGAAGTGCTTTCGTCAAGGGTGACCGACACGTGGCATCGACCGTAACGGGTCGCCGTTAAGTTATCGGGTTCGGTTTTGGATCCGATAACCCGTTAACAGCCCGGACCAATGGGGATTTTCCACGTATAAAATTCTCGTTGGCCGGAGGAAACACGTGTTTGCTCCCCGTTGGGACAGATGTCATCCACTCATTGGACAGGAGGCGCCTATGATACGTCGACACGTGGCACGGCCCAACAAAGGCCCATTCCGGTGAAAAGGCCGACCCAGCTAAAGGCCCACCATGTTTTTTCAGACACTAGTGGGCTGGCCCGTTAACAGCCTGCCATGTTTTGGGCCAAATTGAGGCCCATAGAAGACCAGGCCCGTTCACAGCCTGCCGTGTTTTGGGCCAAATTACGGCCCATATCGGATTAGGCCCGTTAAAAGGCCACTGTTCTTTTGGGCCATTCTAAGACATGTTTGTATTTCAGCCTGTTAAATTACCGTTAACCAGTTCGTCCCGATAATAGTTTCAGCCTGTTAGCGGCCCGTGGTGCATCTGGGACGTTGTCGGCCCGGTTTAACTTTAGGCCCTTTAATGGCCCATGCAGAAACTGGGCTATTTCTTGTCCGAAGTAACTTTAGGCCTCTTAACGGCCCGTAGTCTTCATGGATAAATTTTAGCCCAACAGGCCTATCGCCCTGTTAATGGCCAACGGAACAGTTGGGCCTAATTACATCTCGTGTTGAATCCGGTCTGCTTACAACCCATCTGATAATGGCCCGTGACACTTTTGGGCCTATGGCCCACGTGGATTTATCGGGCCAAACAGGCCCGAGGTATATTTGGCATGTTAACTGCTCGTCCTATTTGGGCCAAACATGAGCCTTAGGCAGTTTTGGCCTGTATTGGCCCGTGAATTTTTTGGTCTAACGCTGGCCCAATCTAGGTTTTAGCTTGTTAAAACCCCATGGTATTCTCTAGCCCAGCTGGCTAGAACTTTACTCGGCCTGTTAAAGGCGGGAAACTACTATAGGTTTAGACCTGCTAATGGCCCAAGATGATTATGGGCCCATGTTTTGGCCCATATGAGTAACGGGCCGGCCTGAAGACCAACAACACTAAGATCCACTGAACCTTCCGGCCCAAATTACAGCATACCGACCAAAGAATAAACCTAGACTATACAATAAAGAAACCACAGCATATTACATCCACTGGGATTCAAAGTTCGCTAGGGATATAATAAAGCGCAACGTGACCGCGGATTACATACACTGGGCATCAAATGTCGCCACCAGTGCACATAAACGTGTCGACAAAAGAATATACAAAACTAAGAGCACTTCAGAAGGCACTAGGCCTGGCCAGGACGGGCCCCGCAAGCAGCCGAACAAGCTGATGAGACCTCAGTTGTGTCAACGATAGATGCTCCATCCCTAGTTATATGGCACCATAGTGCGCAAGGCAGTTCTCTGACATCTTCTTTGCATCTTTGACTTCAAGTCAGAGCTGAGCTGAAGCAAGCCTTTCCGCTTTAAGTTGAGTCTGAAAAAGTCGAACTGATTGAGGCAGCGACTGCATAGAGGTTGTCTCACACCTGCTGGTGAGTAGCTTCAACTCACTATCTTCATCAAGACAGGACCTTGGGGTCATCTCGCTGTCCTCAATATGATTTGGCTCACTATCTTCCCTAAAGTTCTGCCTGGCATAAGGGATACAACTCTGAAAGAGAAAGAAGGAGACATGTAACAGGTTTCACAATTATATAAGCAAATAAATGGATCTGTTCTGCATAAGGAACATGTTTTTACAACTACAATTTAAAACTCGTAGTTATTGCAAACATCCAATCAAATGTAAACAACAAAGTAAACAACAGTGGAGGAAATTATGCCTATCCAACTCTATACTAGAACAAAGTTTGGAGGCTTGAGAAGGATGAACTTACATTACATGTTAACACGGGCTGGACAAAGCCCTTCTCCATGTTGATGGAAGGATAATTCAATAAATTCCCCAAAGAAAATTCTTTATAAGCGTTGCCATTATTCTACATTTTGCAAAGAGTAAATATAGATCAAATAATATTGGAAGAAACAGAGGATAATTAAGCTCAGGTGCAGACTGATGATACATAATCAAATAGCAATTAATTAAGTACAGGGTTACAAGGCAAAAGGTAAACAAGAGGAATGCAGACATCAACGTGTGCAGTGGCATTGGCTTTATTCAACATTTTGTTAAGAGTAAATGTAGATATGATAATTTGGAGAAAGTGGAGGCCAGGGCAGATAAGATGCAGAGTAATGCTAGACAATCAACTATCTCGCGATGCAAGTACAGCAATACCATCACCGTCCGTTATTACTTGTCTCTCAAATGGATGTATCTAGCACTATTAAGTTCTAAATACATCCAATTGATCAACAATTAATTCGATACAGAGGGAGTACATGACAACAGGTACTTACATGAGCAATCCAAAACTTCATAACCATTGTGTTAATTCTACATTTATCTAAGAGTAAATATAGATCTTATAATTTCAAGCAAAGGAAGGATAAAGAAGCGATCATTTACAGTGATGCTACATAATCAAACAACAATGAGTGTAAGTATGCTGACAAAGGGCAAGAGGTACTGACAAGAGCAATGCAGAGCCCAGTATTGTTGTGAGATCCTATGATCCTTTGAGCAAGGAGATTCATTTGAAATTAGTTTTCATACGAGAGAGAAGGTAAGGCACATGCAGAAATTTAGGAGTTCAAACTTTGAATTGATATCATAGACAGTACCTGACGCTGGGCTCTCAGCAGTTCTAATAGGGGTTTGGCCAGTGGAGTAGGGGTAAAGTGTGGTACAGTTGAGCCTGTGTTTTCTGTGGCTGCTGATCTATCTGATATATCAGGTATCACTACCTTTTCCAAATACCTAGTTTGTACTCCTTAAGGATCTTCACTCACCCTCTTCCTTTTAGACATCTATTACGAAAGAACAACATTTGACTGGAAAAACATAGTATGACGACACATGGAATAGCTACATAAAATGGATAGGTATGGCATATACTCATATATGATGCTTAAACTAAGCATATGGTGTAACAAAGTAGAAGTAATGCAAGAGGTCAGATGCAAAATATGTGCGACCAATACAACCTTGCCAAGTTAGAGCAAGTACCTTGATGGGTGAATAAGATAGGCCATCCTCCACCATGCCAAGTTTGTTAGCCAGTGGATTGTTCCGAAATATTCCTCTCGTGCGCCCATTCTCATATTCATTTTGATAATGTTCAATACCTGACATGTATGAAAACATAAAAACAAGTGAGATTATCTTTGTAATGCAAAAGTGATTCTAATCCAATACTGCCTCCCTGTAAACCCCTTTGTGCTATCTCTGCAATTCTTCTGAGAGATGCCATGCATGCTGTAATTTGGTGTGTGCATTAATATAATGTGGCCTACTACTAAAAATATGAGAGCTCCAGAAGTGATGATACTTCGCAGATGACAACTTCAACATATAGGAAAGAAGAATAAGTCAACCTGACCTAACAGAATCAAAATATACTAAGGGAGAACAACTCGACATGACCAGTCGACCGCAAATCTCTCTGCTACTCTTCCCAACAAGGAACATACTTATTAAAGAAGAGAAGAGGATCATCTTAAATAAGAGCAGAAGAGCAAGCACATTAAAGATATTACAAGTCTTTCTATACAATGTCGGTTGCCCACCCATGATGAATCAGAGCGCAAAAAAAATAGTATTCCTTCCGGTCTCTCCATATGTGGCTCACATGCATTTCAAAACTAAAGTAGGAACATTTAGCTGACCAATTAAACATCTCCCAGTTTTACTAATATCAGCATAATATCAGATTTGAATTTGTACAACTAAGCTTGTTTAGCTCGATGGGTGGAGAAGTGCTATTACGACACGAGCCACGTAGGCTAATCGTGGTCATCATAAAATGGGGAAACTGTAAGCATGATGAGTATAGTGTTGACCATGGCAGTGGGATGGCAGGTCTGAAGCTGCAAATCGTGCAAAGGGTAGTTAACAACCGATGTTTGCTTTGAAATAACAACTAAGATGTGTTATGGACAAGAAAGTACAGTCAACAAGTGACAAAGAAATGCAATTCTGTTGTCTCTCTATATGTCGCGACATGCATTTGGAAACTCAAGTGGGACCTTTATCTAACCAACTAAATGTGTCTGTTAACTAATATCAGTATCATATCACAATCATATTTGAACAACTAAGCTTTGGAATTTTGAGTGTTGTGTTGTTTAGCTTGAAGGGTGGAATAATGCTAGTATGACAGAAAGCACCTACGCAGATCATAGTAGAGTAGATAAAAGGGGAAAACCCTAAGCATCAAGAGTAAAATCAGGAAAGTGGAACTAGCTGGACCAGTGGGTGGTGCACATGCTTTTCGAAACGAATATAGGAACATTAGGTGACCAATTAAACGTTCTTTGTTTTAGTAATATGAGCATCATATCAGATTCGTATTTCAACACCTAAGCTTTGGAATTATGAGTGTCATGTTGTTTCGCTTGATGGGTTGAGGTCTTGAGGAGCAGTGCTAGCACGACACGAAGCACCTACGATGATGGTAGTGAATATTAAGGGGGAAAACCATAAGCTTTAAGAGTATAGTGGCTGTGCCATGGCGGATCTGAAGGTGCAGACCGGACAAAGCTACTTCGCAACTAATGTTTGGTTTCAACTAGCCACTACGATTTGGTACGGACAAGAAAAGTACAGTAAACAATTTACGATCTATTTTCCGAGTGAGATCAATTACTTAAGCACATATGTAAGAGTACCACCTCTCTTGCGACGCTGTGTAGGCTCCTGCTGATACGTTGAGGGTGTTGCGGGTGCGATGGCTGTCGGCGGCGGGGAATAAGAATTTAGATGGCAGACGGTCGGGTCGGGGGATAAATCCTGTTGCTGTGGACGAGGTGGTCGTAGGAGCGGCAACGGCAAGGTGGACGACGGCTCCAATGAAGCGAGAGGACACGATGAAAGGATCCTGGTCCGGCACCGTGGATGAGAGACGTCCATCTCTTGCAGTGGACGACGGGGTAGCGGCTCCGGCAAGGTGGAGGATGGGGCTGCGGACGGAGGAGGCTGGCCGCAGTAGGGAGGTTGTTGTGGCGCCGACGGTGTATGAATGGGGAAGTGGAGGGGGATGGGGGATCTCAAACTTTGGGACGCGCTTGTCTGAAATGTGGGAAAGTTACGAACTTATGCCCCGTTTAAAATTTCGTACATCACATCGGTTGGGGATAGGACGGTAATCTCGCATCTCCCAAATATTTGCGGTAGCGATTTTGGGTGAGGAGAGGGTGTTTTGCCGCCCATGGTGTATGAACGGGGCTGACAGGTAGGGCAGTTGTGTGACGTCTAAATGAAGTTACACATCTGCCCCTATTTAAAATATTTGCTTACATCGATTTCGGGCGAGGAGAGTTTGTTTTGCCGCCCATCGTGTATGAATGGGGAAATGGAGGGAGATACACATGTCTTTCAGACGAGCTTGAATCAAATGTGTTTTGCCGCCCACGTTTGGCGCCCACCGTGTCTGAATGGGCTCACAGGCGGTCGTGTCACGTCTGATTGAAGTTACTAGTCTACCCCTATCAACAGCAGTGTAAATCCGATCGATAAGGATGTCAAAGTGTTAGGGGTAGACAGTAATTTCCATCTTGCAAACACTTGCTTCGGACAGCCCACAAATGATAGTGGGTGTTTAGCCGCTTCGTTCAAAACTTGGGAGAATTAGCATTCACGTTTGCCATGGGCCCTAGCAACTAAATTCAAATCCAATTTGTATTGGATTACGAATATCCGCCGATAATTCTACATTTTGTTATTTATTTTGTTTAAACTACAACAAAGATTTATTCCACCTTTATATATGATTATGATTTAGAAATGCCGTGATCTTCGAATTCAGTAGGTTGGATACACTTTGAGTCAAACAGTTATTTCATCCAATACAATATGCTCACACGAAAAACAATTCACCTTATGTCAATCATACAAGTACTGAGGATTACCTCACCTAAAAAATTCAGATCATTACAACACGTGGACAACATAGGGGGTCTTACAACATAATCCATTCAGAGGCATAAACACAACATGCAAGTACAATAATCTATTGACAATTTCAACTGGTATCTAAAGAAGAACTGGGATTACCCTGGGCTTCAGATAGCAGAAATAGCAGGACCTCCTTCGTCTTCAAATGCAACATTCTTACTTCCTCCAATTCTTGGGTTGCTTGCATAATGTGTGCAGCTAATTGCATAATTTCCAGCCTCAAGATCAAGATTACCTTATTCATGGCAGCCACACCATCTCTTTCTTCCTCTAGTAGAGCCTCACACTACAAAAAAATACACTTCCGTGATGATACGTGTTTGTCACAGTAGGTCGCGTTTTTTGTCATGCATGTACATCCATGACAAATTTATGAAAGAATCAAGATAGTCATACTTGTGCTGTCGTAGAAGTGTTCCATGACATTACCAAAATTATCATCACGGAAGTGTCCACTTCCATGACGATAAATCGTGCGTCACAGAAGTGCTTTCGTCAAGGGTGACCGACACGTGGCATCCACCGTAACGGAACGCCGTTAAGCTATCGGGTCGGGTTTTGGATCCGATAACCCATTAACAGCCCCGACCAATGGGGATTTTCCACGTGTAAAATCATCATTGGCACAGGTGTCACTCATCCAATGGGCGAGACGCGCCTATGATATGTTGACATGTGGACCGGCCCATCAAGTTTAAATGGGCCGGCCCAACTGAAGGCCCACAAGATTTTGCGGACCATAATGGGCCGACCCAGCAAAAGGCCCACAAGATTTTGCGGACCATAATGGGCTGGCCTAGCTAAAGGCCCACAAGATTTTGCGGGTCATAAGGGGCCGGCCCAGGTAAAGGCCCACAAGATTTTGCGGACCATAATGCGCCGGCCAAGCTAAAGGCCCACGGGATTTTGCGGACCATAATGGGCTGGCCCAGCTAAAGGCCCACAAGATTTTGCGGGCCATAATGGGCCGGCCCAGGTAAAGGCCTAGAAGATTTTTGTGTGCCATAATGGGCCGGCCCAGGTAAAGGCCCACAAGATTCTTGCGGATCATAATGGGCCAGCCCAGCTAAAGGCCCACGAGATTTCACTGACATTAATGGGCCGGCCCATCTGTAGGCCCACAAGATTTTGAGGACCCTAGTAGGCCGGCCCATTAACTAGCTGCCATGTTCTGGGCCAAATGCCGACCCATATTTGATCCGGTCCATTAATGTCCTGCCACGCTCCGGGCCTAATAGTGGCACATATGAGATCTGGCCTGTTAAAAGCCTACCACGTTCTGGGCCAAATTACGGCCCAGATCAGGTCCGGCCCTTTAAGAGGCTTTGGGCTCAATTATGGCCCATATCAGATTCGGCCCGTCAACTGGACACTATGCTTTTGGGTCCACTTGTGTTGGGGAACGTAGCAGAATTTTAAAATTTTCTACGCATCACCAAGATCAATCTATGGAGTCATCTAGCAACGTGGGAGAGGGGAGTGCATCTACATACCCTTGTAGATTGCTAAGCGGAAGCGTTCAAGTGAACGGGGTTGATGGAGTCGTACTCGTCGTGATCCAAATCACCGATGATCCTAGTGCCGAACGGACGACACCTCTGCGTTCAACACACGTACAGCCCGGGGACGTCTCCTCCTTCTTGATCCAGCAAGGGGAGGGGAGAAGTTGAGGGAAAACTCCGACAGCACGACGGCATGGTGGTGATGGAGCTCGTGGTTCTCCGGCAGGGCTTCGCCAAGCACTACGGAGGAGGACGAGGTGTTGGAGGAGGGGGAGGGCTGCGCCAGGGGAAGGGTACGGCTGCCCTCTCTCTCCCTCACTATATATAGGGGGAAGGGAGGAGGGGGAGGCGCCCTAGGGTTCCCTAGGGGAGGGGCGGCGGCCACAGGGGAAACCCTAGATGGGTCTGAGTGCCCCCACCCCCTAGGAAACTTGCCCCCCAAGCCGGGAGGGGCGGCTGCCCTAGGGGTGGCGCCCCCACCTCTCCTGGTTACGTGAGATGGGGTGGGAGGGGCGCTCAGCCCCTTAGTGGGCTGATGTGCCCTCTCCCCTTGGCCCATAAGGCCCCCAACACTTGCCGGGGCCTCCAAAACCCCTTTCGGACACGCTAGTCATCACCTGGTACCCCGGAACAATTCTGGACTCCAATACCCTTCGTCCAATGTACCGATCTTCACCTCCGGACCATTCCGGAACTCCTCGTCATGTCCGGGATCTCATCCGGGACTCCAAACAACCTTCGGTAACCACATACTATTTCCCATAACAACTCTAGCGTCACCGAACCTTAAGTGTGTAGACCCTACGGGTTCGGGAACCATGCAGACATGACCGAGAAAACTCTCTGGCCAATAACCAGCAGCGGGATCTGGATACCCATGATGGCTCCCACATGTTCCACGATGATCTCATCGGATGAACCACGATGTCGAGGATTCAATCAATCCCGTATACAATTCCCTTTGTCCAGCGGTATTGTACTTGCCCGAGATTCGATCGTCGGTATCCGATACCTTGTTCAATCTCGTTACCGGCAAGTCTCTTTACTCGTTCCGTAACACATCATCCCGTGATCAACTCCTTGGTCACATTGTGCACATTATGATGATGTCCTACCGAGTGGGCCCAGAGATACCTCTCCGTCACACGGAGTGACAAATCCCAGTCTCGATTCGTGCCAACCCAACAGACACTTTCGGAGATACCCGTAGTGCACCTTTATAGTCACCCAGTTACGTTGTGATGTTTGGTACACCCAAAGCATTCCTACGGTATCCGGGAGTTGCACAATCTCATGGTCTAAGGAAATGATACTTGACATTAGAAAAGCTTTAGCATACGAACTACACGATCTTTGTGCTAGGCTTAGGATTGGGTCTTGTCCATCACATCATTCTCCTAATGATGTGATCCCATTATCAATGACATCCAATGTCCATGGTCAGGAAACCGTAACCATCTATTGATCAACGAGCTAGTCAACTAGAGGCTTACTAGGGACATGGTGTTGTCTATGTATCCACACATGTATATGAGTTTCCTATCAATACAATTCTAGCATGGATAATAAACGATTATCATGAACAAGGAAATATAATAATAACTAATTTGTTATTGCCTCTAGGGCATATTTCCAACAGTCTCCACTTGCACTAGAGTCAATAATCTAGTTCACATCGCCATGTGATTAACACTCACAGGTCACATCGCCATGTGACCAACATCCAAAGAGTTTACTAGAGTCAATAATCTAGTTCACATCACTATGTGATTAACACTCAATGAGTTCTGGGTTTGATCATGTTATGCCTGTGAGAGAGGTTTTAGTCAAGGGGTCTGCAACATTCATATCCGTATGTACTTTGCGAATCTCTACGCTATATTTGGAGCCATTTCAAACAACTGTTCTACTTGGAGCTATTCCAAATTGTTGCTCCATTATACGTATCCGGTATCTCTATTCAGAGCTATCCGGATAGGTGTTAAGCTTGCATCGACATAACTCTTTACATCGAACTCTTTATCACCTCCATAACCGAGAAACATATCCTTATTCCTCTAAGGATAATTTTGACTGCTATCTAGTGATCTACTCCTAGATCACCTTTGTACCCTCTTGCCATACATGTGGCAAGGCACACATCACATGCGGTACTCAGCATGGCATACCGTATAGAGCCTATGACAAAAGCATAGGGGACGACCTTCATCCTTCCTCTTTCTCCTGCCGTGGTCGAGCCTTAAGTCTTAACTTCATACCTTACAACTCAGGCAAGAACTCCTTCTTTGACTGATCCATCTTGAACACCTTCAAGATCATGTCAAGGTATGTGCTCATTTGAAAGTACCATTAAGCTTTTTGATCTATCCTTATAGATATTGATGCTCAATGTTCAAGTAGCTTAACCCAGGTTTTCCATTGAAAAACACTTTTCGAATAACCCTATATGCTTTCCAGAAATTCTACATCATTTCTGATCAACAATATGTCAACAACATATACTCATCAGAAATTCTATAGTGCTCCCACTCACTTCTTTGGAAATACAAGTTTCTCATAAACTTTGTATAAACCCAAAATCTTTGATCATCTCATCAAAGTGTACATTCCAACTCCGAGATGCTTACTCCAGTCCTTAGAAGGATTTGCTGGAGCTTTGCATACTTGTTCGCATCTTTAAGGATCGACAAAATCTTCTGGTTGTATCACATACAACCTTTCCTCAAGAAAATCATCAAGGAAACAATATTTTGACATCCTATCTGCAAGATTTCATAAATAATGCAGTACCTACTAATTCCAACAGACTCTTAGCATCGCTACGAGTGAGAAAGTCTCATCGTAGTCAACTCCTTGAACTTTTTGGAGAACATCTTAACGACACGTCGAGCTTTCTTAATGGTGATACCTACCATCTTTGTCCGTCTTTCTTTTAAAATCCATATGTACCCAATAGCCTTACGACCATCAAGTAGTTCTTCCAAAGTCTACACTTTGTTTTCATACATGGATCCTCTCTTGGATTTTATGGCCTCGAGCCATTTTTCGGAATCCGGGCCCACCATCGCTTCTCCATAGCTCGTAGGTTCATTTTTGTCTAGCAACATGACTTCCAAGACAGGATTACGTACCACTCTGAAGTAGTATGCATCCTTGTCGTCCTACGAGGTTTGGTAGTGACTTGATCCAATGTTTCATGATCACTATCATAAGCTTCCACTTCAATTGGTGTAGGTGCCACAGGAACAACTCCCTGTGCCCTGCTACACACTAGTTGAAGTGATGGTTCAATAACCTCATCAAGTCTCCACCATCCTCCCTCTCAGTTCTCTCGAGAGAAACTTTTCCTCGAGAAAGGACCCGATTCGAGAAACAATCCCTATTGCTTCCGGATCTGAGACAGGAGGTATACCCAACTGTTTTGGGTGTCCTATGAAGATGCATTTATCCGCTTTGGGTTCGAGCTTATCAGTCTGAAACTTTTTCACATAAGCGTCGCAGCCCCAAACTTTTAAGAAATGACAACTTAGGTTTCTCTAAACCATAGTTCATATGGTGTCGACTCAAATGGAATTGCGTGGTGCCCTATTTAAAGTGAATGTGGTTGTCTCTAATGCCTAACCCATAAACTATAGTGGTAATTCGATAAGAGACATCATGGTATGCACCATATCCAATAGGGTGCAGTTATGATGTTCGGGCACACCATCACACTATGGTGTTCCAGGCGGTATTAGTTGTGAAACAATTTCCACAATGTCTTAACTGTGTGCCGAACTCGTAATTCAGATATTCATCTCTATGATCATATCATAGATATTTTATCCTCTTGTCACGACGATCTTTCAACTTCACCCTGAAATTACTTGAACCTTTTAATAATTCAGACTCGTGATTCATCAAGTAAATATACTCAACATCTACTCAAATCATCTATGAAGTAAGAACATAATGATATCCACTACATGCCTCATCACTCATTGGACTGCACACATCAAGATGTATTACTTCCAACAAGTTGCTTTCTTGTTCCATCTTACTGAAAACGAGGCCTTTCAGTCATCTTGCCCATGTGGTGTGATTTGCATGTCTCAAGTGATTCAAAATCAAGTGAGCCCAAATGATCCATTTGTATGGAGTTTCTTCATGCATATATACCAATAGGCATGGTTCGCATGTCTCAAGTGATTCAAAATCAAGTGAGTCCAAAGATCCATCAACATGGAGCTTTTTCATGCATTTTATACCAATATGACTCAAATTGCAGTGCCACAAGTATGTGGTAATATCATTACTATCTTATATCTTTTGGCATGAACATGTGTATCACTACGGTCGGGATTCAATAAACCATTCATTTTAGGTGCAAGACCATTGAAGGTATTATTCAAATAAACAGAGTAACTCTTATTCTCCTTAAATGAATAACCGTATTGTGATAAACATAATCCAATCATGTCTATGCTCATCGCAAACACCAAATAATAATTATTTAGGTTTAACACCAATCCCGATGGTAGACGGAGCGTGCGATGTTTGATCACATCAACCTTGGAAACACTTCCAACACATATCGTCGTCTCACCTTTGGCTAGTCTCCATTTATTTCGTAGCCTTTTATTTTGAGTTACTAACACTTAGCAACCGAACCAGTATCTAATACCCTGGTGCTACTAGGAGTACTAGTAAAGTACACATATAATGTATGTCCAATACATAATTCTGTCAACCTTGTCAGCCTTCTCATCTACCAAGTATCTAGGGTGGTTCCGCTTCAGTGACCGTTCCCCTTATTACAGAAGCACTTAGTCTCGGGCTTGGGTTCAACTTTGGGTTTCTTCACTAGAGCAGCAACTGGTTTGTCGTTTCATGAAGTATCCCTTTATTGCCCTTGCCCTTCTTGAAACTAGTGGTTTTACTAACCATCAACAATTGATGCTCCTATTTGATTTCTACTTTCGCGGTGTCGCGAATAGCTCAAGGATCATATCTATCCCTGATATATTATAGTTCATCACGAAGCTCTAATAGCTTGGTGATAGTGACTTTGGAGAACCATCACTATCTTATCTGGAAGATTAACTCCCACTCGATTCAAGCGATTGTAGTACTCATACAATCTGAGCAGATGCTCAACGATTGAGCTTTTCTCCTTAGTTTGCAGGCTTAGGAAACTTGTCAGAGGTCTCATATCTCTTGACGCGGGCACTAGCCTGAAATCCCAATTTCAGTCCTTGGAACATCTCATATGTTTTGCGATGTTTCAAAAAAGTCTTTGGTGCCTCAATTCTAAACTATTTAGCATTACGCACTGAACTATCATGTAGTCATCAAAACGTGTATGTCAGATGTTCGCAACATCCATAACCGACGTTCGAGGTTTAGCTCACTGAGCGGTGCATTAAGGACATAATCCTTCTGCGCAGCAATGAGGACAATCCTCAGTATACGGACCCAGTCCGCATAATTGCTACCATCAACTTTCAACTAAATTTTCTCTAGGAACATATCTAAAACAGTAGAACTAAAGCGTAAGCTACGACATAATTTGCAAAGTCCTTTCGACTATGTTCATGATAATTGAGTTCATCTGATTATTTCATGAACTCCCACTCAGATAGACATCCCTCTAGTCATCTAAGTGATACATGATCCGAATCAACTAGGCCGTGTCCGATCATCACGTGAGACGGACTAGTCATCATCGGTGAACATCTTCATGTTGATCGTATCTTCTATACGACTCATGTTCGACCTTTCGGTCTTCCGTGTTCCGAGGCCATGTCTGTACATGCTAGGCCCGTCAAGTCAACCTAAGTGTATTGCGTGTGTAAATCTGGGTTACACCCGTTGTATTCGAACGTTAGAATCTATCACACCCGATCATCACGTGGTGCTTCGAAACAACGAACCTTCGCAATGGTGCACAGTTAGGGGGAACACTCTTCTTGAAATTATTGCGAGGGATCATCTTATTTAAGCTACCGTCGTTCTAAGCAAATAAGATGTAAAACATGATAAACATCACATGCAATCAAATAGTGACATGATATGGCCAATATCATTTTGCTCCTTTTGATCTCCATCTTCGGGGCGCCATGATCATCATCGTCACCGGCATGACACCATGATCTCCATCATCATGATCTCCATCATCGTGTCTTCTTGAAGTTGTCTCGTCATCTATTACTTCTACTACTAAGGCTAATGGTTTAGCAATAAAGTAAAGTAATTACAAGATGTTTATGTTGACACGCAGGTCATAAATAAATTAAGACAACTCCTATGGCTCCTGCCGGTTATCATACTCATCGACATGCAAGTCGTGATTCCTATTACAAGAACATGATCAATCTCATACATCACATATAGCATTCATCACATCCTTTTTGGCCATATCACATCACACGGCATATGCTGCAAAAACAAGTTAGACGTCCTCTAATTGTTGTTGCAAATTTTTACGTGGCTGCTATAGGTTTCTTAGCAAGAATGTTTCTTACCTACGCCAAAACCACAACGTGATATGCCAATTTCTATTTACCCTTCATAAGGACCCTTTTCATCGAATCCGATCCGACTAAAGTGGGAGAGATAGGCACCCGCTAGCCACCTTATGCAACTAGTGCATGTCAGTCGGTGGAACCTGTCTCACGTAAGAGTACGTGTAAGGTCGGTCTGGGCCGCTTCATCCCACGATGCCACCGAATCAAGATAAGACTAGTAACGGCAAGTAAATTACCAATATCGACGCCCACAACTGCTCTGTGTTCTACTCGTGCATAGAAACTACACATAGACCTAGCTCATGATGCCACTGTTGGGGAACGTAGCAGAATTTTAAAATTTTCTACGCATCACCAAGATCAATCTATGGAGTCATCTAGCAACAAGGGAGAGGGGAGTGCATCTACATACCCTTGTAGATCGCTAAGCGGAAGTGTTCAAGTGAACGGGGTTGATGGAGTCGTACTCGTCGTGATCCAAATCACCGATGATCCTAGTGCCGAACGGACGACACCTCCGCGTTCAACACACGTACAGCTCGGGGACATCTCCTCCTTCTTGATCCAGCAAGGGGAGAGGAGAAGTTGAGGGAAAACTCCGACAGCACGACGGCTTGGTGGTGATGGAGCTCGTGGTTCTCCGGCAGGGCTTCGCCAAGCACTACGGAGGAGGACGAGGTGTTGGAGGAGGGAGAGGGCTGCGCCAGGGGAAGGGTACGGCTGCCCTCTCTCTCCCTCACTATATATAGGGGGAAGGGAGGAGGGGGAGGCGCCCTAGGGTTCCCTAGGGGAGGGGCGGCGGCCACAGGGGAAACCCTAGATGGGTCTGGGCGCCCCCACCCCCTAGGAAACTTGCCCCCCAAGCCGGGAGGGGCGGCTGCCCTAGGGGTGGCGCCCCCACCTCTCCTGGTTACGTGAGATGGGGTGGGAGGGGCGCTCAGCCCCTTAGTGGGCTGATGTGCCCTCTCCCCTTGGCCCATAAGGCCCCCAACGCTTGCCGGGGCCTCCGAAACCCCTTTCGGACACGCTAGTCATCACCTGATACCCCGGAACAATTCTGGACTCCAATACCCTTCGTCCAATATACCGATCTTCACCTCCGGACCATTCCGGAGCTCCTCGTCATGTCCGGGATCTCATCCGAGACTCTGAACAACCTTCGGTAACCACATACTATTTCCCATAACAACTCTAGCGTCACCGAACCTTAAGTGTGTAGACCCTACGGGTTCGGGAACCATGCAGACATGACCGAGACAACTCTCTGGCCAATAACAAACAGCAGGATCTGGATACCCATGATGGCTCCCACATGTTCCATGATGATCTCATCGGATGAACCACGATGTCAAGGATTCAATCAATCCTGTATACAATTCCCTTTGTCCAGCGGTATTGTACTTGCCCGAGATTCGATCGTCGGTATCTGATACCTTGTTCAATCTCGTTACCGGCAAGTCTCATTACTCATTCCGTAACACATCATCCCGTGATCAACTCCTTGGTCACATTGTGCACATTATGATGATGTCCTACCGAGTGGGCCCAGAGATACCTCTCCGTCACACGGAGTGACAAATCCCAGTCTCGATTCGTGCCAACCCAACAGACACTTTCGGAGATACCCGTAGTGCATCTTTATAGTCACCCAGTTACGTTGTGACGTTTGGTACACCCAAAGCATTCCTACGGTATCCGGGAGTTGCACAATCTCATGGTCTAAGGAAATGATACTTGACATTAGAAAAGCTTTAGCATACGAACTACATGATCTTTGTGCTAGGCTTAGGATTGGGTCTTGTCCATCACATCATTCTCCTAATGATGTGATCCCATTATCAACGACATCAAATGTCCATGGTCAGGAAACCGTAACCATCTATTGATCAACGAGCTAGTCAACTAGAGGCTTACTAGGGACATGGTGTTGTCTATGTATCCACACATGTATCTGAGTTTCCTATCAATACAATTCTAGCATGGATAATAAACGATTATCATGAACAAGGAAATATAATAATAACTAATTTGTTATTGCCTCTAGGGCATATTTCCAACAACTTGCTAAAGGCCCACTTAGTAATTCGGCCTGATATTAGTTTTGGCCTGTTAAGGGCCTGTTTAACATTTCGGCCCTATATTAATTTCAGCCTGTTAAAAGCCCGTCATATAGTTGGGCCTAACTACAGCCCGGTTTGCATCTGGCCTGCTCGTAGCCGATATCTGATTGGTCCAAACAAGGACCGAGACAACTTTGGCCTATTAAAAGCCCATGATTTGATTCACACAATCATGGGCCGGGGTTCATTTCGGGCTGCTGCCGGGCCGTGAGCTGTTCGGCACATTTCAGGCCCAACCTACATCGTGATTGCATGACGGCCCGATTATGTACCATAATTTTACGGTTTGGCCGGTTTACTGTGAAGACAGGATATATATACAGTAAAATAACTGCAGCATCGTGAATAAGAAAAATCCTAGACTATACAATAAAGAAATTACGACATATTACATCCACTGGGCATCAAAGTTCGCCACTATGATAATAAAGCACAAGCAGACAGCAGATTACATACACTGGGCATCAAAGATCGCCACCAGTGCAAATAAACACGCCGACAAAATAATATACAAAACCGACAACACTTCAATAGAGTTCAAGAAAGGTTAGCTCTGCTGGGGAGCTGCAGCGCAAGCAGTTGAGCAAGATGATGAGACTGCGCTTGTTCAACACTTATATCTTCCTCACTCTGAAAGATAAACAAGCAGACAGATGACAAGTTTTGCACATAAAAGTATTAGTGCTGACAATTCATCACATTTCTTACTGACGAATAAAAGTGACACAGTTTAAAATTGCATTAACACAATATGGTATTGTTCAGGTCAAGACATGGCAGGAAATGACATTGTGAAGGAGTTGGTAGCTTCACGACACCACTGGATTACAGATCAAGAACTCATAAGTATCAATGGTTAGTGTGCTGTCAATTTATACCATTTCAGATTGGCAAATAAAGAGGCGGTTTAAATAATAGTAGAATGATATGACATTGTTCATAGTTAAGACATTGCAGAATATGACATTGTGCTATAGTGGGTAGGTTCACCACACCACTGGATTACGGATGAAGAACAGAAGCATACATGCAGTGCAAAAGAAGATCACTTGCTCTGTATAGTTTAATTTACATGGTATGAAGAAGGAACTTGGTTGTACAACTGAAAACTTAAATTGAGAAAGGACAAACTTTTGTTTATGAACTACATAATAAACTTTAAACAAGCAATTTGATGCAAACACCAAAAATAAATAGCTATTGCAGTCATGCCTAACCAAATATATACAACAAAGTTTGAAGGCTTGAGATGGACAAACTTACCTTATTGGTGAAGACATGCTCTATAAAGGCCTTGTCCATGCTGACAGGGGGGCAATTTAAGAAGTTTACCATAGAATCTTCTTCAAAAGCATTGCCTTTATTCTACATTTTGTTAAGAGTAAATATAGATGTGATAATATATGAAAAAATGGAGAATATTTAAGATAAGATGAAGAGTGATGCTACATAACCAAGTAGCTATAAATGTAAGTGCAGCGATACAGGCAAAAGGTATAGCCAAGAGCAATGCACAGCTAAACTTCTTCAGTACCAACCTTATGGTAAGAGTAAATATAGATCTGATGTGTAGAAAATGGAGGGCAAAGGAAAATAAGTTGCAGAGTGATGGTACATGAACAACTACCTGTCATTATAAGTACACTGATAAAGGACATCATGTACTTACAAGAACGATGCAGAGCTAAAAAAACATTGGCATTGGATATATTCTACACTAATGTAACCATTCATACAGATCCGATAATTTGGAGCGAACAATTGATAAGCAAGCTATCATGCATACTGCTGTCACATAATGAACCAGGTATGTATGCAAGTACAGTGATACAGGACAACAGGTACTAACAAGAGCGAAGCAACGGGCAACATATTTGCGATATCCTGTCGTTCTTGTCAAACCAGAATTCTTCTTCGAGCAGATTTCCTGCAAAAAAGATCCATAAGGCACACGCGGAAAAGTAGAAGTTCAAATTGTCATGTGATTTCATAGACAGCACCTCATCCTGGGAACGAGACCAGTGCATAACAAGGTTTTTCCATTCAATGTCTTCTAAATTTAGCATAGGAGACTTCAGCGAAAATTCGTTTATAGACTTGCCATCAAAGTGTGATTTCCTCAGGTAACACCGATACTGCTGCAATGCTTCCTTGAAAAGCACAAGCAAGCTTTGCTCGTCATGACTATCCAGATTGACCCTCGCCTAGTTACAACAATGTAATGTAAATCATTGATGTGTTCAATCAGCAGAAAACAGGAAAATAATAACCATGAATAATAGCACTTACACGTAAGTTGGACAGGAAGATGTGAAAATGGTGTTTGTCTTCACAATAATCTTCCCATGATGGGAATATATGCACGTAGTCCCTAACAACATTGAAAGCATTGTCTTTTAAACTGGGAATAAATGGAATGGGGTTCCAATCTGAAGGAATTGGCCGTCTCTGCAGTTGGGATAGGTCTTCGGCTGGTGGACTTGCTGTACTTTTTGCTGGAGTGGGATTTTTCTGTGGTACAGCTGGTGCTATGGCAAATGAAATCGGTATACCTTTTGCTGGAGTGCAGGTCCTATGTGGTGGGGCTAGTGGTGTGGCCAGTGAAGTATGGGTACAGTCTGCTGGAGTCGGTCCTACGTTTTGTGTCACTGGTTGTACAGCCAATATAAGTGGGGTGCTATCTGATTTCTCCAGCACCACCACGTTTTTCAAGGACTTTGCTGGTGCTCCTTCAGGTTCGGCAATCACCCTCTTCCTTTTTGATGTCTGATGCACAAGAACAACATTTGAGTGGAAACACATGGTATGATGACAGATGGAACATGTATTGATAATGGATGGGCATGTCATCTCGACATATATGATGAGTAAACTAAGTAGATGGCGGTGCAACAAAGTAGAAGAAATGCAAGACAACATATGCAAGATATGCGCAATCAATAAAACCTTGCCAAATTAGAGCAGGCACCTTGATGGGTGAACATGACAGACCATCTGCCTTTGACTCCTCAAGGTTAGAATAGTCATTAGGATCATATTCTTAACAAGAATCTACAGGTGGGGAGCATATGAGTTTCATTGCATCCAGAATGGCACCCAATGCCTTGGTGCCAATTTTGTAAGTCATTGCAGTGTTCCACAATATTCTTCTGATGTGCGGATTATGATATTCACTGTAATTATGTATAATATCTGTGAACCATGAAAACATAAATAGTTGTGAGATTATCTTTGTAATGCAGAGGATATTCTAATATAGGGGCGCCACTGTAAACACTTGTGTGCTATCACTGGATTCTGATGAGAGAGCTCATGTGTGCTGTAATATGGTGCGTGCATTTATATAATCTGGCACAAGTACACAAAAAAATAGGCTCTAGAAGTAAGGATAGTTGGCAGATGATAGGTTCAAAATATACTGTATAGAGAGTTTATTGCCAAACCATGATAACAAGAGCACACAACAACTAGGCAGATCATAGTGTACATAAAAGGGGTACACCATAACCATGATATATAAATCGGGAAAGTGGAACTGGCTTGAAAATACGGTGTTGTATTGCCGCTAGTAATTGAAAGCCTATCAATCAAGTACATGCCAGCTCTATCAGTTGTTGACTGCAGATGTCCCTGCTCCCCTTCCTAACAAGGAACATACTGTACGTACTAAATACAGAATAACAAAAGAGGAACATGTTAAAGAATAGAAGAGGAAGCATATTCTTGAGGTTCCACTTAATTGCATACAATGTTGGTTGCCCACTCATGATGAATCACAGCGCCCAAAGAAATGTAATTCCATGTTGTATCTCTATATGTGGCAATTTTGAACAAGAGACATTAGGATCATATTCTGAACAAGAGCCAACAGGTGGGGAGCGTATGAGTTTCATTGCATCCAGAATGGCACTCACTGCCCTGGGGCCAATGTTGTAAGTCATTGCGGTGTTTAGCTTCAAGACTGGACTGCTGCTAGTGCGACACAAAGCATCTACACAGATCATAGTGTAGATATAACAGGAAAACCTTAAGCATCAGAGTAAAATCAGCAAAGTGGAACTTGCTGGAATATATGTGCTAGTATTGCGGGTACGGGTAGAAAGGCTTCGGATACCAGCTCTCTTCAAGTGAAGGTGCGGTACTGTTAATATCAGTGTAACTCTCAAAGGCGACACAACTCCCCGCATTTCCTTGCTATTCTTATAGGATTCAAGTGGGCAGGCCACTACAAATCCTATTCCTATGTTTACAAGATCCTACGAATCAAAGAGGCTCAAAGTGTCCATCACAACCGACCGTATAGACCTCTACACTGCAAATGTCCCTGCTCATCTTCAGTACAAGGAACATACTGTACTACTATCATACTCCCTCCGTTCCAAAATATAAGTCTTGGTAGAGATTTCCACTATGGATCACATACAGATGTATCCAGATACATTTTAGAGTGTAGATTCACTCATTTTGCTCCATATGTAGTCCATGGTGGAATCTATACAAAGACTTGTATTTAGGAATGGAGAGAGTACATATTAAAGAAGAACGGAAGAGGAACATGGTAAAGAAGAGCAAGAAGATTTTGGATAATAAAATGTTGGTTGCGCAGTGCCCACACATGATGAACTAGAGCGCATTAAGAATGCAACTCCCAGCCGTCTCTCGACCATTTCAGGCGGTTGGATGAAGATCCTACGTCTCCTAACCCTTCTTCTTCCTCGTCTCTGATTCTTCCCATACAGAACATTGCACGGGCCCCCACCGCCTGTGTTCCTCCGCCACCGCCACCCCCACCCCTGCCCCAACCCCCACCCGCGTCGATTTTTCTTCATTCGGCGAGGCCCCACAACCACCCGAGCCCCTTCGATCGCGCCGGTGAACTCCGGCGAGCTCTGAAAAATCGACTGACCCAATTTTGAAATTTAGTCTACTGTGATTTAACTAGTGTGGAATATAAAAGGGGAAAACCATAAGCATTGGGAGTATAGTGTTGAGCGTGCCATGGCGGATTTGAAGGTGCAAACTGGACAAAGGCAACTTCGCAACCAAGACAAGAAATCAGAGTAAAGCAGTGGCGATCTATTTTCTTGCTGCGATAAATAAGTTGAGCAGATACGAAAGAGTACCGCCTCTGGTGCGGCGCCATGTACACATCTACTGGAATTTGACGGTGCTGCGGTAGCGATGGCTGTCGGCGGTGTGGAAGCAGATCTAGGATGGTAGACGGTGGCGGCGGGGCGCGGTGGACGAGACGGTCATAGGAGCGGCGCCGGCAAGGTGGACGACGGCGGGGATGAAGCGAGAGGACGGGATGCAAGGATCCCGGTCCGAAGCCGTGGATGAGAGAGGTCGATCTCTTGTAATGGACGGTGGCGTCGGGGTATCAGCTTCGGCATGGTGGAGGAGGACGGGAGTGGATGGGGTGGCGGACGGCGGCGGACGGAGGAGGGTGGGGTGGAGAGGGTGTTTTGGCGCCCACGGAGTACGAATGGGGAAAAGGGAGGTAGAGAGGAAGGGGGGAACCATGTATTCAGGGCGCGTTTGTCTCAAGTGCGAGGAAATTTACAAACTTAGCCCCCGTTTCAAATTTCTACTACATCACAACAACATTAGTCGGTTGGGGAAAGGACGGTAATCTCGCATACACCGAATATTTGCCGACGAGAGTTTGTTTTTTGGCGCCCACCGTGTATGAATATGAATCGGGGAGGGAGTCGATTTTGGCCGAGGACACACTGTGTTTTGGCGCCCACCGTGTATGAATATGAATCGGGGAGGGAGTCGATTTTGGCCGAGGACACACTGTGTTTTGGCGCCCACCGTGTATGAATCCGGGTGAGAGGCGGTTACGTCATGTTTGGGTGAAATTACAAACCTACCCCTATCGAAACCTATAGAAATCCAGCAGATAGGCTTTGCATGGCAGGGATAGGCAGTAGTGATTTCCATCTCGCAGATTTTGGTTTCGGGCGGTTACTACGACTTTCCCCGCTTCGTTCAAATTTTGCAGAGTGCACGTTTACCATGCCAACTCAATTCGAATCCCGTTTGTATTCTATTTTTTTGGGCGGGATCCATTTTCAATTGGAATTACATTCTATATACATCATTTTTTATATATACTTTCAAAAGCACAACACCATTTATACATAAATATGGTTTACAAATGGCATGATCTCAGATTCATAAGGTTGTATCCATCAATTTGGATTTTCAAATATTTGAAACCACTTTATGTTGAAATCCAATGTATGCATTCCTCGCTAACTGTCTCCAATTAATGTGTGTTTCATGTGGGTTTTTTTACTTCTCAAACATGTATAATGTGTTTCACACACGCAAGAGATAGTGTAATCCCGTTTAGACATTAATTGCATATAAACAATACATTGTTTGTCATTGAAGAATCTATGGATCACCAATATTGATAAACTATATAACATTACACGTGTGCCCAAATTCAAATGAATATGCATGTTTGATACACCAATTTGCGTTATGATATTATCGATGTCGTGATCTCCAGTTTAAATATTTGAATCCCCTTTAATCCAGATATTCGTCTCATATAGCTATCACTCATGCTTATATAGGACTATCTCTCTAGACCTATACGCGTTCATCGTCTCTTAGGTATATCTCGTGCTACCTGTATGTCGACAATGATCTTTTATCTTCGTAACACACTGACGGTACTCTCTCCCTCAACCTTCATCACTCTATCTCTCTCTAAGTATATCTCGCTCCCTGCTATGTGTCTCTAACAATGATTCTCCATGTGGAATCTCTTTCTCTCACACAAACACAAAACTTTGTCTCCCGGGGTCTCATTTCTCCCTACTATTCCCATGTGTGCCACTCGCACACCCCTCATACAGAGATGTATTTCGCTCCTTAGATATGAGAACCTATGACTCTTCCTCTTGAATATCTCTTTCTCACACACAAACACAAACTCTGCCTCCCAGGGTCTCATATTTCTCCATTGTTCTCTTGTATGTCGCTCACACACACCCTCTCTCCCTCGAGATATCTTGCTTTCCCTTGTATGTCTTTCTAGCTATCACTCTCGTTGTGAAATATCTTTCTCTCTCGTAGACACAAAACTCCGTCTCTCTGGATCTCATTTCTCTCTGATATCTGTTTGTATGTGAATCACATGCACCCTCTCTCTATCTCTCTCACACCCACACACATAACCGAGCCTTCTGATCCACTTGACTCCTATCTCTAACGCACACTAGCTAGCATCTTTATCTTTCTATTTATCTGTTTCTCCATCAACCTTCTTTCTCGCCCTCACTCTTGATTCCTATCATGCACACTACATATGTTTCTCTCTACATGCAGTCAAGTGCCCTCTCACACACATATATAACTTCACCCTTTGAACCACCCGACGGTCATCTCCAACACCCAAACTAGCGGATGTCCCTCTAGCTAACATCTCCATCTCTGTATCTATCTGTAGTTTCTCCGTCAACATTTCTTTCTTGCACGGATTCTTGCTTCCTACCACCCACACTATATATGTCTCTCCATACATATGCATTTATAGGTTGGTCTCTTTTGCACAATCGTTGCGCCTCACTCCCTCTGCTCGCCATAGATGCATGCTCCAGCCCACGCCACTATCTCTTAAAGACAAAAACACATGCTCAATTGTCGGGGCTTCTTCCCTGCATTCTCACATGCATGCATATTGTCATACCGATCCGTCTCTCCCATGTCGTTGATCTTATGACTTATGTCTTCTTTCTTTTATCTCGATCATGCGCATGCGCACACACACACATTCCACGTATACATGTATACCTCTCACACATGCACATTCAAGGTCTCTATGTCTCCATACGTAGTTAATTACCCTCAATCCTAACACCACATTGAATCGTTCTCCTCTTTTGTGCACATAACTTCCGCCTGGATGGGTAAAACACACACTCACACTTAACAATCTCCTTCTAGCTACCCCCCGCCTCTCACTCTTCCCCTATATCCCCGAAACCAATAAGACCATCCCTTTGTTTAATTCCCGCCTACATGCACCATCGATATATAGTAGTCTTCCTCGGTGTCTCTTGAACAAACACGTTCTCTTGATGTCGACTCCTCTCACGCGCACACACCTTCTCTTCCCTCTCTACGGGCATTTTCTCTCTCGCACACCATCGTTGGTGGCCTCTGCCATACACATCACCTCTCTATGATGAAGCCATGCACACTTAAATTACATCCTCCACGGAGGACCCCGCGACACACACACACACACACACACACACACACGCACGCACGCATGCACCCCCCACACACTAAGACTCCATCTCTCTCTCTCTCACACACACACACCACTAGTGCAGAACCGGGCATTAGCACCGGTTCGTAAGGCCCTGTAGTGCCGGTTACATAACCGACACTAAATTGTGGTCACTAAAGGCCCCCCCCTTTAGTACCGGTTCAGCATGAACCGGTGCTAAAGGGCAACCACGTGGCACGAGCCAGCTCCGGGGGCCTGGAGCCCTTTAGTACCGGCTGGTAAGACCAACCGGTACTATAAGGTTTGGGTTTTTTTAGTTTTATGATTTCTTTTTCATTTAATTTTGTGTTTCCATTTTAATTCTTTTTCGTTTGCTGGTATTTTACGATACTACACATTGTACACGTTATGCATATATATATATATATATATATATATATAAATAGAATTTCTAGTAGAACCAATCATGCATATATATATCATCAATGTCTCACAAACCACCATATTAATTAATTCACACATACACACATGTATAGCTATATACAATTTCTCCTACATATGAAAGTTGCCTTCGGAGCCAGTGGCATTAGCCTAATTGGTGCCTTCGGAGCACGATGACAATTGGAAGTGGTTTTCATGGGGGCGGTAGCGGGTAATAGAATTCTCCCTTCGGATTTATGACCTGGTCGAGCAAAAATCCCGCTATTTCCTCTTGAAGTGCTTCTACGCGCTCCGTTTCTATGAGCTTCTCCCGCACCTCTTTGAACTGTTAAGAAGGAGATCAATATGCATGTGTATTAGTTGTGTGACTAGATATCGATAATGGTGTAAAAATTGTGAATAGTGTTCTGACAAGCGTACCCATTCCTGTCTTTGAGATCTGCTCCTTTCGGACGCCATCATGCGAATGTTCTAGCAAACGCAGAATGCACACAGATCAGTCCCCTGCGCCTGCTTCAGGGCCTTTCTCGGAATTTGATTAGATAAAAATTAATCAAGCATGATAATTAAAGAGATGGCAGCTAGCTAGCTAGCTAGTACTACTTAATTGCTTACCTTGGGTCGAAACCATTTAAGCTTTTTTTTCCATTCGCCGGGCGTGACGGCGATGAACCTTGCCCAAGCCCTGCCCGCCGACAAAGAAAATGAATAAAGGGGTTATTAAATAGTTCATATCATGAAATGATGAACTAAATAGGCCGAGATATATAGTTAATAATGATTGAAATTACCTGTTGACTATCCCATACAAGATGTTATAGTCAGTTTTTTCTGAGATTAGTGAGTCCAGTACTTCAACTGTTCCGGCGTCAACTTTAATGATACACAAGACCCAGTGAAATCTGCATGCACACACGTTTGCATGTCTTAATTAAGCGGGCATATGTAAGCAAAAACATGTAGCTAGCTAGTAGGCAAAAACAGAGAATTTGTAGTACAAGACAGTGTGACTCACTGGAAGTTGTAAGGAAGTAGTATATCTTCATTGTATTTGAGGCGCTTCAAGAACTCTAGCATGCTGTCCTCTACGTTCTTTTGCTGACGTTCATTTATCTTCCATGTGTATTCATTAACGGTGTTTGGGTCAATGAACCCAATGCCAAAGCGTCCACCTTTTCTCATTTCATATATCTTCATCCTGCATAATACCACAGAAAAGAATATAGTGAGGATAATTACAGGTAATGATTGATCAAAAGGATCACTACAGCTAGCTTGAGACTTAAATTATAGAAAGAAATCACTTACAGACAATAGCAACTGACGATAGATTTGTCGAGTGCGTCTTGATTGTATAACTGAAACAGTTCTAAATACTCAACGGACACATCTTTCTCATGGAAGTAATGGTCCTGCTTGACATTCACCATGAGGGACAATCGATCTGAAATCTTGGTAATGTTCATGTACCATTGATGCAATTCATACATTCTCGTTGGGAGGTTCTTGACCTTGTCTGGCGCGACCAAAGGTTGGCCCCGGACATATTTCCGTTTTATTTCATCCTCTCTAAGCAAAGGCATGGGCTCGATCTCGAGGAGTTGTCCAACAATGATGTTGAGAACTTCAACCTGCATTATATGCTCCTCCATTATTACCACATTGCCCACCTCGGGAACGTGCACTGTTTTCCCACAATAATATTGGGCGCGCGTACTATCACCTGTTGTTGGCACAACAAGCGAGGGGATCGATTGCGCCGCCTGTTCTCCCAGCTAAGGAATGGTTTTCCCGCATTTTTTGGCAGCTGCTTCTTGTTTGCTCGATCCCGATGTAGACGTGCTCGCCTCCCTTTGTAGACGTGCTCGATTTAACTTCCTGATGTGGCGCTCATAGTCTGTGTCAACAGGCTTGGGAGCTGGTGGTTGAGCCATACGAATGAAGTGGTCAATCGTTTCCTCAGGCACTTTCTCCCTTGGTGGCGGTGGCGGTTTCGGTGCAAAATGGGCTTCCACCTCGGCCTTTGATATGGCTGTGATTTCCTCCTCGGACCTGTCATAAGACCTCTGGGGAAGAGGCTTGAGGCTTGGACCATATTTATATCGCTTGCCTCCGCCTGTACTTCCTGTACTAGCTCGACTCGTACCGCTACGCACCATAGCTGCGGGGTGTCTCTTCTGCGATTGCTGAGGCGGCGGAGACGGCTGATGGGGCTGAGTTGGACGAGGAGGAGTGGCCTGAGGTTGTGCCGGACTTGGAGGAGGAGTGGACGTCTGACGCTGTGGCGGACTTGGAGGAGGAGGATTGTCCTAACACTTTGCCGGACTTGGAGGATGAGGAGTGGCCTGACACTTTGCCGGACTTGGTGGACTTGCAGGAGCGGGAGTCTGCTGACTCGGTGGCGGACTTCGACGAGGACTCGGCTGACACGGTGTCGGTGGCCTTCGAAAGATTTGCTCGATCTAGATGGCTGAAAGAACAAAGATCGATTCGTTAATATATCTTCAAGTCATTTAAAACATGTGATGATCACCAGATGCCTGCTTATATAAATATATATACCTTGCCGGTCTTTGTTGTTTCAGGATCAACATGTTCTTCGTCATCGTCATAATCGTAGTTCATGACTTCATCAATTTGGTCGTCGTGATCGAATATCATATCACCCTCTCCGGTGTTGTTTAGAAATTCGGAGCCGTCATAATCTTCTTCATTCTGATTATCATCTGGCCCGCGTATCATATCGAACATGGTCTGTTCTCCCTCTCTGTCGGTATTGTCTGCCATAGCTTTTATTTAACTAATCCAAAAGAAATATAGAACAATTTAGTATTCAAATTACATCATCTCAAATAATAGATATAATCTTGAATACATCGTCTAGAATAATAGATATAATCTCGAATGCATCGTCTCAAATAATATATAATATTGAATAGTACATCACTGGCTATTAGCTAATAAAGATCGAATACTACAGAAGAATCTAGGACACTCGCGGTTCCTCCGGCGCGGGCGGTGGACACCCAAAGAGAAGGAACCCTCACAGGATCATAGTTGAAGTGAGATCCCCGAAGAAACTGCCACGTATTGGAGAACCTGCCACCCTCTAACGCAACCATGTAGCGATGGACGTGCTCGTCCTCCTCCCTGACACGGCGACGTACCACCTCCGGCGGGGCTGGGTCCCTCCGCATCGAAACTGGCCCACGCGAACGCCACCAAACGAGATCAGGGTCGACGACAGGACCCAGGGCCGGGTTCCTCATCAAGCGGCGCGCCCCTCCAGGCAGCACCTCCCAGTACCAGCCCGGCGGAGCCCAGTCCCAGACATGGGTCGGCTGGACGTCGTCGCGGACGGGTCGACGGCGAGGATGCGGGCCGGGCATCGTCGAGAACAAATACTAGCTATATGCCCGCAAAAAGTAACATTTTTTTAATGATTGGATTTTGATAACTAAAATTTCTAACATTTCTATATAACACTAATTATGCTAATCTAAATAATCTAAATAACACTAAAATTTCTAACATTTCTATATAACACTAATTTCTAACATTTCTATATAACACTAATTTCTAACTGATTAAACACTAATTATATCCATCTAACATGCATTCATACATATATAATAGTGAAAAAATAATAATCTAAATAATCTAAACTAATTAAACATACAAAATACGTGTGTGTGTGTACTAATTAAACACTAATTATCTAAACTAATTAAACATACAAAATAATAATCTAAATAATCTAAACTAATTAAAGACTAATTATCTAAACTAATTAAACATGCTTGTGTGTGTGTACGGGCTCGGGAAGGGCTCACAGCGGGCGACGGCGACGGCGAGGCGATGGCGAGGCGACGGCCGGGGCGGCGACGGCGGGGACGGCGCGATGGGGACGGGGACGGCGCGACGGGGACGGGGACGGCGTGACGGGGACGGGCCCGGGGCGGCGAAGGGGACGGGGGCGGCGACGGGGACGGGGGCGGCGACGGAGACGAGCGGCGACGGAGACGATCGAGGGCGGCGGCGACGGCGACGGAGACGGAAACAGAGGAACGAACAGAGAGGGAAAACGAAATTTTCGCACTCTAGCATATATAGAGGGCACCTTTAGTACCGGTTGGAGCCACCAACCGGTACTAAAGGCCTGTTTTGGCCAGGCCAAGCGGCGGGAAGCGACCCCCTTTAGTACCGGGTGGTGGCACAAACCGGTACTAAAGGCCCCCCCTTTAGTACCGGTTTGTGCCACGACCCGGTACTAAAGGGGGTGCGCTGGCGCAGGTGCGGTGCGGCAAGTTTAGTCCCACCTCGCTAGTCGAGGGGCTACCGCACTGGTTTATAAGCCCCAGTGTGGTAGCTCTCTCGAGCTCCTCTCCTAACCAGGCCTACTGGGCCTACCTGTCCTCTTCGCCTAGTGGGCCTACTGTGCCTTCGCGGGCCTGCATCCTGGCCCAACGAAAGGTTGTGTCGCTAGTCGTATGCAGGCCGCTTTGGCCCAGTAGGCGGGCTTTTTTTTTCTTAATTTTTTTTGCTTTATTTTTTTTGTTTTATTTATTTTTGAGTTGTTTTTTGCTGTATTTAGAGTTTCTTTATGAATATTTTTGCTTTAGGTACAAAAAATTACAAACTTTCTGTTAGTGCCGGTAGATTTCAAATTTGAATAGTTTAAATTTTGAATTATTTGAAATTTGTGTGAATCACTAGTTTGTGAATAACTTAACTTTGAAAGAAGTTTTTTCAGTGATTCTTTTTTCTTATGTTTAATATTAGTGTGTTTTATCATTATATTTAATTTAGTAATGCTTAGGTTATTTAAAAAATGAAATGCCTTTGTAACAATTCAGTTTTCGTCGGAAACCCTGATACTTCGAAAGAGATTGTCCATTTTGTACACGAAGTGCATCCAGTTTTTGCCGTAACCCTCTCTACTTTCTTGCACATGCTATTTGTATGAAATTATGATACCATGCCAACTTTCAACCTTTTCTGAGTTCATTTGAATTGCTTTTCAATTTCAGGGTCATTTAGCTGGAAAAAAAATCAGTAAATGCATGAAAAGAATTTGTTTGCACATAAAATTTCTTCGCGTTTCAAATGCCAAAACACATAACTACCCTAACTATTACAGACATTCCCTCCTGGGTGTGAAACACAGAAGAAAGTGATGATAGTGAAGCCGATCACATCCCAGATCTTTGGGTGTGAAACTTTTTCTTCGCGTGTGTCCCTTTGCGCCGTAACCATGGAAAATCTTCATCATTTAACGGGATGCTCGGGTCAATATTCACTGTGAATGGAGCAATTTCATCAAACTTTTCATAATCCTATGACTTGTCTGTCTTGTCATCCACTCCCACGATGTTTCTCTTCCCAGAAAGAACTATGTGCCGCTTTGGCTCATCGTACGATGCATTCGCTTCCTTATCTTTTCTTTTTCTTGGCTTGGTAGACATGTCCTTCACATAGAAAACCTGTGCCACATCATTGGCTAGGACGAATGGTTCGTCTGCATACGCAAGATTGTTGAGATCCACTGTTGTCATTCCGTACTGCGGGTCTTCCGTTACCCCGCCTCGTGTCATATTGACCCATTTGCACCGAAACAAAGGGACCTTTAAACCACGTCGATAGTCAAGTTCCCATATGTCCTGTATATAACCATAATATGTTTCCTTCCCCGTCTTGGTTTCTGCATCAAAGCGGACACCACTGTTTTGGTTGGTGCTCTTCTTATCTTGGGCGATCGTGTAAAATGTATTACCATTTATCCCGTACCCTTTGAAAGTCATTATATTCGAAGATGGTAACTGGGACAGCAAGTACATGTCATCTTCAATAGAGGTGTCATGCATGGTACGTGTCTGCAACCAGTTGGCGAAACTCCTGGTTTGTTCACGTGTAACCCAGTCATCAGACCGCTCCGGGTGTTTGGAGCATAACAAATTCTTGTGTTCATCCATATACGGAGCCACCAAGGTGGAATTCTGTAGAACTGTGTAGTGTGCTTCAGTGAGAGAATGTCCGTCCATACATATTATTTGTTCCCCTCCTAGCGTGCCTTTTCCATCCAGTCTGCCCTTATGCCGCGATTCAGGAACACCAATCAGCTTAAGGTCAGGAATAAAGTCAATACAAAACTCAATGACCTCCTCATTTTGATGGCCCTTGGAGATGCTTCCTTCTGGCCTAGCACGGTTATGAACATATTTCTTTAAGACTCCCATGAACCTCTCAAAGGGGAACATATTGTGTAGAAATACAGGACCCAAAACGTTAATCTCTTCACATAGGTGAACTAGGACGTGCGTCATGATGTTGAAGAAGGATGGTGGGAACACCAACTCGAAACTGACAAGACATTGCACCAAATCATTCTGTAACCTTGGTATGATTTCTGGATCGATTACCTTCTGAGAGATTGCATTGAGAAATGCACATAGCTTCACAATGGCTAATCGAACGTTTTCCGGTAGAAGCCCCCTCAATGCAACCGGAAGCAGTTGCGTCATAATCACGTGGCAGTCATGAGACTTTAGGTTCTGGAACTTTTTCTCTGCCATGTTTATTATTCCCTTTATATTCGACGAGAAGCGAGACGGTACCTTAATACTGAGCAGGCATTCAAAGAAGATTTCCTTCTCTTCTTTGGTAAGAGCGTAGCTTGCATGACCCTGATGTATGCCGTCTTCTCCGTGCATACGTTGCTGGTCCTCCCGTGCCTCAGGTGTATCTTTTGTCTTCCCATACACGCCCAAGAAGCCAAGCAGGGTCACGCAAATATTCTTCGTCACGTGCATCACGTCGATTGCGGAGCAGACCTCTAGGTCTTTCCAATATGGCAGGTCCCAAAATATAGATTTCTTCTTCCACATGGGTGCGCGTCCGTCCGCGTCCTTCGGAACAGGTTGTCCGCCAGGACCCTTTCCAAATATCACCTTCAAATCCTTGGCCATATCATGTACATCAGCACCAGTACGGTGGCGAGGCTTCGTCCGGTGATCCGCCTCACCTTTGAAATGCTTGTCTTTCTTTCTTACGGGATGCCTGCTCGGAAGAAATCGATGATGTCCTAGGTACACATTCTTCTTACAACTATTCAAATATATACTGTCGGTATCATCCAAACAGTGCGTGCATCTGCGGTATCCCTTGTTTGTCTGTCTTGAAAGGTTACTGAGAGCAGGCCAATCATTGATGGTCATGAACAGCAATGCCTTTAGGTCAAATTCTTCCCCCATGTGCTCATCCCACGCACGTACACCTATTCCATTCCACAGTTGTAAGAGTTCTTCAACTAATGGCCTTAGGTACACATCAATGTCGTTGCCGGGTTGCTTAGGGCCTTGGATGAGCACTGGCATCATAATGAACTTCCACTTCATGCACAACCAAGGAGGAAGGTTATACAAACATAGAGTCACAGGCCAGGTGCTATGGTTGCTGCTCTGCTCCCCAAAAGGATTAATGCCATCTGCGCTTAGACCAAACCATACGCTCCTTGCGTCATCTGCAAACTTCTTCCCGTACTTTCTTTCGATTTTTCTCCACTGCGACCCGTCAGCAGGTACTCTCAACTTTCCGTCTTTCTTATGGCCTTCTCTGTGCCATCGCATCGCCTTGGCATGCTCTTTGTTTTGGAACAAACATTTCAACCGTGGTATTATAGGAGAATACCACATCACCTTGACAGGAATCTTCTTCCTAGGGCGCTCGCCCTCGACATCACCAGGCTCATCGCGGCTGATCTTATAGCGCAATGCACCACATACCGGGCAAGCGTTCAAATCCTCGTACTCACCACGGTAGAGGATGCAATCATTAGGGCATGCATGTATCTTCTGCACCTCTAACCCTAGAGGGCAGACAACCTTCTTTGCTTCGTACGTACTCTCGAGCAATTCGTTGTCCTTTGGAAGCATATCCTTTATCATTACCAGCAACTTTCCAAATCCCTTGTCAGATACACCATTCTTTGCCTTCCATTGCAGCAATTCCAGTGTGGTGCCCAGCTTTTTCTTGTCACCTACGCAATTCGGGTACAACAATTTTTTGTGATCCTCTAACATGCGCAGCAACTTCTTCTTCTCCAAATCACTTGCGCAGTTTCTCTTTGCATCGGCAATGGCCCGACCTAGATCATCAACGGGCTCATCTGATGCCTCTTCTTCAGCTTCTTCCCGCATTGCCGGCTTAGCTTCTTCCTGCATTACCGGCTCAGCTTCTTCCCCCATTGTTGTATCATCGTATTCAGGGAACCCATGGCCAGGATAGCTGTCGTCGTCCTCTTCTTCTTCATTGTCTTCCATCATAACCCCTCTTTCTCCGTGCTTGGTCCAAACATTATAGTGGGGCATGAAACCGGACTCAAACAGGTGGTCGTGAATGGTTCTTGACGTAGAGTAATTGTGACCATTCTTACAGCCAGCACATGGACAAGGCATAAAACCATCCACCCGCTTGTTTGCCTCAGCCGCAAGCAGAAAAGTATGCACGCCCTCAACGAACTGGGGAGAGCATCGGTCATCGTACATCCATTGCCGGCTCATCTTCATTACACAACACCGAATAGACCAAATTAATACAAGTTCATACATAAAGTTCATACAACACTTAAATGCAACAAACAAATAACTCTCTAGCTAAAGCATTTAAATGCAACAACAAATGCGATCAAGATGGCAACTAAGGTAACAATTGATCCAACAGCATAATGATACCAAGCCTCACTATCGATGGTATATTTTCTAATCTTTCTAATCTTCAAGCGCATTTTCTCCATCTTGATCTTGTGATCATCGACGACATCGGCAACATCCAACTCCAATTCCATCTTCTCCCCCTCAATTCTTTTCAATTTTTCTTTCAAGTACTCGTTTTCTCTTTCAACTAAATTTAACCTCTCGACAATAGGGTCGGTTGGAATTTCCGGTTCACATACCTCCTAGATAAAAATATCTATGTCAACTTGATGGGCATAATTTGTCATAAACACGAAATGTAACAAATAGTTTTAAAAGAGAATATACCACATCCGAATCATAACAAGGACGAGGGCCAACGGGGATGGATATCAAAACCATGGCACTATGTATAACAAACAATGTACGGGTAAGATAATTATTACATGATTAACTATATATCCAAATCACACAAACAGCAATTTTTATATAAAATTTCATGAACAAGAGGCTCACCACAAGGTGGTGCCGGCGACAGGACGGTGCGGGCGATCGATGGTGGTTACGACGGAGATTTAGAAGGCACTAAGTAAACCACACCTACATATGCAAACTAAGTGTTATTTTTGACCTCAAATTGCATATAAATCAAATACTAGCACATATATATATTTCCTCCCAAATTACTAAAATCACAAATTAATAACTATATAAAGCATTGCAAGAGCTAATCTAGCAATGAGAGATGAAAGGACAAAGTTGCTAACCTTTGTGATCACTTGAATGGATGGGGGCCTTCAAATCTTGACAAATTTTGGGCAAAATGTGTGATGAGCTCGAGGGGAAGAGGAAGAACAGAGAGGAGAGGAGAGGGAAAAGGGGGAAGAACAGAGCGAGCTGGACGAAGGGTTTATATGCAGGAGGACCTATAGTACCGGTTCGTGGCACGAACCGGTACTAAAGGTGCTGGAGGGGGCCCAGACTGACAACATCCTGCCACCACCCTCATTAGTACCGGTTCGTGGCACGAACTGGTGCTAAAGGTTAGCCACGAACCGGTACTAACGAGAGCGGCCTGGCTAGCCGTTGGAACCGGCACTAATGTATACATTTGTGCCGGCTCTGATACAAACCGACACTAATGTGCTTCACGTTTGACCCTTTTTCTACTAGTGCACACACAAACACACACACACATGCACGCACGCACGCACCCCCCCACACACACTAAGACTCCATCTCTCTCTCTCTCACACACACACACACACACAAACTAAGACTCCATCTCTCTCTCTCCTCTCTCTCTCTCTCACACACACACACACACCCCACACACACACTAAGACTCCATCTCACACACACATGCTCTAGGCGGAGCATTTGTTCCTACCACCCTTCATCCAACCTTACCCGTATGATAAACAATCACCTTTATTTACTCACATAATATGGACAAATTCCACTTTACTTTAGTAGTCAACAAACTTATCATCTGTACCCTTATAAAAAAATGAGTTGGCGGTGATGGTGTGCCTGCCATCTTGTAATACAGACCATATGATCTATATCTAAGGATATAAATCAAACTATGATTATTTTACAAAAGATACCCGCACCTCTTTCCACATCATTATCTCCCGCAACCTCATTGCTCAGCAATTAAAAAAGGAATAAGTCTATGGAACAATCTAGCATGCATGGTGGCCGCAACCGCCTGCCGGCGCTGTCCATCCCCATGCCTCCGCCCATTCCGACCACCAGTCACCACCACGCTCCACTCGTCCTCGCCTTATCTCTCATCTTTCATTTTTTCAATGACATTCTCGAGATACCAGTTTTCCGATAAAATTCTCGAGATATCATTAGTTTTTACACATGGGATTACTCCTGCATGGGTCAATCACAACAGGTGTTCTGTAAAAAAAATGCATATTGATGTTCCGTGCAATGCATGAGAATCTTGCTTGTAATTATATAACGCAAATCACGAGCAGGAAGTGACATCTTTTTTGACACAACCACGTTAACATGGCCACGTAAATCACTAGCTAAAGTAAATACCATTATACTTATATCCCGATGCAAAAGGTTGAGTACATGTCCGAAGAGTAGAGTCGCACACATGCACTCTGTCTCTCAGAATCTCTCTCACACACACAGCAGTTACGTGACGCCCACTTAAGCAGACACGTATGTTACAATTTGTGCACCCGCGTGTACATGTGATGCTACACATTTATTTAAGCCGGAAGGCAAACCCAAACAGTAGCTGCATTCATTCCCCTCCCGCCGCCTCTTCTCTGGTCGCCGTCGCCCGGTAGCCATGGGTCGGCCGAAGGTAACAACATACGCCATACTCCCGCCGGAGCGGCGCTTTAATATGGAAATTTTAGTGGTCATGCATGCAACCTTTTGTGCTAGCACTCCTATATAAGGGTTGACCGGTCGCTTCCTGCAGACGTGCGCGTGCGGTGGAAGAGGAAGGAGAAGGGAAGCAGGCTGTGGAGTTACGTTTTTTACCACAATTTCTTAGGAAACCGAGTGCAATAATTGAGTAGTTTTGCAAACTACCAGTACTACACCTGAAACAGTTCAAAACCTATACTCCCTTGCCAGTGCGCGCTTCCCGCGTGAAACGGTCCGCGTCGCCCTAGAGCGTTAGTGCCGCATTAATGCCCGTCCGGAGCGGAGGCGACCTCTCACTGGCGCTGTCGGGGGTTGGGTGCGACATATGCCAAAGGATGGCTTATCATGGTGGGGGCGAGTAGAACGTCACCGGTGCCTGGAAACGGGATTAGGCGAAGACATGCACGCCGGCGAATCTTACCCAGCTTCAGGGCTCTCCGGGGAGATAACACCCCTACTGCTGCTCTGCGGGGTCTCCGCATGATCACTAAGGCAAAGTGACTACAATGGTGCTCCTGGAGCTGTATCGGGAGGCAGGAGATGGCAAGGCTAGCTCTCTCCTCCCTATGCTATCCGGTCTATCTCTATCAAGGTCCGAACCCTTTGCATGGGTGCCCCGGGGGTTTTATATAGGCCTACCTCCTGGGGGTACAATGGTAATCTGGCTGGGCGCGGGTCCCAGCCGTCTGTCTCTCAGACCGCCGTCCTTCCCGCCGGCTTCTAGGGCCCGCCGACTGGTGGGTCCCGCGGACAGGCTTGGTACTGTAGCGGCACTCTTGATGATGCAGGCTTGGTCATTGGGTCGTGGCAACAGTGCCGCCGTCTATCGGGCGATCACTGTCGCCATTCCCCATCCTATCTGGTTAATGGCTCGTGGGGCCCTGGGGAGGAGCCGGCCGACACCAGGGAGGCCGACTCCCACAGGTCCGTCTTCGGGGCGCTCAGGCCGCCTTCGGTCTGCCCACTGACAGGCGGCCCCGCGGTCTTCGGGTCGTACAGGCCGGTGTCGTGGGCACAGTGCATTGCGCACTGTGGCTGAGGTCAGGGCAGGCATCGCAACAGTGCCGCGCCTCATCGGAGATCTTCCAGCGATACAGCTCACTG
>NC_041393.1:175018508-175088724 GCF_002162155.2 Triticum dicoccoides | reverse complement strand
GCCGTGGCCGTACCCCGCGTCGCACTTCGTGGCGAGGGAGGAGTCACGGGCCGACTCTCATAGTCGGCCTCTCTGGAGGTCGCCGGCTTGGAGTCGGCTTATCTCGGAGTCGCCGTCTGGGACTCGGCTTATCTCGGAGTCGCCGTCTGGGACTCGGCTTGAGGGGCGCGGCCTGCCCCGATGTCTTGAAAGGTCCTGGGACTTGGGTTGGCCTACCCGTGGCCCATTACTCCGACAGTAGTCCCCGAAGCTGGTGAAGCCCTGCGGGCGCTGCCTTGTGGGGCTTCAACAGCTTCAACCCCCGGAGCGGACTCTGGAACTCGGCTGCCGTCTTCTCTTGGGCCGACTGTTGAGAGTCTGATGCTTTCTAGCGAGGATCCGCAGCTTGAAAGTCGCAGCGGGAAACCAGGCGGCATGCCTGATACGCCTCCCTGCAGTCATCGGGGCGGTCCTATCGCGCGACGCCACGTGGAGAGGACAGCCTGCCCACCCACGCGCGCAACGGGACGAGCCGTCAGGCGGGGCCCGCCACCACCGTGCCTCGGCATATGAACGGATCTGTTGTGGCCGTGGACGGTTGGTTTCCCCATGCTGTTACTGCACGCAGTAACTTCGTGGGGTAAATCATGGGGTGGCGTGGGGCATCGTGCGCAGTTAATCCCACGCCCGTCCCCTCGGCTTCTCAGCCCATAGGGCTATAAGTAGGCGGGGGGGGGGGAGCGGAGCGGTACCGCACGCACGCTCTTCTCCCCCATTCCCCCGCCTCATCTTGCCTTCTCTCTCTCCTGCCTCTGCCGTTGAGCGGGAGCACTCCACACCACGGCGATGAGCTCTTCCTCCGTCACGGCTCCCGCCGTGTGCTCCGGCGTCTGGGACGGCTCGGAGGTGGAGGAGGAACACATTGAGTTCCTCCGCCAGACGCGCCGCCTCCCCAGCGCAGACCTTGTGCACGCCCGCCCCGCGCCGGAGGGGGAGACCCGGCCGTCGCCGGAGGAGGGCGAGCGGGTCATCTTCCGCTCGCACCTCATGCACGGCCTGGGGCTGCCGGCGAGCGGCTTCTTCCGCTCATTCTTGGAGTTCCACAACCTTCAACCGCACCACCTCACCCCGAATACGGTGGTGTTGCTCTCTGCCTTCGCCACTCTGTGCGAAGGCTTCCTCGGCGTTCTCCCCACCCTCGAGCTGTGGGGAGAATTCTTCTCTTCAAAGCTCGGCACGCAAGTCGCCGGCATTCCGGCTCAGTGCGGCACCTACATCGCGGTGCGGAGCTCGACAGCCGACAACCCCTTTCCTCCCATCTTGCTGATCAAATCGGTGAAGATGTGGCAGCGCTCATAATTCTACGTGAAGAACCTCTCCTCCGACGGCGACTGGGTCAATCTGCCGCCCTACAGCGCCGCCCCCCTAACTGGGAGGCTCCCCAGCTGGTCTCACCGAGCCAAGACGCTGACTCCCTCCGGGGCCGCCGCCATAGCGCGACTCTGAGTCTTGCTGCAGTCGGAGGGTCTCATCGGGGCCGACTTGCTGGCCGCCTTCGTGGCACGCCGAGTTCTCCCGCTCCAAGGCCGGCCTCACCTGATCTGTCAGATGAGCGGCCTCCAAGACCCAAGTCGGATGAGCACCAAGGACATGCCCCGCCAGGAGGTGGCGAACTTGGTGAACCATATCGCGCACTGTGAGTTCACAGAGGACTGGCAGTTCGGCAAGGAGCCGTACTCGCGCGACAACCCCCCGCCAGTGGTAAGTCGCATTCCCCTATTGTTTTGTCTTCTTTGCGGCCGACTCTGGCTTCTGACTCTTGTTGGTTTCTTCTGGGCTAGAACCCCCTCATGGAGCCTGCAGCCGACGCCACGAGGCAGCCCCGCGAGTATGTTCCTGATCATGTGGACAGCGACATCGACGACCCCGACTTGGGGGCGGCGGCGATGGAAGCCGATGCCGAAGGCGGGGAAGAAAGAACGGAAGGCGGCTTCAAGCCCTCGGCCACCTTCGCCGACTGGCCTGACGACGACGCCGACGGGGAAGTCGCCTCGCGCCACCAGCCGAGAGCCGGCTCGTCGGGCGCCGGCGCCTCCGCCGGCCTGGCTGGCCAAGGCGGCGCGAAGAGTCGTCGCGCCGGGCCGAGTGTGCCCGGCGGCAAATTGAAGAAGCTCAAGGGGGCGGCCACCGCAACCAAACGGGAGGAGGCGGTCGCGAAGGCCAACCGCTTCCGAAGGGAAGTGAGAAGGACCCCGCTAGTCTCTGCGTAAGTCTTTATGCTCTTTTTATTTTCCTCCGTTGAATCTTGTCCGAGTCTTCTTTATTCTTCCTCCGCTCTTCTTCAGGGCCCCTCTTTCCCTTGAGAGATTCGCCGTCCCCTCCGTCATGGGGTCGGCAGAGATGTCCGCCAACACTCGGCGGGCCGACCCCGCCGCCGACCTTCGGGAGGCGATGGAGCGAAATGCGCGGGAGAAGCGCGAGGAGGAGGAGGCCGACCGCCTGGAGAAGGCGCAGGCCGAGAAGGCGGCCGCCAACGCCCAGAAGAGGCTGGAGGATGCCGAGGAGGTGGTGCATCGCTGATCGGCGATGCTCGTCCCCCCATTGTCGTCTGCGCCGCCGCCTCCGGAGTTCACGGGGCAGACCGGAGAGGCCGGCACCGAGAACCCCCCCCACGGAGAAGGAGGGCGGTGAGGCTTCTATGTCGGACACTCTCGTGCCACCACCGCCGCCTCCGCCGCCGTCTGGGAGGCCGCATGGCAAACAGCCGGTGGATCAGCCGGACCCGCCGATCACGGACGAGGCCGAGGCGCGGCTGCTTCTCCAAGTCGTCTCGCCGGTGCGCCGCCGTCTCGAGAGGGAGACCTCAGCGCCGCGACCTCGGGAGACCGGCGCTGCCAGCTCAGCAACTTTAGACGCCGAGGCCACAAGCGCCGCGCCCACTGGGTGGTTGCGCGGAGGCGGCACCGGACCGCTGAACCAAGCGCTCCTGGACGTCCAGGCGAAGCCCGCGCCGAAGGCGACGCCCTTCAAGCTTGCACCAGGGCGCATCTCGCCGCGCGGACGTTCGTCCGAGTACGTTTCCTTCTTCTTTTTTATTCTTGTTTTCCCTCTGGCGAGTTCCAAATATTAACTTTGTCTCTATTGACTTATCGCAGGAGTATCATAACCTCCACACCACTGCCTTCAACCGCAATGTTGAGGAGTTGAACAAGCGGACCGCCGACTTGACGGAAAGCCGGAGTAAGCTCTTTTCCCTTTTCTTCGCGGGGGCGCGCTGGCGCACCCGCGGGCTGTAGTCCCCGAGATTCGGGCCGACTGCCAAGCAGTCGGGCCGGATCTTCCCGGCGATCTGCTTTGCTGACGACTTATTTGTCTTCTTCTTTCGTTCTTCAGGTGCCAACGCCGCTCTTCAGGAGCAGCTGGGCGAGGCTAATACCGCCCGGCGCGCCAAGGAGGAGGAGTGCGGCAAGCTCGCCAAGGAGCGCGACCTGCTGGCGGCGCAGCTGGCCGAGCAGAAGGAGCTGCTCAAGAAGGCGCAGGACGAGGCTGAGAGGAGGGAGACCGCTCTCATGGTCGAGTTTGAGAGCGAGCGCTCCTCCTGGACTGACAGGGAGGCGATGCTGACCTCCGGCTACCATGAAATCGAGGATATCGTTGATGGTAAGTTTCTTTCGTTTCTTCGGGCTTCCGACTATGCATCAGGCCGACTTCTGATTTTTCGACTTGCTTCTTTTTTTTGTCTCGGCAGACTTCTTCCCGGGTCACTCACAGGCGGTCCCTCTGGCCATCGAGGCCGCCCGAGAGGCGCGAAGGGCAACTGGTGAGGAGATCGCTGCTAACGCCCCCCGAACCATCGATGAGCAGCTTCTGAGCATTGAAGCCCGTCTTCGTCCGGCCCACCGGCTGTTGCGCCGGCTTCAGTGTGCCGGCGCCCAGGCGGTTGCCGCCCTGTGGCCAGACATGCCGACTTTGTGTACCGCCAGTCGGACCGCCGACTGGCTAGAAGTCGCCGCCGGCCGTCTTGAGGCTTGGAAGGGCTCCTCGGCCCGGGCCGGAGCACGCTGGGCCTTGGAGTTTGTCAAGGCGTGGTATCCAGGGCTGGACCTGGACCATCTGGCCGCGTTCCGGTCAGAAGCCCATGCCGAGCTGGAGGCCGTGGAGGGTGCCCTTGTCGAGCGTGCGGTGGCCATCGCCGAGTATACGGACACCAGTGTCTTCGTGCCCGAGCGGGCTGAAGGCGGCGAGGAAGTGCCACCAGATTGGTTTGGGATGAACCCAGAGTATGGCGAGGATTCGGCGGAGGTGATCGCCTCCAGCACCGAGGGGGAGGATGAGTCGGAGGACGGAGGCGGGGCGGAGGTGCCAGAAGGCGGACAGGTGGCCAGCCTCAGCTCGACCGCGCCTCCAGCAACGAGCCGCGTCAAGAGAAGGCAAATGCCACCGGAGGCGACCAAACCGAGACCGCCCAGCCGACTGCCCCGGTGCCTGACACCGCCGTCTCCTCCGATCCTCCGATCCCAGATGCCGCCTCCTAGGCTGTCTTTGTCTGTCTGTCTTAGTAATCTTTTCAAAACTTTGTTAGATTCGAACAGTTCCACCCGCGGGGTGTATCTTGAACTTCTATTTGAAGATTCGGCCAAGGGCCTATGTAAATATTTATCCGATTTCCGTCTTTCCTTGCTTACTGCTCTTTAGGCTTTTCCCTTTGCCGCCTTCCTTTTGTTGCTGCCTTGCCAGTTTGGACAGCCACTCTGCGGACTGCCACTGGGTCAAGTGCTTGGCTACTTTGGGAAGGCAAGTACTTGGCCATTTAGAGCTTTTTAGCAAGTCGACTAGAAAGCGGCAGGCCGACTACTCAAAGGTCGGCTTTCTGCTTTAGAAATGCTGGGGGCCGTCTTACGCTATGTTCGTGCTTTAGGTCCTTAGCCATTTTCGTGTGGGCGCCCGCTCTTCCTCACTCCTGCCCGCCTCACAGTCGCTCTGCGAGCTGCGGCTTTGGCAGGAGGCAGATTGGGCGCCGCGCACTACTTGTCCGACTGCAGGAAGCTCCTCATAGCGCAAGGCGGCGAGTCCCCGGGCCGACTAGTCTGGCCCGGTGCCAAGCGGCTTGTAATGAAAGTACTGTACTTGAAGGCATAATTCTTTATCATACAGATAACACAAAAAGGGGCAGTCCCCGAGCTCGTCTCGGGGGGCCCAAGGTCTTAGTACTTCAATACAAAGGGGGTAGTGCGATACATACTGCATCAACTGTAAAATCTTCGAAGAAGATTTGCATTCCACGGGCGCTCTGTTTCTTTGCCGGAGTCGTCCCTCTTGCGTGCTCGAGGCTTCTGAGTGTCGATTAGGTAGTAGGAGCAATTGCCCAGCACTTTGCTGATGATGAAGGGGCCTTCCCAAGGCGCCGACAACTTGTGCTGACCGGCTGTTCTCTGAATCAGCCGGAGCACAAGGTCGCCCTCTTGAAACGATCTTGGCTTGACCTTTCGGTGGTAGTATCGGCGCAGACTCTGCTGGTAGATGCCGGACCGGCTGAGTGCCAACAGCCGGCCCTCTTCCAGCAGGTGGACGCCGTCTTGACGTGCTTCTTCGGCTTCCTCTTCGGTGTACATGGTGACTCGTGGAGAGTCGAACTCTATGTCCGTCGGGATGACGGCTTGGCACCGTAGACGAGGAAGAAAGGCGTGAAGCCGGTTGACTTGTTTGGAGTCGTGCACATAATCCAGAGGACGGATGGTATCTCCTCAACCCAACAGCTGGCAGATCGCTCCAGTGGTACGACGAGTCGGGGCTTGATGCCGGATAAGATGAGGCCGTTCGCTCGCTCCACCTGGCCGTTTGACTGCGGATGAGCAACGGACGCTAAGTCCAGTCGGATGCCCTGCGTCACGAAGAAATGGGCCAAGGCGCCTTTGGCAAAGTTTGTGCCATTGTCGGTGATGATGCTGTGCGGTATGCCATACCGCACCGTGATGTCGGCGATGAAAGTCACTGCAGTCGGACCGTTCAACTTCTTGATGGGTTTCGCCTCCACCCACTTGGTGAACTTGTCCACTGCGACAAGTAGGTGAGTCAAGCCATCCCGTGCCGTCTTGAATGGTCCCACCATGTCGAGGCCCCAAACTGCGAAGGGCCAGGCGATGGGGATTGTCTTCAGCGCGGAAGCCGGCTGAAGTGGCTTAGAACAGAAAATCTGGCACCCCTTGCACTTTTGGACTAACTCTTTGGCCTCTTCCAGGGCAGTCGGCCAGAAGAAACCGTGCCGAAAGGCTTTGGCGACGAGTGCTCTTGAGGCCACATGGTGGCCGCACTCGCCCTGATGAATGTCTCTGAGAATTGCTTGGCCTTGTTCTGCCTCGACGCAGCGTTGGAAGACGCCGGTAACGCTGCGCCTGACCAGCTCTCTGTTGACTATGGTGTAGGCTGCTGCTCGGTGTTGCACTTGCCGAGCCAAGGTTTCATCAGTTGGCAGCTCTCTGTTTACTAAGAACCTGAGGATGGGCTGGGCCCATGAAGGTGCTGCTATTGCTTCGACTGCCACCACAACGACTTGGACAAGGGCGGCTGGGCTGGGAGGCGGCGGGCCAGAATCCACGGCTGTTTGTTGTATTGACGGAGTCCCCGGGCTGACTGGCGCAGTCCCCGGGCCGGGTTCTGAGGTCTCCGGGCCGGGCTCCGAAGTCCCCGGGCCGGCTTCAACTATGATTTTCTTGGGGCCGTCTGTGGAGGCTCTTGAGTCGGATCCGACTTCTTCGGGAGGAGCCGGCACAAAGATGGAGTCTGATTCTGGTGAGGGCTTGATAGACGGCTTAAGGAGGCGCTGAAGAGCGACGCCGGAAGTTATTGCTTGGCGGGTGGAGCCGACTCGTGCCAAGGCATCTGCTTGATCGTTGTCGTTTCTTGGCACGTGAAGGAACTCGCACCCCTCGAAGTATCCGCTGAGTTGCTGCACCAGGAAGCGGTATCTCGCCATGTTTGCGTCCTTGGCGTCCCAGTCGCCATATGACTGCTGGACCACCTAGTCGGAGTCGCCATAGCACAGGATCCGGCGAATGCCGAGTTCCTTGGCAAGCCGGAGCCCGTGAATGAGCGCCTCGTATTCGGCGATGTTGTTGGAGGCGGCGAAGTGGATCTGCAGCACATACTTGAGCTTGTCGCCTTTAGGGGAGGTGAAGACGACGCCAGCTCCTAGACCGGTGCGCATCTTGGAGCCGTCGAAATGCATCCGCCAATGGGTGGAGTCGGGCGCTGGCGGCAGGTACTGGGTCTCGGCCCAGTCGACGAGGAAGTCGGCCAGTGCTTGCGACTTGATGGTAGTGCGGGGCTAGTAGTAGATGGTGTAAGGAGCCAGATCTATGGCCCATTTGGCTACTCGGCCGGAGGCATCTCGGCTTCCAATGATCTCGGCCAGTGGAGCGGTGCAAACCACAGTGATTGGGTGCTCTTGAAAATAAGGCTTCAGCTTCTTGGCGGCAAAATGCACGCTGTAGCACATCTTCTGGTAGTGGGGGTAGTTCTGCTTGGAGGTCGACAGTACCTCGCTCAGGTAATATACCAGTCTCTGGACAGGGAGCGCCTTGCCTTCCTCTTTGCGTTCAACTATGATGACTGTGCTAACTACTCGGCTAGTGGCGGTGATGTACAGGAGCATGGGCTCTTTAGGAGTCGGAGCCGCCAACACAGGGGGAGTAGTCAACATCTTCTTCAGCTGGAGAAATGCTTCATCCGCCTTGTGATTCCACTCGAAGAAGGTGGTCTTCTTCATCAATTGATACAAGGGCAGAGCTTTCTCGCCCAGCCGACTGATGAATCGGCTGATGGATGCCAAACAGCCGGTGAACTTCTGCACATCTAACAGTCGGCTGGGTACCTCCATCCTCTCGATGGCCTTGATCTTCACGAGGTTGCACTCTATGCCGCGTTCGGAGACCAGGAAGCCAAGGAGTTGGCCGGCTGGTACTCCGAAAACGCACTTCTCAGGGTTGAGCTTGATCTGGAATCGGCGCAGGTTCTCAAAGGTCTCCTTGAGGTCTTCTATCAGCGTCCCATGCTTCTCCGTCTTCACCACTACATCATCCACGTAGACGTGGGCATTTCTATCGAGTTGCTTGAGGAGGCACTGTTGCATGCAATGCTGAAAGGTGGCGCCGGCATTCCTCAAGCCGAACGTCATCGTTAGGTAGCAGAAGGCACTGAACGGTGTGATGAAGGCGGTCTTCAGTCTGTCTGCCGGGTTCAGCTTGATCTGGTGATATCCTGAGTATGCATCTAAGAAACTCAGCAGCTCGCATCCGGCTGTGGAGTCTATCACCTGATCGATTCTCGGCAGGGCAAATGGATCCTTTGGGCAGGCTTTGTTGAGGCTTGTGTAGTCAATGCACATCCGCCACTGCTTTTTTCCTTCAGTACCAAAACTGGGTTTGCCAGCCACTCTGGGAAGAACACTTACATGATGAAGCCGGCCGCCAGGAGCCGGGCTATCTCTTCTCCAACAACTCTTCTCTTCTCTTCTGACAGGCGGCGCAAGGGCTGCCTGACGGGTTTCACATCTGGCCTGACATGTAGCTTGTGCTCGGCGAATTCCGTCGGCACACCTGGCATGTCTTTGGGGGACCATGCAAAGATGTCTTGATTCTCACGGAGGAAATCGACGAGCTCGCCTTCCTATTTGCTGTCAAGGTTTGCACCCACGACAGCGTATCTCTCTGGGTGCTCCGGGTCCAAGGGTATCTTCTTGGTCTCTTTGGCCGGCTTAAACGAGCCCTCAGCTTCCGACTCTTTGGGGTCGGGCAACATATCTGGCTGCTTTCCAGCCATCGCCACGACCCGGTCAAGGAGCCGCTTCTCAGCTGCGATCACCAGGGACTTGGCCAACCGACTGCTCTCGGCCGCGCAGGCGGACGACTTCCTGTAGTCGCCGGATACGGTCAGAATTCCCTTGGAACTCGGCATCTTCATCTTGAGGTAGGCGTAGTGAGGAACCGCCATGAACTTGGCCATAGCAGGTCGGCCAAGCAGTGCGTGGTATGGGCTTTCCAGGTCCACTACTTCAAACCAGACTGGCTCTCGGTGGAAATGATCTTTGTCTCTGAAGAGGACGTCTATCAGGATCTTGCCGATTGGTGAGCAGGAAAGGCCAGGTACGATACCATGGAACACCGTCCGGCTGCTCTGAAGCTGTCTTCGCTTGATTCCTAATTTCTCCATTGTATCCTTGTACAGGATGTTGATACTGCTGCCTCCGTCTATCAGTACTCGCGAGAAACGGGCAGCCCGCCTATCAGTGGCCAAGGTGGCACCTAGGACCAGGGCATAGGAACTCGGATTCGGCATCACCTCTGGGTGATCTGCTCTACTCCAACTGATAGGCCTCTCGGACCAATGCATGAACTCCGGAGTGTTTGTTACCACTGCATTTACTTCTTGCTGCCATTGGCGCCTGCTGCGGCGATCATCTGCTACACTGGTGAACACCACGTAGGCTCCATGCTCTTCTGGGTACTCGTCTTGCACTGCGCCGACTGGCCGAGCAGCCGGCTGCTGGGGTGGCGGCGGAGGCGGCGACCCAGCAGGCGGGAGGAATGAGGCCGTCTCCCTTGGCGATTATGGTGAGCCAGTGGCACTTTCGGGTGGTATGATTTGACGGCTTCGCGCCACTGTAGAACTTGCAAGGACCATCCAAAGTCTACTCATAAGAGAAGGCCGGCAACCAATTGGATTTGCCGCCTTTCTGCCGCTTGGCCGGAGGCTGTCCCTCCGGCTGTTGATCTTCAACTGTCGTGACCTGCCGACTGTTGGAAGTCGGCTGTTGGGCCTTGCTTTTGTTGTTGTTCTGTTGTTGTCGCCGACTGGTGTCTCCAGCCGGAGTTCTGGGAGCCTGAGGAGCCACTTTGCCAGCCGCATTGACTTGGATCTCCGTCTTCATGGAGGAGTCGGCCGTGGCGTACTTGTCTGCTATGACTAGCAGTTCGCTGAGGGTTTCTGGCTCGTCGCAGAGGAGCCTGTTCTTGAGGAGGGTGCCTTCTCGACACCCGACAGTGAAGTACTCGATAGCTTGCACCTCGTGCACGCCCTCGCAGGAGTTCCGAAGCTCACCCCAGCGCGTGAGATAGTCGCGCGTTGACTCATCAGGGCCTTGCACGCACAAGGAGAGCTGGCGCGGCTTGGGAGGTCGCTTGTACGTGCTCGTGAAGTTGCGGATGAAGGCTTCGGTGAAGTCGACCCAGCTCTTGATGCTGCGGGGCTTCAGACTGTTCAACCATGTCCGGGCCGTACCCTGGAGCATGAGTGGAATGTACTTCACGGCAACCCGCTTGTTGCCGTTCGCTATGCTGACGGCTGTGGAGTAATCTATCAGCCAGTCCTCCGGCTTCACAGAGCCGGTGTACTTGGGTGTGTCTCGGGGGAGCGTGAACCCTTTGGGGAAGGGCTTGTCTCGGATGCGGGGCCCGAAGCAAGGCGGACCCAGCTCATCTTCTTCTTCCAGCGCCATTGATCGGTGGAGTCGGTCGATCCGATGGCGGGCGTCATTCTCTCTGACTCCCTCTCGACGGCCGAGGCGGCCACTGAGAGTCGGATGCTCAACAGGCGGCGGGGACACGAGCCGCTCTCTTCTTGGCAGGGGAGGCAGGTAGTCGTCCCGCCGCTCTACTGCTCTTGGACGGCCGTCTTGGTCGTGCTCAATAGTGATGTGAGTCCGACTGCGACTGACAGCCGACTCCTTCTCTTTCCTTCCGCGGACTCCGCCAGTCGGCGTCCGAGATGTCGCGCCTTGATATCGGCGGGGAGGCAAGTCGTCGTTCGGTTGCTGCAGCGCGTCTGCGCGGCCACCGGCCGCGTTTTGGGCAACAACCGCGTCAAGGAGCTGCTGGACTCGCTCTATCATCATGCGGCGTTCTTCGCCCTCGAAGTTCTTCAACTCGTCAGTCGCCGCTTGGGCGGCGCGGATGTTCTCCGCAGGGGTGGCGTACACGGGGCGTTTTGCCCCGAACAAGTCGGCGATGGCCGCGCCGCGCTGCCGGACCGTGCCTAGACGACTCGGCCTAGTCGGAGCCAGTGAGCCGCCCACGGTGCGATCCATCTCGCGCTGGTATGCTTCTGACAGGCGCCTCATGCTCGCCAGCCTCTTGGTGCCTTCGATGATCTGAAGGCGGCGTGTCTCCAGCGTCTCGGCGTCTGCGTCCTCTGGAATGGGTGCCGTTAGGTCTTGCAGGGCCGCAGCGAGCGGGTCCTGAGCTTCTTCTCCGGAGCGCTCATCGTGACTGATGACGAGCACCTCCGTGACGGCGCTTCCGCCACTCTCCTCGTGAGGAAGCGGCTCGTCGTAGACCACCACGTTGGTGGGGAAAGTGTCAAGCGACACGGCGTCGGAGTCGACCAGCATCGGGTCGGTGGAGCCTACGGACTCCAAGTCCACGGCAGGCTCGCCGGTGACGTGGAGTTGGTCGAGGAGGCCCGCGAGAAGACTCTCGGGGCCACCCGTGCCTGCGTCGGATGCAGGCTCGTCGGAGAGGCGCACCTCGCCGACAAGTTCGGCGAGGCTGCTCGCAGCACAGGTGGCCTCAGTGCCGCATAGCGCATCGATGCAGACTCCATCTGGCGAGCCTGGCTGGCTGCGCTCGCCAGGGAGGAAGAGGGTTCCCGTCCAGAATAGATCTCCGGAGGACGGTGCACCTCGCCCCACGGTTGGCGCCAAATGTCGGGGGTTGGGTGGGACATATGCCAAAGGATGGCTTATCATGGTGGGGGTGAGTAGAATGTCACCGGTGCCTGGAAACGGGATGAGGCAAAGACATGCACGCCGGTGAATCTTACCCAGCTTCAGGGCTCTCCGGGGAGATAACACCCCTACTGCTGCTCTACGGGGTCTCCGCATGATCACTAAGGCAAAGTGACTACAATGGTGCTCCTGGAGCTGTATCGGGAGGCAGGAGAGGGCAAGGCTAGCTCTCTCCTCCCTATGCTATCCGGTCTATCTCTATCAAGGTCCGATCCCTTTGCATGGGTGCCCCGGGGGGTTTATATAGGCCTACCTCCTGGGGGTACAATGGTAATCTTGCTGGGCGCGGGTCCCAGCCGTCTGTCTCTTAGACCGCCGTCCTTCCCGCCGGCTTCTGGGGCCCGCCGACTGGTGGGTCCCGCGGACAGGCTTGGTACTGTATAGGCACTCCTGATGACGCAGGCTTGGTCATTGGGTCATGGCAACAGTGCCGCCGTCTATTGGGCGATCACTGTCGCCATTCCCCATCCTATCTGGTTAATGGCTTGTGGGGCCCTGGGGAGGAGCCGACCGACACCAGGGAGGCCGACTCCCACAGGTCCGTCTTCGGGGCGCTCAGGCCGCCTTCGGTCTGCCCACTGACAGGTGGCCCCGCGGTCTTCGGGTCGTACAGGCCGGCGTCGTGGGCAAAGTGCATTGTGCACTGTGGCTGAGGTCAGGGCAGGCATGGCAACAGTGCCACGCCTCACCGGAGATCTTCCAGCGATACGGCTCACTGTAGCCATGCCGGTCCTTCGTAAGCAGGGGGGAAACGGCCACGCCGTGGCCGTACCCCGCGTCGCACTTCGTGGCGAGGGAGGAGTCACGGGCCGACTCTTATAGTCGGCCTCTCTGGAGGTCGCCAGCTTGGAGTCGGCTTATCTTGGAGTCGCCGTCTAGGACTCGGCTTATCTCGGAGTCGCCGTCTGGGACTCGGCTTGAGGGGCGCGGCCTGCCCCGATGTCTTGAAAGGTCCTGGGACTTGGGTTAGCCTACCCGTGGCCCATTACTCCGACAGGCACCGGCTTTGAAGTGGCGCGACGGTCGAGAGCACCGTTTCCCGGTGCACGCGACTGCTCCGCGTCGAGACTGGCCATAGGCCCTGTTTGGATCCATGGGTTAGAGTTAGTTTGAGCTAGTTGGGGCTCAAATAGCCCTAAAATATCCATGCATGAGGGTTTAAATTGGAGCAAGTTGCACCGAACCCACCAAAAAAAACTATCCCACCCAAGAGGTGCTAACTGGAGATAGTTCTCATTGGGACCACTGAAAAATCACTTTTCTCTCTCCATGAAGTGCATTTATTGTCAATCTAACCCTGTCACCCAAACACCTCTTTGGCTACAGTTACTTCAGGGTTAGTCATGAGTTAGTCTAACCTCTAGCTAAGTTAGAGTATCAAACAGGAGCAGTATAGGACATGCAAGTTGCTCAAAGCATACAGACCAATTCGTACGTGAAAGGATTTTTTTCTTTTTGAAAACGGAACATGAAAGGATTTTTTTAGAATGCTCCTGGCATGTCGCTAACATGTGATAGTTAACCGACCTCAATATATGGCAGAAACGCCAGCCCGCCACACTTTGATAGAGACGAGGAGGGAGAAGTGATACAGGCTGCTGGATTACTAGAGATAGGTGTCGCACGGAAGCCAAGAGATATGGTGATAGCGTGGGTTAGCCATGTAGAGTACTAGTATGATGTAACTACACTGGGCTGCCGTGTTTCGTACTCTTCCAGTCCACTGTGGAGATGATTGGTTAATTTTATATTACTGAATAATATTAAATATTATGAGTGCAGACGCTCCACCACGAGGTTCCTTGCTCCTTCTCGGTCGTCTGGAATCTATGGTCTTCCACTCTATTTTTTTACGTGAGCTTTGTTCATCCTTTTGCCAACACGCGAGACATCTAACATCAAGGTGCACGTGTTATGCAAGGATCGTTCCATCTATATGAAGAACACGTGGGACTGGAACATGAGACGAACATGTACCCAGGAGTGGACGTACGAACCTGAGTAATGTAGTGCAGTAAGTGAAGTAGAAAGGCACAAATGGTATGAACATGCGTGTCATATAGAGTGTGTTTGGTTGTGTTCTTGTCTCAGCATAGTTGTTCCCTCTTCATGCATGCTCAACTCAACACCCCTCTTCATGCATGCTCTCTTCATGCATGCTTCTAGTGTATTTTTGCTAAACTAGTGTGGACTCATGCACCCTCCATACACTCTACCAAACACCCAAAAGTAGGTCGAGAAGGGAACTCTTGGGCGGCATTTGTCTCTTACTATGTACTACCACTAAATTTTGTACGTGCAATGCACGGTGATGTTATGGAGTACATGCCTAAGTACTCTACTACTACTATATTAGTTGGAGGCACATATTAACTTTTATATTTGTTTACGTGTATGCCCCGAGACCTTCCAACTAGACGTGTCTTTCTCTCCAGGTCGCACTTTGTATCGTTCATACCACTAAGTACTACTACGTGTCATCTCCGACCCAGAAGTGGAAGAAGTGGAGACGCTCTACCACACTGTTTTTTTATGCTGGGCTCTACCACGCTGTTCATGTCCCACTCCTTTCGCTGACGTGTGGGACATCCAACACGTGCCGTGTTTGGCACCCTTCATCATAAGAGTTGAAACGCTAGCATTCATCAGAAAGAAAAAATAATTATAAATCGGCACGTGATACTATTTTTTTGTGAACCAATCAGCGGTGATACTATACCACGCGGTTTCCTTGCTCCTCGATATCGGAAAGAATACTTCCGTTCGCCAACATGTGGGATGTCGACCATCCTGGTCCATTTGCCATGCACACAGAACTCCAAGGGAGAGTCACCCAGGTCGTTGCGCCACATTAACAATGACTAATGAGCCGTAAAATCACAGGCCCACTTCCCATTTGGAAGTTGCTCGGACGAAGGAACCATCATGACTTCGTTGAATTCCGCTTCTTGAAGAAAACTACTGTACTAGCAGTACTGCTAGCTACAGTAGTTACTCCAACACAGGCCTCCTTTCGTTCATAGGATAGGAATATGAAAATCATAGGAAGTGAGATGACATGCATCTCAATTCCTATAGAGATTGAGATGCCATTTGATGCTTAGGATAGGAATTTTTCCATTTAGTCTAGGCTAATGTACTGGTAATTTGCTCTAAAAACTACAGTAGTAACTAGTAGTATTGGTACATGCTCGTACTCAGACACAGGCACACACACACACTAACTACTAGTACTACTACTTCTCACATGCTGGCCAGACGCCGTCGTTCTCCTTCCCGGCTTTGTCGGCGACACCCCACCGTGCTTGGATCTCCACCGACCTCTCCGCAGTAGCGCGTGCATCCTTTTCTTTCTTGCAGCGGCGAGCCTCTCTTTTCTTGAGTGCTTTCTGACTTTTCTGCTCCCTCTGTGCGGCTTTGGCCGCCTCTTGCTCTAACGCCCATTCAGCCTTGGCATCTTCAAATTCCTCCCACATAGTTGTGAGGTCACGAGCGGCGATGAACTCGGCACGGCGGGATGCCATCGCTTCCCTACCATTTTGTGTGCGGTCGTGGGTGGCGAGGAACTCGGCACAGCGGGATGCCATTGCTGCCTTACTGGTTAGTGTGCGGCGTGGTGGCATGAACGACGCTTGGTGAGAGCTCTGGGGTGGAGTGGCCGGACAACCGTATAGTGCATTGGTTTGTCAAGAGCTCAAGGACAGAAGACGAAGCAAATTTGGATTCCCCTTCAATCCTGGTCATTTATTACCGAGTAAAATGCATTGGCGGTCATCGAACTTGTCTTGATAGCTCACTTTGATCATTGTATACGAGATATGGTGATTATACGGTCACTGGCTCAGCGTATAGCTCCGCATTGACAAAGTCAAGGAGTGGGTTCTGCAAGAGCCCGTCTCTACACATGCTCCTAGGTATAAACAAATAATTCTAAAAAAGGCATAAAAACAATTATGTCTTAAAAAAAGAAAGGTAAAAAACATTTGAGAGGAAATATATAGAGAGAAAGTGAGAAAAAGCTGTAACCTGGGCATTACATGAGGAAGGAGGGAGTGGTGCACATGCCAAGTTCACTGGGCTGCCGTGTTTCACACTCCTCCGTCGTAATAGTGGAGACAATAGCTTTCATCAAAAATAAACAATGAATACTCGTTGCTCGTCCTCTATATCGGAAAGAATACTTTCATTCGCCGACATGTGGGACGTCGACCGTCCTGGTCCACCTGCCATGCACAAAATTATCCTGGTCTACCCCGGTCGTATCGCAGGCCCAACCTTCCCCACTGTAAGTTGTTCGGACGAAGGGACCATCATGACTTCGTTGAATTCCGCTTCTTCAAGAAAACTTATTGTGCCCGCAATACTGCTACCACACGCGAAGACTGGATGGCACTGTACCACGTCATATCACTGAAACCCACTAGGCCAAACTAGCCCGCCTAGGTCATTTATTTTGGAACGGAGGGAGTACGTCTCTGCACTGCTATGATTTTGTGTTGCACGTTCTCTGTACTTTTGCTATGATTTTCGCGCGACGAGGAGCCTACAATTTTATGAGCTAGGGCTATTGGTCGATCGACGAGGGATAAGTATAAGCGTACCATGAGCTCATCAGCCCCAATGTTTCTCTTCGGTGAGTGTTTTGCTAGTACTATAGCTCGCACAATAGCTAGCCTACTAACACCAAGAATCATCAGACAAGCCCTGCTGATATGATAAACAGTTGAAACTTACATCTAAGCATGCCATATATTACATCAAAAGCTGGCGAGGATACATCTGTTTCCATAACTCGGAGAGGGTTCCCATGATTCACTATCAAACAAATGTAGCAAGATCCGCCCACACAAGACAGTGCACTAGCCCTAAGATGGTTTGATAACACGCATCGTTCTGGTAATTAAACACAGGGCAATGCAAACTACCCTGAAGGATTAGCGCGACCAACTATTTCTTGTCATCGATCTCTCGGGCAATGACCACAGCACGGACAGCGGCATCGGAATCGATTTCTGGGGCGATGTCCACAGGACTGACCGCGACATCGGAATTGATCTCTGGGGCAATGTTGATAGGATGGACAACGGCATCGGAATCGATCTCCGGGGCGATGCCAACAGGACGGGCCACGACATCGGAATCATCAAGGACGTCCATCGGCACCTGCACAACCCTAATATATTAGCAAGCACATTGCAAATAATCAAAAACCACAACTATGGTAATAAGCCATTATTTTTTACCTTGTGCAGCTCACCGGGGGATCTCATCCCTCCAGGGGCCATCTCCTCGTCCTCGATGGGGGCCATCACCTTGCCAGGGCAATACTGCTTCTCAACGGCAACTATCTCCTCAAACTCGGTCTTGAGCCTCACATAGGTGGCAATCAGAGTTCCTGGGTTAGGCACGGTGGGGCCCTTGCTGTTCTTCCAACTTTCTTGAGTTCGTCCGCTAACGTCCTCAACTCTTTGGCCAGTGCTTGTTTCTTGGAGTTGTTCGTCTCCATGGGTTGGCCCGCCAACATGGTCAACTCGTTGGTCGGTGCTCGCTTCCTGGAGATCGCTCTCTCCAGTGGGTTGTCCGCCGGTAACTCTTTGCCTATTGCTCCAGGATCCATCAATGAACCGACAAACAAAAAGCAATCGAAAGGAAACCACAATCGCAATGAAAACGGGAAAAGAATAGGATGTGAGAATCGGTCGGTGCTTCGCAAAAAGAAGATTCTTGGAATGAAAATATAGCAGCATAACTGATTCGCCCACCTTTCCTTCGTCGATACAGAAGAAAAATGGCAGAAGTGAGTAGCCTGGAGTGAGGTTTTCTTCAAGAAAGGGAAGAAAGGGCTTGAACGAGCGTTCCAGTGAAATGATGGTTGCTTCGTCCAGTCCAACTTGGAGGCCACCTTACCACTGCTGGTAAAGGTGTGGGTTTTGTGATATGACGGGTCATGATGACCACACCGGGGTGACAGGTGAGTCTCGACTGCAGCACCTTGCTGAGATTTGGTGGATGGCACGCGGGCCCGGTTGCTTTGAAATGTCTTGCATGTAGATAGAGTGGCTAGTCATGTAGGAGTGCTCAATATTGTGCACCGCGACCAAGGCGGAGAGGAAAACGAGAGAACTACGTAATTAATGCATGAGTTTAATTAGGGTAGTTTTGTAAAGTATGAGATACGTTCCTCCAATCGCAAAATGCCTTGGTTCATGAGATTTGAGATTTGAGCCCTATAAACCAGAAGGGAGGGAGTACTGCACACGGCGTAGTCTAGTCACTTGTTGAAATCTCTAGAAAGGCGAATACTCCTTTCTGGTTTACAGGGCTATACTACTCCCTCGTCTAGGTGTGTAAGTCTTCTTACGAAAACCAAATAGTCCCAAAACACTTAGGCGCGGTGCATTAACTTCTACCTTGTTTCTTGTTTCTTGACATATCAACCAATAAGAGATGAGAGGTGTGCATGCTTTTAATGACTTGCAATGGCTAGTTCATTGCATGCAATGCCATTAATTAGCAAATAAACATTGGTGACCCCAGGAGGAAACGGTGCTAAGCGCGTGGACCTATGCAGAATGAGTATCAACCAATGGATAATGGAGTTTAATTGTTAAACAATAGCAATTTCGTCTCATGCAAGAGCCTGGCTAGTACTCCAAGGAACCGCACCACGCGAGCGTTCGCAACTGCCGCGTTCGGGTTGCGCTTGGCTCTTGGCCTCTTCGAGAAGACAAACAATGATGTTAATCCTACTTCTACAGTATCGAATCGACTGCTGCATGTCCGTCCACCTCGTGCGGGAGGGATAGCGTGTAGCGAAAGCTTCTACTTACTGCTCCTGCCTTTGCTTCTATGACAGGTGGACCCAACAGGTGGTTGGCCCTCCTGTCATGCAGCCAAAGGCAGGTGCAGTTAAGGCACCGGAGCTCAGTCCGCGAGGGAGAGGGCGTTGTAGTAATCAAATTTCTCGGTCTTGTACGAGTTGACGCGACACATCAAAGCACTGCACTCGATATAAGTCTTTTTACACATTTCAAATGGGCTACTTCATATGTAGGAGTAGACATATTCTGCTTCGTATGTAGTCACTTGTTGCAATCTCTAAAAAGACTTATATTTGGAAATGGAGGGAGCACAACGCATGCATGCATGCCGTGACTTTCCTTTTGATACTTGCATGTGTTTATTTGATGCACCTTGCCAAATTTTGACTATACATTTAACTAACCAAATTTTCATGCATGTCACAAAAAATTACGGGGCTGTTTGGATTGTGACTATGTTTGTCTTATGTTGCCACATTATTTTTCCCACACTTGCCACACTTGCCTAACCTGAGTTGCTCAAATTGTTAGACACACTTTGGCTTGCCTAAGGGAATCTTGCCACAATTTTTGTGTCTATGACATGTTAGGTTCACTGCTAATAAAAAAATTCTTGTCTTAGGTGTGGCTAATAAAAACACTTATATTTAGGAACGGAGGGAGTAGAAAATATAAATAATAATGCATGTTGGGGCAACCCACGTTTCCGCTAATTTTAGCCGTGGGCTTGTTCACAATTTTTACGAGGGGGTGGTTGTTCATTTAATGGAGAGACTTGTAGTACCAGACTTGAACGATACAAAGTGCGACCTGGCACACCGTAACACCACTTGGAACAAGCGGGTAGCTATCTCAAAAAACAATCAACAACTAAAAAAACCGTGACCTGGCATGTAGTAGTACACAAATTTAAACGATTGTTTTGATGGAGTGAAAAAGGAAAACTACCCCACTAAGCATATATTGGCCGGAGCCTCCGCGCTTGCTTGCTAGGGTTGCTCTATTCACACACTCTCATCCTCTCCAGATCTAAACAAGATAGGGGTAGTAACACTATCTTTCTCCCTTCAAAAAACACTGGCTTTCTATCCTCACCGCTGGTTACAGATCCGGACGTATCCCCCTCCGTCGGTGAAGGGGAGGAGGGGCAGTGTTTAGGCCGTCATCGACAGCGAGGGAGGAGGCCCACTGCCGGCCGCACCGTTATCTCTGGCCGAGCGCCGGCGCGGGAGGTCCTCCGATCCCTTCGTTGTTGCCTGTGGGCGGATCCGGCCTCCCGCCGCCCACCTATCCACATCCCGACGACCTTCAGGTATATCTTCGTTCGAAACCGCCTTAATTCTACTTCCCCAGCTCGCTATGTCACTGCATGTGCATCATTTTCCACCTCTCATCCCCTCTTGATCGGATGGTCCAACGTCACATATTTTTTTCTGTTGTTAGAGGTAAAGCTACTTCATGGAGTCGAATCTTGTACTCCCTCCGTCCGAAAATACTTGTCATTGAAATGGATGTATCTAGATGTATTTTAGTTCTAGACACATTCATTTTGATGACAAGTAATTCTGGATGAAGGGAGTACTTGGTTCAAACAAGAAATAAAGTGGGGGTGGGGGAATTTAGTATGTACATCGGACTTGGTACAAACAGGAAGGAAAGGGGGTGAAAATAGTACAGACTGGTCATCCAACCGGTCTCTTGGTCGAAAAGGGAACTATAGGGGTAACACTGTACATAGTGGTATGACTAGGACTAGATTTGCTATCCACACATAGGAGTAGGTGGCTAGAGTGAACAAAAATGGGACCAACCCATATATGTTTCTTGGATGTTTGTTTCTCGGGGTAACAAACTATGAATCACCACTCTATGCCCCTGTTTACGTACATGGTGCTGGGCTGCTGTTCTTAATCTAATGTCCCTAGTAAAAATGAAGCCATGCCACTGTTATAAGCCATGACAAGTTTAGCCAAATGTTTTTGCCTGTAATTGTTCGAGACTTTGACTGTTTCCTCTGTGCCTTTTTGTGCAAATAGGGATATCCAATTCACCTGGTTGCTGTTGTGACCTTTTGGTGCACTGCACAAAACTCTTCTTAAAAGAAGTGACTTTTGTGCTGTTTAACTGGAATGTCAGAATGGAACAGTTGGTTCATTTTGGTGGAACTGCACAAAGGGAGATCTGTGTTCCAATCCTCATTATCCATATTGGCGCCATAACCTTCCTTTACGTAAGAATGATATTTAATGCATGTGTTCATCTCTATTTTCCGACTGCCATGAGAAAATAATGCTGTTTTTTACTAGTACACTTGTACTCCCTCACTGACAAAACCAATTCTGAATTAGAAGGCCAATCATGTACTTGGTTTCACCAACTGGCGAGGAGAAAGAGAAACAGAGCATGAAGAGGAAGAAGAAGAAGAATAAACAGTGCCAAGGCGATCTTGCTGAAGCTAGAGGCCTTAGTCGAGGCCATTCTAGGGCTCCGACAACGACTACCTTACATGTGAGACGATCCTCGAGGGAGCCCTTCCACTTCTGCTGTCTCACTTAATTAATTAGGAGTACTTAAGTACCACTAATTTATTAGTGCCTAATTTTCCTGTTGGAGTTAAACAAATCTTTAGTAGGACCCTATGCTGAATCATGTACGTGTGTATGTTTGTCTATGGAGGTGAATCATGTGGTGGAGTAGGGAGGGAATATTATTAGTGTCATGACATAATAGTGCTATTGTTTTGCATGTCAATTTATTGCCATTGGTTCAATGAGGCAATGTTTTGCGTATTGTCCATCATGAATTTGATGCTACTATTTGAGTAATATGCTAATGTCTTCCTATCCTTTCTCACTAAGCTAATGAAGGTTTCACCTTGTTCCTACTTGTGCAAACAGGGATCATGTTGTGCCAATCATACATTTTAGTGAACTACACAAGACAATACAATGAACTGTATCCCAGCCAGTGCTTTAACTCTGCTGGAAGTTCTTGATAATCTTTCGATATAATCTCAGCACTGGTAAACAAGAGTGATTTCAACCATACATTTGAAGTTCACCAAAATATATACTATTGTGTGATTCCAGTGAGTGCTTTATCATCTCTTATGGGACTACATGAATTAGCTTTTTTTCTCAGGTTGGTACGGGCCTAAGGCCTTCATCCATATTAGTTTGCTATCATCTCTATTTGTATCGTGCTACTGTCATGAGAAACTCCTTTATCTTTGCACATTAAAGTTTTGCAACCTATGATAAATGGCAATGCTTTGAGTGTTGAGTTGAGCTAATTGGCACTGACTAAATAAACTAATACCTCTCTTTAAGCAAGACTACTATGTTGCTAACTTTACCCATTAAGATAATGAGGGTGCTTATATTTGTTAGTGTATGTTTCATCAACTAGTCCCACTATTACAGTAATCTCACTCTCTCAATATATGTGCCAACAGGGATGCTCGATTTTGGTGGAACTGCACAAAAACTTTGGGTGCTTCATTGCCTCGACAGCTTCCGTCCTTTCCTGTCAGTCGCTAAACTCCGCTTGATTTCTTCCTTTGCTGTCAGTCGCTTGGCTTGTCTCTGCTTCCAGTCAAAGGAAATAGTAATTGATATGCTACCTCACACAGGTTGGTACTGGTCTTTATCCTGATTATTGTGCCTGTCATATGTATTGGTAATTTGGTATTGTGCTACTCTTTGCCGATTTCATAAAGGAGTAATTTGGAGCCTGAACTCGCAGGCAAATCATTACATCGGGTGATTTCAGTAGAACTGCACGAAATTATCAGATGGGAAGGTACTTATGTTGCTGCTATGTACTCCAAAGTTCACTCAGACAACCAGATCGACTATGGAAGCAGAACTCACAACATTAGACACATCATGCGTCGAAGCAGAATGGCTTCGAGAGCTTTTGATGGATTTGCCGGTGGTTGATAAACCAGTGCCGGCTGTCCTTATGAACCGTGACAATCAAACAGTGATTGCCAAGGCTAAGAGTTCAAAGGACAACATGAAATCCAAAAAGCACATAAGAAGAAGATTGAAATCTGTCAGAAAATCAAGAAACTCTGGAGTAATAGTGTTGGATTATATCCAGACGGCTAAGAATCTGCCAGACCCTTTTACGAAAGGGCTATCACGGACGATGTTGACAAGAAGTGCCTATATTCATTCGAGTATCGACCGGCGTCAACCAATTGTCAAACTCCAAGTATTAGGAGAGTGAACGCCAAAAATATTGCTTGGTGCATAGCCCAGAAAAACGCAGTCCAGTCTTTGGTCCCAACTTGTGCGTTTTGTTTATAGGCACATATGGTAGCGAACTATATGGCATGGAGTCTAAATATTCCAGACAAGTTGGTTGATGCGTATATTCATCTGGCACTTAATCAGTCTACACGCCAAGGATGCTCCATTTCAGTTGAACTGCACAAAAAATTTGGGTGGTTCATTTTCTCAACCGCCTCCTTTCTCGTCTGCAATGTAGAATTTTGGCGAGATACAGGACCAAGATGAGCCAGTAAACTAGTTTGATGAAAGGAGTGGCCAAGTTGCTCAAACCTCCATCGGCACGAGGCCACTATTTGAGGATAAACCTACAAGAAAAGTTCAGATTGTCTGTGCTGCCTCTTATGTACTCGAAAGTTTACTCGTACAAGAACTAATTTTAGCAAGAAGTACCTCCGATTGAACACCATTTACCAGTTTGTACCCTAGGTAATTAAAGTTCGTCCATGGATCATATTGGCTGTGATCTCAATCATTTGGATGCATAAACATACTGAACATGTGTATATCTGAATCTTTTTGTGAATTATGTATGAATACTATCGTGTGATCTATCAATCGTTTGGATGCATAGATATGATGAGCTTGTGTATATATGAATCTTTTGAGTTGTTGATAGTGAATGTTGGCTATGAATATGAACGTGTCCTGTGAACCTGAGTTTGATATGAATGTTTACCTTTTCTGTTGTATTTGTGTGTGAACTTGTTAGTATGCCTACTGTGGGGTATAAAACGCAGGTCTCTTATAAAAGTAATGCTATGTCCAATTTATGTTTTCCCTTCTAACCACATTATATATATTTATATTATTACTATTATCGTATATTTTATAGAGACTTATATATACATTATAAAAACATCCCACGTGTTATTAACTTATAAAAGTAAATGTTTGACGGAAGTTGGCAAGGAAAATTTTGGTGATTGCATAAAAAAGCTTGCGAAGATTTTAAGGACCAATTTAATAATAACGCGCTCATTTTTATTTTGAGCAATAACTCGCTAATTTCTTAATTATATATATATATATATATATATAATGTGCCTCTCTGGTTTATTGATATTAATTGCTCCTTCTAACATAACTTTATATATATAACGAGCCCACCTAATATGTGTATTTCAAGGAAGTGCAAATGGGCTGGGATTTCTTAGAAAATATAAATGGGCCTTATTGACGCGAAATTATTTCTTCCCCCAGCCCAGCAAATGGACTGTACATTCTAGAAAATATGGGTTAAATATATGCCACATTTTTGCAGGCTGGTATGTGTGCTAATAGGTCGAAGCCTACGCAGGGCGTTGTCAACTTGGTCAACAAATGATTGTGTCATCCACATCCATTGGATTTATATCCAACGGCCGGCATGCACCTTCAATCTCTCGTCTTCTTCCTCCAGCGTCGTCGGGACCGCCTGGTTCGGCCTCCGGTGGCTAGCGGCTCTGCTTAGCATGCATCACTGTGAAGCGCTACCCCACCGCCGGCCAGGCTATCCCTCGACCCCTCGACACCTCCTGTTATTCTCCACAGACTACAGCCCCACGCCGCAACAGAACTAGTTATAACCCTTGTCCTCCTCTCAATCTGTGACTCCACTGCCGCATTTTCCCATCTCCGAGTCGTTCCCATCCGGGGCCTCGCCATCGTCCACCGCCTCACTGCGTTCGGTGCAGCGTGGTCAACAAAGGGAGTCATCGGAACAGGACTGTACATGGAGAGCCTGACGGCTGGGACCCATGAGGTCCATGGTTGCACGCAAGGAAAGTTCGTCCTTATTAAGCTGAAAAAAATGTTTCCTCCACCTGACAGCTAGGACCCACCGGCTGTATCTTTGCACGGAAAGAAGTGCCTCCTTGTTTTGCAAAAAAATTATTCATCCCGTTGATAGCTGGGACCCGTCAGATTTGGTGACTGACTTGTGGGCCTACTAAGCGGACGTGTACGCACGGCTTTGTCAACTTAATCAACAAATGATTCTAGCAGCTGGACCGTTGGATGTTAATCCAACAGCCGTGCTCCTTCTTCAACCTCTGTTCTTGCTCCCGTGTCCCGTGGGCGGCACCGCGGTTGTGCTGACGCGCACCCGAACTAGTGAAGTTTCCCACTCCTCTCCATCTGCGACTCCACTGCCCCGTCTTCCCCATCTCCGGGTCATTCCAGTCTGGGTGCGCTCGGCATGGTGTGGTCAACATGGTCAACAACCGAGAGTCATCGGAAGATGACTGTACGTGAGAGGCTGACAGTGGGGACACACCACGCCCATGGACGCATGCATGCAACGGAACGCGGCGAGGTCAACGTGGTCAAGGAACGACTTCCATCGGAAGTATACTGTACGTGGTGAGTCTCAACTGGGTCCACGGCCGCAGAAAGTAAGTGCCTCCTTATTACGTGGAAAGTAATAATTCCTCCAACTGACAGCAGGGACCCATTGGACGGGCCGTCGTATTTTGCGAAAAAAATGTTTGCCCCCTGACTGTTGGGACCCACCTGACGGGCCATCGTATTTCGCGAAAAAATGTTCCCCCCGCTGTCAGCTCAGACCCACCGCAAGTGCCTCCTTATTACACAAAAAAATGAATACTCCCCCGGCTAGCTGGGACCCACCTTGGTGCGAGGCTAACTTGTGGGCCTACTAAGTTGACGGGGATGAAGGGCTTTGTCAACTTAGTCAATATGAACAATTCTAGCTCCAGTGACCGTACGATGTCCATCCAATGGCCGTAGTGCTTCTTCAACCTCTGGTCTTCTTGCTCCAGCCGCCCAAAGCAGCGCCGGTCGTGCCGCATGCTCCTGCCTCCCCTGGCCGGCTGTGCTGCCGCGGAGGCCTCATCGCCCCTACTATTCCCACCGCTGGCCAGGCCCTGTGGCGACGGCAACCTCACCCCGCAGCCGAACCAGTGAACCCTCGTACTCCCCTCCGCGCGGGCTTCCACTGCCACGTCTTCCCCGGCTCTGCGTCGTCCCCTTCCTAGGCCTCGCCGTCGTCCACTGCCGTGGTGCTCTCCATGCGGCGTGGTCAACGTGGTCAAGGAATGATTTCCATCGGAAGAGTACTGTACGTGGAGAGGCTGACAGCTGAGTCCACGGCCACATCCCAGGTTTTTTGTGATTTACCAAGTAAGTCGCTTTGTTAGGCCTGTTGGGCTGCAAATCTTTCAAGACGAGGAGAGCTTTCATTCGGCTGCAGTGGCGGAGCTTGAAAGAAAAAGCTGGGTGGGCTAGATTAAAGAAGAGCACAATTTTTTAAAACTTCTGAATGTGAAATCTATGTTGCAATCTGCAAAATGTAAAGAACAATTAAGTAGTCAATTGAGTGAGAAAATCAGGCTATGTAATGAAGCAATTGTAAAAAAAACGTTGGGGAGAGGAGAGCAGAGTGTGAGTGGCCCTGCCCGTGGCTACCAACGTTGCAATTTGCATAGATGTAAGGAACAATTTTTGAGTTAAAAAAGAATCAGGCACCCTGTAGAACATTGGGGAGAGGAGAGCAGACGTATGAGATGGAGCAAGGTGCGCAGTGGGGCAGCACGACGGCGTGGCCTGGAGGATGTCGCCGATTGCTTGCTACAATGGCAGCAACGCCGATGCTACCTCCTGACCTGCACCTGGCAGATCCTCGAGACGGTGAGAGATGCCGGCCGGCGCCGCTGCTACAGACTACATGCTCGTGCGAGAGACTATTGGATCAATCTGTGACCTGGGTTAGGGGACTGCAAGTGGGCTGGACTCCAAAGCTGCATATTCAAAAAAAACTGCAAAAATTGTGGGCGGGCCGTGGCCCAGTTGGGCCCCAACAAAGCTTCGGCCCTGTCGGCTGGCCGAGAAAATGGCCCATCAGTAATGAGAAATGGGCTGTACATTTTTAAAACACATCAAACCGGCAATTAGTCTCAAATATCTTTTTTTTCATTTCGAGATTTTAAATTACTTTAATTTTTATGCGTGCACAATTTGTTGGATTTTATATTGATATACATTTATTTTTAAAATCAGTTTGAATGTGAGCCAAAATTTCGGGATTAAAAATAGTTCGGACCGCACCGAAATATGCAAAATTTCGTAAATTTTTTTAACCGTGGCCACAATATGGGCTGTAATGCTAACAAAAAGAATATGGGCTCGAAAAAACCTTAAGAATTAGCAAATGGGCTGTAAATTATTAGAAATAATGGCAGATGGGCTGTATGCTGTTTTCCACAGATTTGAGGCTTTCCTAAAAAAAGGTTGACGCACAAGCAGTGACTGTTGGATGTCCATCGAACGGCCGTTGTGCTTCTTCAATCTCTGCTCTTCCTGCTCCAGCCGCTCAAACAAGCGCCGGCGGGACTGCCTGCTCCCTCCTGCCCGCGGCCGGCTGTTCTACTGCGCAGGCCTCACCGCCCCACCGTACTCCCATCGATGGCCTAGCCATCCCTCTACTCACCCACACCTGCTGTTATTCTCCGGCGACGGCAGACGAACCAGTAAACCCTCGTACAGTCATACTCCCCTCCGCGTGGGAAACAACTGCCGAGTCTTCCCTGGCTCTGTGTCGTTCCCTTCCTAGGCCTCGCCATCGTCCACCACCCTGGTGCTCTCGGCACGGCCTGGTCAACATGGTCAACGACTGACATGCATCTAAAGTGGACTGTACGTGGAGAGGCCGACAGCTGGGTCCACGGCCGCACGCAAGGAAATGCCTCCTTATTACGCGCAAAATAATGATTCGTCCACCTGACATCAGGGACCCACCGAAAGGGCCTCTGTATTTCATGAAAAAAAACGTTACCGCCGCTCACAGCTCGGACCCACCAGCTATATCTTGGCACGCAAGGAAGTGCCTCCTTATTACGCACAAAAAAATGAATACTCCCCCTGTTAGCTGGGACCCAGTATAGTGGCAGGCTGACTTGTGGGCCTACTAAGTTGACGGGGATGGAGGGCTTTGTCAACTTAGTCAATATGCAAGATTCTAGCTCCAGTGACCGTATGATGTCCATCCAACGACCGTAGTGCTTCTTCAACCGTTGGTCTTCTTGCTCCAGCCGCCCAAACCAGCGCCGGTCATGCCTCGTGCTCCTGCCTCCCGTGGCCGGCTGCGATGCGGCGGAGGCCTCACCGCCCCCTACTAGTCCCACCGCTGGCCAGGCCATCCCTCTACTCACCCACACCCCCTATTATTCTGCGGCGATGGCAACCTCACACCGCAGCGAACCAGTGAACCCTCGTACTCCTCTACGCGTGGGCATCCACTGCCGTGTCTTCCCCGGCTCCGCGTCGTCCCCTTCCTAGGCCTCGCTGTCGTCCACCGGCCTGGTGCTCTCAGCACGACGGGGTCAACGTGATCAAGGAACGGCTTCCATCGGACGTGGACTGTATGTGGAGAGGCTGACAGCTGGGTCCACGGCCGCAGCAAGGAAGTGCCTCCTTATTACGTGCAAAATAATTATTCCTCCACCTGACAGCGGGGACCCACCGAACGGGCCACCGTATTTCGTGAAAAAAACGTTTCCCCCCTGACTGCTGGGACCCACCAGCTACACCTTCGCACGCAAGGAAGTGTGTCCGGGCAAAAAAAACAAAATGATTCGCCCCCTGACTGCTGGGACCCACCAGCTACATCTTCGCACGCAAGGAAGTGCCTGACAGTCGGGACCCACCTGGTCGAAGCGTACGTAGCGTTGTTATTCTGCTCGCGAACGAGTACGTACATATATACTGGTGGATGTAGAGGCGTGCACGTGTCGTAGTAGAGGCGCGCACGTAGCATGTACACGTACGTATAGCGGCCAGGGTGCAAGAAAGAAAATGCATCCACGTATGTGTACATACGGGCGGGGTCTCGAATGCCTACTCGCGCATACGTACGGCCAGGGCTCGTGTACATGGCTGGGTCGGAACGGAGAAACAACGTCGTCGTCGTGTTCATGGGGAGGCAACGGAATGCGTCGTGTTCATGGGGAGGCAACAGAATGCGTCATGTTCATCGGGAGGCAACGGAACGCGTGGGAGCCAACCGACTGGGTCAGAACGAAATGCGTGGTCATGTTCATCGGGAGGGCTTGGACGGAACAGGCGATGGAAATGAGGCCTGGCGTACCGCGAAACAGAGGAACCGGCCTTGTGTTCGACCGGCCACGTTCGAAACGAGATCCTGTTCATCGGGAGGGGTCTGGCGTACCGCAAAACGGAGGAAACAGACCTCCTATGGTCGAATCGGGGATCCTATTGATCGGGAGGGGTGTGGCGTACCGCAAAACGGATGAAACGGACCTCCTACGGTCGAAACGGGGGTCCTATTGATCGAGAGGGGTGTGGCGTACCGCAAAACGGACGAAACGGACTTGTGTTGGAGCTCTACGGTCGAAACGGGGGTCCTGTTCATCGGGAGGGGTGTGGCGTACCGCAAAACGGGACTCCACGGGACACTGTTCATCTCCACCGTCGACCTACTCCAGCCTCCACGGGCTACCGTCGACCTCATCCAGCCTCCACAGGCTCCTGTTCATTCAGCCTCCACCACGCACTACTCCACCGGCTACTGTTCAACCACCCCTCCACCATCTACTATTCATCCAGCCCTCCACACCACGGGGTCCTGTTCAACCACCCCTCCACGGGCACCCCTCCACCGTCTAGTGTTCATCCAGCCCTCCACACCACGGGGTCCTGTTCATCCACCCCTCCACGGGCACCCCTCCACCGTCTACTGTTCATCCAACCCTCCACCACACCACGGGGTCCTGTTCATCCAGAGGCAATGCCACCGCTCACTGTTCATCCAAACCCCCCCGCAACACTCACTGTTCATCCCAGAGGAAGCATCGATCGAATTCAGTTAGCAGCAGTAGGGAAGGAATCGCTCGATCGGGTTCAGTTAACAGCCATCGATCGATCGCTCAGGTTTAGTAACGCGTAGCCTGCAGTGCAATCACTCGGGTTCAGTTAGAGCCCAATGCCTCGCTCGAGTTCAGTTAGAGCCAACGCCTCGCACACACGCGTGTACGTGTACGAGAGAAACACGCATTACTCGGCCGCCGACCTCCCACCGTAACCGGGAACTCGCCGAAATTTTCCTCGTCCTCGCTTCTACCACGGTTTTTTCCGTCACGGACGGCCCAAAGAATGTCATGCAGCTGCGTCTCCGGCCACCCAGGATGAAAAGCCCATTTTCTGTCCTAATTGTTTTTCATAGAAATAGGAGCCCACCACATCTATGATGATACCGGGTTTTGTCACAATTATTGTCATAGAAGTGTCATATGTATGACAGAATTTTTTTTCGTTCGGCCCAAAATGTCACGGATGTGTCTTTTTTTGTAGTGTCAAGAACTATAATATATGTGCTCAGACTGCGCTCTGACGGTGTTGCCTCTGAACAACATCCTGAAAGGTTTCCACTGGACATAAGTAAGAGATAGTTATCGCATGATCCAGGCAGTAAGCTTACATGGTAAACGACATACGAATTATTGCCGAGCATGGCAAGCTATATTTAAATGGTTCGAAGCAGCATCAGCCAAAAAGAAATTAAAATGGTAAGATGAAACTAGGGATGTAAGTGGCAAATAAACGACATCCGCGAGTCCCATCTAGTTAGTTTTTGCTAGCTCCCTAGTTCATTTTCCTCAAAAAACAAAAACTCTTTTGAACTATCATACCACTAGTGGACTTTAATCGGGATTAAACGGGACCCAGTTGACATCCCTAGTTGAAAGGTAGTGTACACTACTGCAGGATGGTCCAAACGCGACACTATGATCAGAGACCCTTCGACGAAACTATGGCGATGCCATAATCGCAAATGGTTGTGTAAAAAAACCGTCAAAAAAGGTGCAAAACGTTTGTGATGACAGATGCATCAAACACGATTCAGAATTTAGTTGCGTGTGCGATGCAGGGCATACAGTTCAGCTCAATTAACTTTTTTGGGATGAGGAGGCACAAAAGAAACGGGCAGCCAGATGAAGGCGTGTGTGATATACAACATACGGTTCACTGAGATGAACTGTGTGTGATTAGGCAACACAATGGAAATAGTTCAACTGAACAAGATGTGTGTGATACGCGGCAAACAGGCCCTTAATCAGAAATGTGTGTGAAGACCAATAATAACACAGACGATTGCTGCTAATAAGCCGTGTGAATTGCTCTGTCTACAGTAGAATAACATGTATATATATAGAACTGAAATAAACATCCAATTACATAAGTGACTATACAGATCATTCGCACACACCTCAATAAACAATTGCATGCATTCTAAAGTAGGAGAAACAATCGTCTAGTCATCTACTTCTTGTGACGCTCCTGCCACTGCTATGTGGCCCGATCCCTCGTCTTTGTTAGGAAGAAGACAGTTCCTCATGTCAACGATCTGCCTATACATCTTGTAGCTTGTGTACGCGTCCATGGCCGCGTACTTGACATGTTGTTCATCCAGTCTCTTATGCCACACACTGTGCCAGGCGTTCTTGTCCTTATTGCTCTCTTCCTTCATCTTCGCGTAGTAGGGGTTGATGATGGCCGAGGCAAGGTCAACCAGGGAGTTCAATTTGTTTTTTTGCTGCCCCAGACCTTGTAGTGGTGCTGGATGTTGAAAAGATTTGGGCATTTCAAGTCCGAAACCTTGAGCGCTTTTAGATTGTTGGTGGTGTCCACCGTAGAGAAACTGTAGCCAGAGCTGTTGATAAACCTGGAGAAGCGCTCGCAAGGCCTTGTGGCAAGGTGGAAGTGGTAGACGAGGACGTCATGTCACACGCACAACTGGGCGACGACAACCTTCTGATCGTGCCCGGCACGACCGATGGTGTACTCGAGGTCGAAGCCGACCACTCAGTACTTGTCCTCGGCAAGGAACTGCTCCATAGTTTGGATGGAGCTCTCCACCGAGATCGGATCGTTCGTGTACACCAACAAGAGGGCCTTCCCCCTCACGTGGGTGTCTACTACGTGATGCGTGGTGAACTACCCGCCATTGTCGTCGTCGGCCGCTAGGAGCGCCATTGGAGCCACGGGGAGAGCAATTGGAACCGCTGGATGTCCTCTCTGTATGTGTCCTCGTGGGTGTGCTTATTGTGTCGTGTGAGACGAGAGATGAAGGTAAATGGCAGCAAGAATAAAAGGGGGCCGGGCGGCGTGGATTCTCGGCACGTCCACATGGCAGTTTTTGCAGCGGGTAAATGCATCATCACGCCGCGCCCGGCTCAACCGCTTGCACACAAACGTGCGTGATCGTTCACTGGCCCCAAACACTGGCAGCGCGCGTGGAGGGATGAGGGCAGAGCATCCAGAGGGACACGAGAGCAGAGCGCGCGTGGTGGGACACGAGCAAAGCGCGCCGCGGCCGCCTGAACCGCAAGCAACCACACATATAGAGCGGTTGAACACGCAGGAAATGGTCACCTACAAGCCGACCGACAGTTGCGTCGCTGCATAGAGAGCGTCCGTATGGTACAACCTCCGTCTAGCCTATAGACTCCTTTATATTTCGTGACATACTTTGCCCTCAAATTTAACCAACAAAATGTTAATGCATGTTTTAAAAATTATATAATTGGAAACTATGTTCAAATACAAATCAAACTATATAATCTTTGGCGACATGCATTCGTATTTTATTTGTTAAATCATACTTATAAACCAGGACGGTGGTATAGTAGATAATTAAATCGCAAACTTTTTTTATTAACCGTATGTGTACATTTTCTTTCATCCTCCTCTCGCACGTCTTGTCACCCTGCTGCCGCAGACGGCTTACAGCGCAAGCTTGTGCAGCGCGCCGGGGCGTTGTTTTTGCCAAACGGTGGAACCAATGAATCGTCGGTGAGCCCATTCCCGCGCAACCTTGCAGATTCCCGTGCAAGCTTCCCGCCCGACTCGGTGTAATCCCCCAAAATCGCTATGCTTACCGGCCTGCTATAAAAACCCTCACGGCCAGCGAGTCCTATGTTGCATTTCCCCCTCCAATCCTATAGCTTATCTCGCCTACTTCTCCCACAATCGCCAATGGCACCGGTCCGTCATTGTCGCTCAGGCACTCCGCCATCATCAGAGGACAGCTCTAGCTGGGAGGCTACACCGCGGCGGCGGCGCAGTCCCCGGCGTAGTGTAGTGTGTGTGGCGTCCCTGTTGGGTGTGCGCGGAACACCCACCACACGCTCCGCCGCTGGTGCCCGTCGGTAGCTGTTGCCGGCCGCCGTTGCCGCCACACCACCGTCTAAAGCCAGGGCCATCGCCTGCTCCGCCGCCGTGGCCCAAAAGCAGGAGGTGGCCGTTGTGGCCGCCACCCCACTGCCAGCCACTGTGGCCATCACCCGCTGTGCCACCGTGGCCCGAAGGCAGGATGTGGTGGTCATGGCCGCCACCCCGTCATCGGCCGTCGTGGCCGCCAGCCCACCGTTGACCGCCGGGGTCATCACCCGCTCCGCCACCACCGCCCGAAGGAGAGAGGAGGAGGTGGATGCCCACACATGCATCAGCGACCTTGCACGATACACTGAGTTCCTGCGGGAGGAGGAGGAGCGCCTCGTCGAGCATGCAAAGAGCCTTATCGCTGTCGTGGTTCTAAGTCTGACAGTAGTGTAGGGGGGTAGGAATGGAGAGGAAAGATCCTAGCTATGGAGTAGTTGTATACACACGAGATTTACGAGTTCAGGCCCTTCTCGGAGGAAGTAATAGCCCTACGTCTTGGAGCCCAGAGGCAGTCGACTGGATTATGCGTGTATGAATTACAGGGGTGCGAACCCTTTACACTGAGGAGGGGGTGCTTATATAGAGTTCGCCAGACCCCTCCGGCCCTCAGTTATGCAGGGTTTATGGTACATTAAGATCGGGCGTTACTGATAACGCCACAAATAAAGTGCTATGATGACCATAAAAGCTACTTAATGACCGACCGTTAGTGTGCGGAGTTAGATCTCCTGGCGGTCGAGTGGTTGGCTTCATGGTCGAGTGTCTTCGAGTCCGTCGAGTGGAACATTGTTTAATGGTCGAGTGGCTGATGATTCTTCATCAAATGTTTCTGATTCTTTTAGGGATGTCCTTGGGAAGGGTATCTTGGACAGGTCCATGACCCTACCCTAGGTACATAGCTCCATCATTAGCCCCCGAATGGATCGAGGTTTGAGTGGGGAAGGAGTTGAGAACTCTTCCGACACATTTTTCGTGATATGAGTATATATTGTTCCGGATCAATGAACCTAGGTGACGACACCAACTTATTTTTCAGTCGCCTTGATCTATTCTTAGTTTTTTTCGAGTGAGTTTCTTTACTTGAAGAGCTCCGAGTGATGGTGTGGAGGAGATCTTCCGTCTGACAAGTTGTTCTGCTGTTCGCGGATTTCGCGGGATTCAAATTTTGGGAAGCACGCGGGGCGGAGGAGGCCGCAATAATTGGATGGGATAGGGCGGAGCTGCCTCGATCTCCACGCCACCTTTTTCGCCACGTATCGCGTGCGCGACTGTTGCAGGATTTGGCAGGATCACCCGGGCCTACAAGTCAGTCGCTCGGAAGTAACCTCATATAAGGCACCGGGCCGGGGTTTTTGAACAGTGCGTTCTCATTTCCTCCTCTCCTCCTCAGACTTCTCCGCCGGGCTCGTTCTCGCCCCAGTGCTACCGCTCCGTACGTGTCTTGCCGGCGACAATGGGAAAAGAGAAGACGATGGCTCTGGAGCGGGCGAAGAAGGCGACGGCGAAGGCGAAGGCGAAGAAGTCCAGTCGAGGTGGATCTTCCTCGAGGGCTGGCCTGCCGCGGGGCTGGATCCAGGGCGGCTGGATCCGCTCGTTGATTCGTCAGGAGGACATTGACGACTTGGCTGATGGAGGGCTGATTCCTCACGGATCGGCGCGGCTTCCGGGGGAGGAGACCGAGCCACGACCTCAGGAGGGTGAGCGCGTCCTCCTCACCACCCATGTCGACCGTGGGTTTTCCTTGCCTCCCCACCCTTTCTTTCAGGGATTTTTTAATTTCTTTCGGGCGCAACTCCACCACTTCACTCCCAACACAATCGTGTATCTTGCCGCTTTCGTGTCTTTGTGCGAGAATTTCTTGGGTTGTCGACCTCATTGATGTCTTTTCAAGCATATTTTCACCTATCGATCCCAGACGGTGAAAAAGTCTAATCCGAGTGACGAGAGAACTCAAGTGATCCAGATGTGCGGGGGCCTCGGTATTCAGATGAGAGGCAAAAGTGCTTTCCGGCCATGGTTCTTCCCGACTCTGTCCGTGGATGGCAGTCGACCTGGTTCTACTGTAAGGACCAGCCGACGCCAGGGCAGTCGACTGGACTTCCTCCTTTTTCCATGGACCAAGTGAGGAAGCCCTCCTCTTTGAAGGTGATCCCGGAGGAGAAGGCGCAGGTTAAGGTGCTGGTCGAACGGGTAGTTCAGCTTATCCGTGACCGGGTGACTGGTATGGATCTGTTGGAGGTCTTCCTCCGGCGACGCATCCAACCACTTCAAGCTTGAGACCATCCGATGTGGATGTATTCGGGCACGGAGGACACCACTCGGATCCACCCGGAGGATTCTGCCGGGGGCCGCGCCTTGTCAACACCAGGCCCTGCCGGGGGAGTCTTCGGCTTGCCATTCGCTGGTCCTGCCGCCATTGCCGCCTCCTCATCGACCTCCCTCTGTGCCACTAGTGCGGCGCTGACCACCTGATTCGTCGCCGCCAGATACAGCAGTAACGGCTCTTGTGGTTTAGGCGCAACTAGTATGGGCGTGGAGGAAAGGTATTTCTTCAGGTCCTACAGTGTGGCCTCGGCTTCTTTGGACCACTCTATTGGGGACGCCTTTTTCAATATCTTGAAAAAGGGAAGGGTGCGCTTGGCGGACTTGGAGATGAACCGGCTCATGGCGGCAACGCAACCGGTGAGCCGGTGCACATCCTTGATCCGCTTGGGCGCCTCGATCTACTCAATATCTCTTGTCTGGGTTTGCCTCGATCCTGCGCTGTGACACGAAGAACCCGAGAAGCTTGCCGGATGGGACGCCGAAGACGCACTTCTCAGGGTTCAACTTGAGGTTGATCTTGCGCAGGTTGGCAAATGTCTCTTCTAGATCTTGCACAAGAGTCGGCCCGTCCTTGGTTTAGACCACTATGTCATCCATGTAGGCTTCCATATTTCTATGGAGCTGAGGTTCAAAACCAATTTGGACTGCTCTTGCAAACGTTGAGCCAGCACTCTTCAACCCGAAAGGCGTCCGTAAAAACCAATACATACCACATGGGGTGATGAATGTTGTCTTCTCTTCATCTTCTCTTGTCATGGAGATTTGGTGGTAGCCTGAGTAGGCATCGAGGAATGATAACAGATCACACCCAGCCGTGGAGTCAACAATCTGGTCGATGCGCGGCAATGGGAAGGGGTCCTTCGGACAAGCCTTATTGATATCTGTGTAATCAATACATAGCCTCCACTTCCCATTTGCCTTGCGCACCACTACCGGATTGGCCAACCACGTCGGATGGAGCACCCCTCTCACCAAACCTGCCACTTCTAACTTCCTGATCTCCTCTGTGATGAACTCCTACCTCTCCAGAGCCTGCTTTCTGACCTTCTGCTTGACGGGCCGCGTGTGGGGGCATACAACTAGGTGGTGCTCAATCACCTCCCTGGGAACACCGGGGATGTCAGATGCTTGCCATGCAAACACGTCAATATTTGCCCGCAGGAAGGTGACGAGCTCGCTTTCCTATTTGCTGTTGAGGGCGGAGCCTATAATGAAGGCCCCTCCTGTGTCGTCCTCCACGACGGGCACCTTCTTGGTCTGCGGCGGCTCGGCTCTGGATCTCTTGCTCTTGTCGGTAGAGCGCCCTGGCACGTCCTCAATGATAGCACAACACCCCAAGGAGGTGTGCTTGCCGGAGTGGGTGCGAGAGGTCTTGCCAGGCTCCTTCTTTCCTCCCGGGTCTTCGGCGCCAGGAGAAGGTGCCTTGACGGCAGCTGCTGCAACTGCTTCCCGGTAGAGTTGGTCGGTGCAGATCAGCACGTCCTTCTTGTCGGAGGGGATGGATATGATGGTCAACGGCGCGGGCATCTTCAGCATGTTGTAGGCGTAGTGTGATGCCGCCATGAACTTGGCTAGTGCCGGGCGGCCGAGGATCCCGTTGTAGGGCAAGGGGATCTCGGCCACGTCGAAGACAATCCTCTCCGTCCGGTAGTTCAGCTTTCCTCCAAATGTCACGGGCAGTGTGACCTTTCCCTTTGGCTGACTTCTCCCCGGATTGACCCCCTGAAACGTGCCCATTTCCTCGAGGTCTCCGTTAGGGATTTGCATACTTTTGATCACGACAGGCGAGATCAGGTTCAGGTCGGCCCCGCCGTCAACCAACATCTTGTTCACCCTGAGGTTGCGTATTGTTGGCGAGACCAACAGCGGCAAACACCCGACCGCGGTAGTGCAATCAGGGTGGTCCTCGGCGTCAAAGATGAGGGGCGTGCTGGACCACTTTAGTGGCTTCTAAGTGTCGAACGACGGCTCTGTTGCTGTAACCTCTCGCGTCCACTGCTTGAGCTGGCGGTGAGAGGTATGCGGCGAGGCGCCGCCATCGACGCACATGGCCTCCGTAGCCTTCTGGAACCCTTGCTCACCGGACTCGTCGTCCTCGTCGTGATCGTCATCTTCTTGTTTCTTGTCGCGGCCCCGGGCGGGCCTTCTCTTGCTGGTTGTCCTTGCCGGGGTGGCCTCCTTGGCCGCCACGCTTCTTGCTGGATCCCTCAACACCATCCTAGTCCTTCTCCTTGTCCCGCCTTTCATACTCAGCCTTTTGTTTCTCACCAAGCAGCTCGACTTGTCGGCAGTTCTGGAGATCGTGGCCCTTGGTGCGGTGGATCTTGCAGTATTGCTTGCCGGAGCTTCCTGGCTTGTCGGTAGCCACCAAGGCCCGGCAGGCGGCGCACCCGGCAATCTCCTTGCCGGGGGTGTTTGCCTTGACCTTCTTGCCGGCACCGGTATCGTCAGATCCCTCAACAGCAAGCACGGCCTTGCCTTTGCATTTCCAGTTGCGACGCCGGCCCTTCTTCGTCGAGGCAGCGGCGTCCTCATTGGTAGAGTCGGTTTCCGCGCCGGCGTCTTTGTCGGGGTACTTCCTTCCCTCTTCAGCCCGGGCGCACCTGTCGGCCAGAACGTAGAGCTCGGCAACATCCTTAACCTTGGTCATCGCCAGCTCCTCGCGCATCTTGCGATTGTGCATGTTCTGATGGAACGCACTAATCACAGCTGCGGGATGAACGTCGGGGATGTTGTACTGCACCCGGCTGAATCTCTGGATGTACTTGGGCAGGGTCTCCCCTTCCTTCTGGGGAATGATATGCAGATCACTGGCCTGGCCATGAGCTTGGTGGCCTCCTATGAAGGCGCCAACAAACTCATGTCACAGATCTGACCAGGAAGAGATGGAGTCCACCAGCAAGTACATCAACCAAGACATTACATTGGGCTTGAGCGCCAGCGGGAAGTAGTTGGCAAGCACCTTGTTGTCGCGAGCCCCAGCAGCCTGCATCGCGATGGTGTAGATGCCGAGGAACTCGGACGGATGGGTCTTGTCGGTGTACTTCTCGCCGACGTCGGGCTTGAAAGTGCGGTGGGACGGCCACTGGAACTGCCTCAGCTCACAGGTAAAAGCCGGGCAGCCCACCTTGTAAGGTAGGCCGCCGAGACCCCCGGTGCCGGGTGGTCCGTAGCGGGTCCTGCCTGCTTGTCCAACTGGCGGCGCGTTTCGCGCTGGCGCTCGACGGTGGTCCAGGCGTCTTCGTGAGCTCGCTCCCGAAGGACCTGACATTGGTCGCGGAGGGTCCGTGGATCGGACGATGCTATGGAGATGTTATCACCAGCGCTTTCGCGATGGGCCTACGCCCGCGGCGGCTGGCGAGGAGGAGGAGAGTGCACCGTGGCCGCAGCTCCCCCGGTCCCCCCAGTGCCAGCATGTGGTGGTTTGGTGGAGCGCCGAACCGAGGGCCCCGCCGGTCGCAGATCATCTTTGTTCGCGATGGCGACGAGGCTCTGGATGATGGCCCTCCACCCATCGAGCTTCTCCGCAGCAGGAGGGAAGTCGAGGAGCAGCTGGGCGCGCGCCAAGGCTTCCGCTGGCGTGGGTGGCGGTGACAGCTGAGTGGATCGCGGTGCGCTTCGGCTTCTAACTAAGTTAGAAGGAGCTCTGTCACGACCCAGCGGCTGCGTGCCATTTTCACTAGTGCTTCGGCGAGCGTGTTGAACTCCTTCGTCTTGCTGACGACGCACAGGGCTCTTCCCACGGCGGTGCCTAGGGTCACCAACGTGATGACGCTGTTCAGTGCGCACACCATGGGAAGAACGCGCGGTGGTCGCCTGTGTATGCGTCCTGGAGGTCGCCGCGCCGCCCGGAGTCGGTGCAACGACACCCCCGGAGGGCCCTGCACTGCCGAAAGGGGTCCCAGCTCCGTCTTTTGATCCGGCGGCATGGGACCGATCGTCTGGTGCATGAATGACGCCGCTCGCCCGGCTCCGGCTGCCTGGGCGGTGCTGGTGTTCACGGGCCACGGCCCGAGTCCTGTCCGCGACCGGTCTGCTGCTCGTCCGCACTGGCACGGGCCATTCGGCCCCCAACGAGCTGATCGCCATGGCCGTCCTCCTCTTAGGGGCCATGGCGATGAAGAACCGCTAGGTTAACTACCAGACCAGATTCTCACAATTGCGCCCCCTACCTGGCGCGCCAAAGATGTCGGTGGGAAACGACACCTATGGGATCACAAGAATCCCTACTGCGGTTGCGGGGTGCGGGGTTGAGAGAAGAGTGGGTCTAACAGAGAGCACGCAGTTCGTTTACCCAGGTTCGGGCCGCGAGGATGCGTAAAACCCTAGTCCTGCTTTGGTGGATGTATTCTGAGTTCTTGAGCTAGCTACGGAGTGTAACGAGCTCCAAAAAGCCGAATTCTTCTCCTCGTCGCCTTGGGCCTCCTTTTATAGAAAAAGGGGTTGCCACAGTGGCACATAGGAGGTGGAAAGGCAACAGTTTTGCGAGGTTATGCTTCGTATTACAGGACAAGACGCATTTAATGCATCGCGCTGGTGTCCCTTTGCTTTATCGGGGATGGGGGTGAGGCCCGTCCCGTCCGTCGCCGCTCCTCCAAGCTTCGACACGCGCCCTAGCCAGCAATGCATGCGGTGCCATGTAGGCAGGCAGGCAGCTGAGGTGGCGCGGTGGTGGAGCCTCCACGAAGGGCTACATGTTGCCATGCAGGTGCCTGCCCAGCTGGTTGGGTCGGCAGCCGCATGCGAACATCGGCGGAGACTTGGCTTGTGCGGGCCTGAGGGTGGCCCTGCTGGTGCACTGGGCGAGGGCCTTGCCGAGTGGCCCGGCAAGGGTCTTGCCGTGGCGCGCAGGCGTCCCCGGCATGGATCTTGCCGTGGCACACCGTCGTCCCCGGCAAGGGTCTTGCCGGGGGTCGTCGTCTTCTAATCCTCGTCTATTCTTGGATATGTCTTCACAAAGATCTGCATGCCACCATAGAGGTGCCTCCCGAGCCCTGTCCCAATGCATTTGTCTTGTGTTGGTGGGCTCGAGGGTGGCTCGCTCGCCTGGCGTGGGGGAGCTGCCCTGGCAAGGGTCTTGCCGGGGCCGCTGAGGCTGCCTCGGCAAGGGTCCTTGCCAGGGGAACCTGCTTCGTCCACCTTATCTTTGTGGCCTTGGTCCTTGTCGTTGCTTTGCTTCATCTTGTGCCTTTGGCTTCTCTCCGGCTCCCCTTTCCCTGCCCTGTTATGCGCGACTGTGGCGGGAGGCTCTGATTGCCCGTGCACAAGTAAAGGGGTCAAAAGGAGAGCCCCTACTTTTGTACACCGACATCTGGATAGTCGACAATTTGGTTCTTTTTGACTAAGAACCTAGTCTAGAGCTCCCTGGTTGACTCGTCGGGCTGCTGGACAATATGACTTAAGTCATCGGCATCTGGTGGCCGGACATATGTTCCTTGGAAGTTGTCTCGAAAGGCATCTTCCAAATCTTCCCAGCTGTCATTAGAATTTTTAGGCAAAATGTTTAGCCAGTACCGTGCTGGCCCTTTGAGCTTGAGAGGCAGGTATTTAATGGCATGAAGGTCGTCTCCGCGAGGCAAGTGGATATGGAGGAGGAAATCCTCAATCCATACCGCTGGATCTGTTGTTCCATCGTATGATTCAATGTTAATGGGTTTAAACCCGTCTGGAAATTCATGCTCCATTACCTCGTCAGTGAAGCAAAGAGGGTGTGCGGCTCCTCTATGTTGGGCCACACTGTGAAGCACCTCCGGTGGATGCCATTTGCGGCTTTCGGACCGGGTGTGGTCGGGTCTGTTGTGTCCGGCTAAGTGACCATCATCGCCGGTCGGGGCATATCCCCGCGATCTGTACATCGATCTTGTGTGTCCTGCTCTGCCCTCTAGGTCTTGGTGGATGTCGCGAGTGTTTCCCCGAGCTGTTTTGTTCTTGCTTTGATGGCCAGATGGGGTGGTATGGTGCTCTGCTTGGGCTACTGCTTTGTCCGGACCGAACTGTGGTCAGCCTACCGCATTATTCGATGGTGGTGCAGGCTCCAATGCCTTGCCATCGTATTGAGGGACCCACCTGCTTCTGTCTAGGCCGCTAAGGCCGTATTCTTCGGTGGCCAGGATCTCGGTCCATCTATCATTGAGCAAATCTTGGCTCGCTTGAAGCTGCAGCTGCTTCTTCCTTAGGCTCCTTGCAGTGGCTATTAGCCGGCGTTTAAAGCGCTCCTGCTCGAGAGGTTCCTCAGGCACGATAAAATCTTTGTTGCCAAGGCTCTCTCCTCCGAGTCTCCATATATGGCCTATTCATTAGTGTTGTGTTGCCCGCTTTCTTGTTCTTCCTATTCGGATCCTACCTCAACAGGGTCTTCATTGTCCGGAGTGTTATCTTCTCCGGTGCTAGTATTGTTTTCTCTTGAGCGACGTGCCCTAGAGCGGTGCCGGGGGCGCCGGTGTTCGGACTGTGTACCAAGAGGGTTATCCTCAACTGGATCCTCCTTGTCATCATCGAGAGCGTCGTTGGGTGTGTCTACCATACATACGTCATACCAGGAAGTGGCCATCCCGCGTCTACCGGGTAGTGAGTTCTGGCCTTTCCCCTCATCGTCATCCATACCGTCGATGTCTTCGGAGCCAGGGTCAAGCACGTTTGTTGGGTCTTCGAAAGTGGCTATGAAGTGGGTGGCGGGTGGGAAGCAAAATTCTCCATCATCCGCCGCAAGTTCAAACCGAGCATAGTTCGGCAACGAGTCACCTGCCAGGGATAGGTTTTTTTAGTGAGTTTAGCATGTCGCCCATGGGCGAGTATTGGAAGACGTTTGCGGCGCTGAACTTGAAGATCGATAACCGATCATGTTCGGTATCCGCGGGTTCACAGTGTTCGGAACTTGTCACCGGAGACGAGTCTGGGGTTCCGTTGATGCAGATATCGTGTGAAGTAGAATCTTTGTGCAGCTCCAACACCGTGGAATCGGTAGCCTCCGTGATGGGATTGAGCATCCCATCTTCTGATGACTCGATCTGCTCCTGATCTAAGGCCAGTGTTGTTACAGGAGCTACCTCCTGGATGCGGCCCAATGGTAGGTTTAAGCCATGCTTATCGAGGCGAAGGGGAGTGCTTGCCGCGGTCTCAAATCCGTCGAAGATCAAGTCTCCACAGATGTCCGCGACGTAGTTCAAGCTTCCAAATCTGACCTGGTGGCCAGGGGCGTAGCAATCGATCTGCTCCAGACGGACAAGCGAGTTGGCCCGCAGTACGAAGCAGCCGAACACAAAAATCTATCTGAGGAGGAAGGTTCCTCCTTGGACTGCGTCATCATCGACGATTGAAGAGGCCATTGAACCTCTTGTCGACGGCACAGTGGAACTCTCAATGAAAGCACCAATGTCGGTGTCAAAACCAGTGGATGTCGGGTAGGGGGTCCCAAACTGTGCGTCTAGGATCGATGGTAACAGGAGACGAGGGACACGATGTTTACCCAGGTTTGGGCCCTCTCTACGGAGTGTTACAAGAGTTAATCTACCATGAGATCGTAATGGCTAAACCCTAGAAGCCTAGCCTGTATGACTATGGTAATGTGTGTATCTCTAACCGGACTACGCTCTCCAGCTTATATAGACACCGAAGAGATCTAGGGTTACATGGGGTCGGTTACATAAGAAGGAATCTTCATAGTTGGTCACCAAGCTTGCCTTCCATGCCAAGGAGAATCCAATCCGGACACGAGTATAGTCTTCGGCCTTCATGTCTTCACAGCCCACCAGTCTAGCCCAATGGATAACAGGCCGGACGCCCGAGGACCCCTTAGTCCAGGACTCCCTCATTGTTCTCAAGCATGGTAAAAAGGAACATGTTCTAGAGGATCCACTTCCATAGGAACCTGCCGATAATGCTAATGCCACAACTAAGAATGCCTACCAGAAACTCGTTGATGAATCAACGGAGATCAGCTGTCTGATGCTGGCTTGTATGGAGCCCGATTTGCAACAGCATTTCGAAAATGTTGAGGCTTACGATATGATCGAGAGTCTCAAGAGCATGTTTCAGGCACAGGCTAGGATCGAAAGGTTCAACGTCTGGCGATCCTTGATGGATTGTAAGCTGAAGGAAGGTGATCCACTGAGCCCACATGTGATCAAGATGATCAGATATGTGCAAGCTCTGGATCGGTTGGGCTTCCCGCTCTAGGGTGAGCTGGCTACTGATGCTGTTCCGGGTTCTCTTCCGCCCAACTATGGGACGTTCATCTCGAACTATCATATGCATGGCATGGATAAGAAGCTCACTGAATTGCATGGGATGCTCAAAGTTGTAGAGCGGGATATTAAGAAAGGCACGCATCAAGTGTTGATGGTGTAGAAATCGGCTAAGTTCAAGAAGGGTTGGTCCAAGAAAAAGGCTAAGGCAAAGGGCACGGAGACGGTAACCTCTGCCGCTGCACTGAAGTCTGGACCGGACTTGAAGACCATTTGCTATCATTGCAAGGAAACTGGTCATTGGAAGAGGAACTATAGCAAGTGGCTTGCAGAGCATGGTAAGAAGGCCGGAAATGCTTCTTCAGGCCAAGGTACACTTGTTGCATATGTTATAGACATTTACCTTGCTGACATACCTAGTAGCTCTTGGGTATTTGATACTAGATCGGCTGTTCATATTTGCAACTCGATGCAGGGGCTGGTAAGAACTAGGCATGTGGCACAAGGGGAGATTGACATCAGGGTCGGCAACAAAGCAAGAGTTGCTGCGTTGGAGGTCAGCACGATGCAGCTCCGGCTTCCTTCTTGATTTATGTTGGAATTGAATAATTGTTATTACATTCCTGCACTTAGTCGGAACATTATTTCTGCCTCATGTTTGATGAGTCAGGGTTATGAATTCAATTTAAAGGACAATGGTTGTTCATTTTATTTGAATGGTATGTTCCACGGCTATGCACCCATTGTTGATGGGTCATTTATATTGAATCTAGAACAGGAACCAGTCTATAACGTGAATGTCAAGAGGCATAAGCCAAATCCGACATACTTCTGGCATTGTCGGCTTGGACACATTAGTCTAAAACGCATGAAGAAGCTCCATGATGATGGTCTCCTAACTTCGACCGAATTCGGGTCGTTTGAGACATGCGAATCATGCTTGCTAGGCAAGATGACTAAGTCTCCTTTCGCAAAGATTTGCGAGAGGGCGTCGGAGCTGTTGGAACTGATACACAGTGATGTGTCGCGGATCCGTTGACTAAGCCGCTTCCAAAACCCAAGCATAAGGGGCACGTTAGAGCTATGGGCATTCGATGACTATTTGCTTGACTCTAATGCAAGTGGGAGATTGTTGGAGATATGCCCTAGAGGCAATCATGTATGATGATATTTCCAAGTGTTTATGAATAAAGATAGTCCTTGGACATTATCAATGATGTGTATTAGCAAGTACGTGACTTGTTTGTGGGACTATGCATTGTATGATGACTGTCCTAAAAGGTCCCTAGTCGAAAGGGCTGTGTGGACGCGCAACCAACTAGACTAGCATATGACACGGTCAATGGCTTGGTCTCACTAGCCATGGAGCATTGGATGCTAACCGGGTAATATGGACTTGGAAGGATCTAGTTGTATTCGACGTAGTCGGATCCGAGTCGAGATAAGGTCCGAGTCGGACAGACCAAACTATGAGACACAGCGATATGTCATCTGCGAGTCTCTAGTACAACATACGTTCTATGTCCTAAGACCTGAGCTGACGCATGTACTCGGGATGGTGACAGACCTGCTTTGGGCCGACCAAACGCTACTCCGTGTTTGGGTAGTTACAAAGGTAGGTTTCGGGCTTGTCCAGACCCATGCTGCGAGACGTGGTCGAGCAAGATGGGATTTGCCCCTCCGATCAGGAGAGATATACTCTGGGCCCCTCATGTGATCCGACCAGGATAAGCATGGCCATGCGACAAGGATTATGAGATAATATGGTTTGTGGTCGGCATCACGAGAACGAGAAAGAGGTCGGGCTATCACAAGGATGACAGACTCTCCTTGAGCTTGACAGCATATATCATGTGGCAAAAGGAATGGAAGTATGATGTACAGGTTCGCCTAACCAGCTTCATAGTCTTCTTGGTGTTCGGCATGCCTTGCTAGAGGCCTCTACCAACTGTGCAGTTCGGAGGTGATTCGAACTGCGACCAAGCCGGCTTGAACCTAAGGGGTCGCGCGCTTAAGGGAAGGAACCTACGAGGTAGGATCTGAGGACACTGGTCGGATATGATCCGAGTTGTATTCGGATTGTGGCCGAGTAGACTTATGGGCTTTAGGGTCCGTGCGAGGCCCAAGTGTTGAGCCCGCGACGGACGCCTATATAAAGTGGAGGTGCGGCGCACTCATGCGGTTGATCGCTTCGGTGCTGTCACTAGGGTTTGCATGTGTTACGAATAGACACCTCCACTCTCGTCCGACTGTGTGATCGGACCTAGCAGTCCACCGCACAGTGTTCCTCCTGCACGCGCGGATACCATTAGAGGCAGTGCACTGGCGCCGCTCCGGCGAACCTATATGAGGGATCCGACGACCGGCTGTTCGAGGGAGATCAGACGAGGAGGAGACGATCCACGCGGACGTGCTGCCCAACTCTTCTTCTGCTGCACGGGACTGCGCATCTAGTGGTAACGAACTGTGATCCATCTCCCATTGCATATTCTTGGTTGTTCTGCACCTAGGAAATTTTAATTTGCAGTCGACGCACCCTACCGTAGAACCCAACAGATATGTACTCATTGAAAAATCTTATCAAGCGTCTTGATCTATCTCTATAGATCTTGATGCTCAATATGTAAGCAGCTTCACTGAGGTCTTTCTTCGAAAAAACTCCTTTCAAACACTTCTTTATGCTTTCTAGAAAATTCAACATCATTTCTGATTAACAATATGTCATACACATATACTTATCAAAAAAGCTGTAGTGCTCCCACTCACTTTCTTGTAAATACATGTTTCACCGCAAGTCTGTATAAAAATATATGCTTTGATCAACTCATCAAAGCTTATATTCCAACCCCGAGATGCTTGCAGCAGTCCATAGATGGATCGCTGGAGCTGTGCCCACTTTGTTAGCACCTTTAGGATCGACAAAACCTTCTGGTTGTATCATGTACAACTCTTCTTTAAGAAATCCATTAAGGAATGCAGGTTTGACATCCATTTTGCCAGATTTCATAAAATGCAGTAACATGATTCGGACAGGCTTAAGCATCGATACGAGTGAGAAAATCTCATCATAGTCAACACCTTGAACTTATCAAAAACCTTTTTTGACAATTCGAGCTTTGTAGATAGTATCACTACCATCAGATTCCGTCTTCCTCTTGAAGATCCATTTATTCTTAATGGCTTCCCGATCATCGGGCAAGTCCACCAAAGTCCACACTTTGTTCTCATACATGGATCCTATCTCAGATTTCATGGCCTCAAGCCATTTCACGGAATCTGGGCTCATCATCACTTCCTCATAGTTTGTAGGTTCGTCATGGTCTAGTAACATGATTTCCTGAACAGGATTACCGTACCACTTTGGTGCAGAACATACTCTGGATGACCTATGAGGTTTTGTAGTAACTTGATCTGAATTTTCATGATCATCATCATTAACTTCCTCACTAATTGGTCTAGCCATCACTGGAACTGATTTTTGTGATGAACTACTTTCCAATTCGGGAGAAGGTACAATTACCTCATAAGGTTCTACTTTCCTCCCACTCACTTCTTTCGAGAGAAACTCCTTCTCTAGAAAGGATCCATTCTTAGCAACAAAGATCTTGCCTTCGGATCTGTGATAGAAGGTGTACCCAATAGTTTCTTTTGGGTATCCTATGAAGACGCACTTCTCCGATTTGGGTTCAAGCTTATCAGGGTGAAGCTTTTTCACATAAGCATCGCAATCCCAAACTTTAAGAAACGACAGCTTAGGTTTCTTGCCAAACCATAGTTCATATGGTGTCGTCTCAACGGATTTAGATGGTGCCCTTTTTAACGTGAGTGCAGCTGTCTCTAATGCATAACCCCAAAAGAATAGTGGTAAATCGGTAAGAGACATCATAGATCGCACCATATCTAATAAAGTACGGTAACGACGTTGGGCCACACCATTACGCTGTGGTGTTCCAGGTGGCGTGAGTTGGGAAACTATTCCACATTGTTTCAAATGAAGACCAAACTCATAACTCAAATATTCACCTCCACGATCAGATCATCGAAACTTTATTTTCTTGTTACGATGATTTTCCTCTTCACTCTGAAATTCTTTGAACTTTTCAAATGATTTAGACTTATGTTTCATCAAGTAGATATACCCATATCTGCTCAAATAATCTGTGAAGGTTAGAAAATAACGATACCCGCCGCGAGCCTCAACACTCATCGGACCGCATACATCAGTATGTATTATTTCCAACAAGTCTATTGCTCGCTCCATTGTTCCGAAGAACTGAGTCTTAGTCATCTTGCCCATGAGGCATGGTTCGCAAGCATCAAGTGATTCATAATCAAGTGATTCCAAAAGCCCATCAGCATGGAGTTTCTTCATGCGCTTTACACCTATATGACCTAAATGGCAGTGCCACAAATAAGTTGCACTATCATTATTAACTTTGCATCTTTTGGCTTCAATATTATGAATATGTGTATTACTACGATCGAGATTCAATAAACCATTTATATTGAGTGTATGACCATAGAAGGTTTTATTCATGTAAATAGAACAACAATTATTCTTTGACTTAAATGAATAAATTCTTGCAATAAACATGATCCAATCATATTCATGCTCAACGCAAACACCAAATAACATTTATTTTAGGTTCAACACTAATCCTGAAGGTAAAGGGAGTGTGTGATGGTGATCTTGTCAACCTTGGAATCACTTTGAACACACATCATCACCTCGCCCTTAACTAGTCTCTGTTTATTTTACAACTCCCGTTTCGAGTTACTACTCTTAGCAACTGAACCAGTATCAAATACTAAGGGGTTGCTATAAACACTAGTAAAGTATACATCAATAACATGTATATCCAATATACCTTTGTTCACTTTGCCATCCTTTTTATCCGCCAAGTATCTAGGGCAGTTCCACTTCGAGTGACCGTTCCCTTTGTAGTAGAAGCACTCAGTTTCAGGCTTAGGTCTAGCTTTGGGCTTCTTCACGGGAGTGACAACTTGCTTGCCATTCTTCTTGAAGTTCCCTTTCTTTCCCTTGCCCTTTTACTTGAAACTAGTGGTCTTGTAAACCATCAACACTTGATACTTTTTCTTGATTTCTACTTTCGCAGATTTCAGCATCGCGAAGAGCTTGGGAATCGTCTCCGTTATCCCTTGCATATTATAGTCATCACGAAGTTCTAGTAACTTGGTGATAGTGACTAGAGAACTCTGCCAATCACTATCTTATCTGGAAGATTAACTCCCACTTGATTCAAGTGATTGTAGTACTCAGACAATCTGAGCACATGCTCACTGGTTGAGCTATTCTCCTCCCTCTTGTAGGCAAAATACTAGTCAGAGGTCTCATACCTCTCGACTCGGGCATGAGTCTGAAATACCAATTTCAGCTCTTAGAACATCTTATATGCTCCGTGTCATTCAAAATGTTTATGAAGTCCCAATTCTAAGCCGTAAAGCATGGCGCACTAAACTATCACGTAGTCATCATACCGATCTTGCCAAACGTTCATAACGTCTGCATCTACTGTAGCAATAGGTCTGTCACCTAAGGGTGCATCAAGGACATAATTCTTCTGTGCAACAATGAGGATTATCCTCATATCACGGACCAAGTCTGCATCATTTCTACTATCATCTTTCAACTTATTATTTCTCTAGGAACGTATCAAAAATAAACGGGAAGCTACATCGCGAGCTATTAATCTACAACATAATTTGCAAATACTATTAAGACTAAGTTCATGATAAACTAAAGTTCAGTTAATCATATTACTTAAGAACTCCACTTAGATAGACATCCCTCTAGTCATCTAAATGATCACATGATCCAAATCAACTAAACCATGTCCGATCATCACGTGAAATGGAGTAGTTTTCAATGGTGAACATCACTATGTTGATCATATCTACTATATGATTCACGCTCGACCTTTCGGTCTCAGTGTTCCGAGGTCATATCTGCATATGCTAGGCTTATCATGTTTAACACGAGTATTATGCATGTGCAAAACTGGCTTACACCCGTTGTATGTGAACGTAGAGCTTATCACACCCGATCATCACGTGGTGTCTCAGCATGAAGAACTGTCGCAATGGTGCATACTCAGGAGAACACTTATACCTTGAAATTTTAGTAAGGGGTCATCTTATAAAGCTACTGTCGTACTGAGCAAAATAAGATGCATAAAAGATAAACATCACATGCAATCAAAATATGTGACATGATATGGCCATCATCATCTTGTGCCTTTGATCTCCATCTCGAAAGCACCGTCATGATCTCCATCGTCACCGGCTTGACACCTTGATCTCCATCGTAGCATCGTTGTCGTCTTGCCAACTATTGCTTCTACGACTATCGCTACCGCTTAGTGATAAATTAAAGCAATTACATGGTGATTGCATTTCATACAATCAAGCGACAACCATAAGGCTCCTGGCAGTTGCCGATAATGGTTACAAAACATGATCATCTCATACAACAATTTATATATCATCACGTCTTGCCATATCACATCACAACATGCCCTGCAAAAACAAGTTAGACGTCCTCTCCTTTGTTGTTGCAAGTTTTACGTGGCTGCTACGGGCTTCTAGGAAGAACCGTTCTTACCTGCGCATCAAAACCACAATGATTTTTCGTCAAGTGTGTTGTGTTAATCTTCAACAAGGACCAGGCGTAGTCAAACTCGATTCAACTAAAGTTGGAGAAACTGACACCCGCTAGCGACCTGTGTGCGAAGCACGTCCGTAGAACCAGTCTCATGAATGCGGTCATGCAATGTCGGTCCGGGCCGCTTCATCCAACAATACCGCTGAATCAAAGTAAGACATTGCTAGTAAGCAGTATGACTATTATCGGCCATAACTTTTTGTGTTCTACTCATGCATATAACATCTACGCATAAAGTATTTCAAAAAAATTTCCTAAGATCACTCAAGATCTATCTAAGAGAAGTGTAGCAATGAGCGGGGAGAGCATGTCCATGTACCCTCATAGACCAAAAGCGGAAGTGTTTATCAACGCGGTTGATGCAGTCGTACGTCTTCACAATCCGACCGATCCTAACATCGAACGTACGACACCTCCGTGTTCAGCACACATTCAGCTTGATGACGTCCCTCGTACTCTTGATCCAGTTGATGCCGAGGGAGAGTTTCGTCAGCACGACGGCGTGGCGACGATGATGATGAAGTTACCGGCGCAGGGCTTCGCCTAAGCACTATGATGATATGACCGAGGTGTGTAGCTGTGGTGGGGGGCACCGCACATGGCTAAAAGATCAACTTTTGTGTTTTAGGCTCCCCCTACCCCCGTATATAAAGGAGGGAGAGGCAGCCAGCCCTAGGGGCGCGCGCCAAGGTGTGGAGTCGTACTAGGACTCCCTAGTTCAAGTAGGATTCCACCTCCCACACGGAGTAGGAAAGGGGGAAGGGAGAAGGAGAAGGAAAGGGAGGCCGACCCCCTTCTCCTAGTCCTAATCGGCCTCCTGCCCAAGGGGGGGCGCACCAACCCCTTGTGGGCTGGTGTGCTTCCCTCTTATGGCCCATAAGGCCCATAACTTCTCCCGGGGGGTTCCGGTAACCTCCCGGTACTCCGGAAAAATGCCCGAACCTCGGAACCATTCCGATGTCCAAATGCAACCTTCCAATATATGAATCTTTACCTCTCGACCATTTCGAACTCCTCGTCATGTCCGTGATCTCATCCGGGACTACGAACAAGCTTCGGTCATCCAATCACATAACTCATAATACAAATCATCATCGAACATTAAGCGTGCGGACCCTACGGGTTCGAGAACTATGTAGACATGACTGTCGGTGTCAAAACTGGCGGATCTCGGGTAGGGGGTCCGAACTGTGCGTCTAGGATTGATGGTAACAGGAGATGGGGGACACGATGTTTACCCAGGTTCAGGCCCTCTCTATGGAGGTAATACCCTACTTCCTGCTTGATTGATCTTGATGAGTACGAGTGTTACAAGAGTTGATCTACCACGAGATCGTAATGGCTAAACCCTAGAAGTCTAGACTGTATGACTATGGTAATGTGTCTCCTTTCCTGACTAACCCCTCCGGTTTATATAGACACTAAGGGGGGGATCTAGGGTTTACATAGAGTTAGTTACATCAAAGGGAATCTTCATAGTCGGTTGCCAAGCTTGCCTTCCACGCCAAGTAGAGTCCAATCCGGACACGGGTGTAGTCTTCGGTCTTCATGTCTTCACAACCCATCAGTCCGGCCCATGGATAGCTGGCCGGATGCCCGAGGACCCCTTAGTCCAAGACTCCCTCAGTAGCCCCCAAACCAGGCTTCAATGACGAGGTGTTCGGCGTGCAGATAGTCTTCGGTGTTGCAAGGCGGGTTCCTTCTCCAAGTAATATATTCGGCCGTTGATCCGATATCACTCCCCTTGGCTTTTGTGCACCAATAACTTCATCTTCCACGTGTCGAGCGAATGCGGAAAGTCAGGGTACTTTTTGCAAATAACACCCCGTCCATGCAAGGAAGAGTGCCTATTTAAAGGTAATGGATCTTAGATCCATGCGACACCACGCCGAGAAAATCCCCGGAGACCGCTAGGAGAAACCATTCCAACATGGCTAGCATTCCCAGCTCGTCCTCCCGTTCCAGCCCAAAGAGAAGCGAGTGGGAGAAGTGTTCTTTGTCTCACAGTCAATTAGCAAAGTTGCAAACGCAGGGATTTCTTCCTCCCGCGGATCCGGTCCCTGTTCGAGTAGGGTCAGCCTCCTTTAATGGTGTGACTCAGGCGGAGGATTTCCCCAATCCATCCGGGGGGAGCGAGTGTGCTTCGTCTCCTATCTGCTGAGGGGCGTCGGTTTTCTAGTCCATCCGTTCCTCCGAGGGCTTCTGGAATATTATGGCCTCCAGCTGCACAACTTCTCTCCCGCCTCTATCCTGCACATCGCAGGTTATGTTGCTTTATGCGAGTTATTCCTGGGTGTTGAAGCCCATTTTGAACTGTGGAGAAAATTGTTATGTCTTGTCCCGCGTAACCATGATGGGTCAATATTTTAAGTGGGCGGATCCGAAGTGTGGTGCATCGCCGATACCGGATACCTGTCCGGCACACCAAGGAAGGCATCTAAAGAATGGCCTTCCGATGGTTCTACATCGAGGAAGTTGTTCTTCCCGACCCAGTTTGAAAGGTTCTCCCTAAATTTGCAAGCGTTCCGCTAAAGAAACGCCATAGTTGGCGCCCCCGGAGCCTTGATGTGGATGACAGTGCGGAGGTTCTACATCGATCCCTAAGGTTTGACGCTCGCCCAGTCCAGATTAACAATAGTTGAGGTAATGGTGACCTCCATAGCGCGAGGGGTTCAGCCGCTTCAATATAGAGGGCTCCCAATGTGGCACTACAACAGGGAGGATGATGCCTCCCGCTGCGGTCAGAAAGGTCCGGACACCCCTGCCGCTCTAGCCAAAATACTGGCCGAGCTGTGCAAAGGGGAGGAAGAGGAATTTCTTCGCATCAATCGCAGAGATGGATACTCTATTTACAATCCTCCCAGTTGGGTAAGCCCCCATCCTTCTGCTTTACTCATTCCGCTTCCCGGATTACCTTTGGTAAATTTCTAATCCTCTTATAACAGCATTGGCGAAAAATCACCAAGGGGTTTTATAGCCCCACCCCACAGCCTGAGAACCACAACCAGGAGCTGGATCCTGGGTTTGAAGAGGACCCAGATATATATGTGGTGCTTGCGGAAGGGGTGTTTTACCAGGCGAGCTATGATGGCACTGAAGTGGCCATCATCGCCGATTACCCTGGTCTTCTTCCTGCTTCCCACGTAAGTCATCAAGAAAAAATCTCACTCGAAAGAGCTTCCTCGCACTGCCTCGTGCTCCACAGGGGAGGCATTCGGCACGCCACGCTACTCCGGGGGCGGCTCCAAAGAGAGCGGCTCAAGCGCCGAGCAAGGCCTCTAAAAGGAAGGTCGGTGAAGGCACGACCGGTCCCTCGTCAAAGAGGTAAGGATTTGAAAGTGTACTTTAGCAGTCACATCCAACTGTAACTTGTACGTTTGTCTGGTACCAGGAAAAAGATTCACCGGACTAAGTCCAAGGGTCCGGCCAGTCATACTCCCAGCGACCGGGGTTTAGACCCCATCAGAGAGATGGGAGCTGATATAGGAACAATGTCGGACTGTCCTTCGGCCGAGGGTTCGGAGAATATGTCCGTTGCCAACTCGGAAGTGGAGAGCACCATGAATCATCGGTGCTGTAGGGCTATTTTGCGAGACCCTGAGTTCTCGGAAGAGGCATTCAATGCCTTCAGCTCGGCTGATGCATACATCTTAGCTGCTTGAAACGGGCTTAGTAGAGCCACAAAGTAGCATTTGACAGATGTGCGGGTAAGTTTTCTTTGTCCGAATAGGAGAGCCATATGCCAGTAGCCCCCAGGACTGAAATCAGTTGGTACAACTGATTTAAGGACCATTGTATGACCAGGTTCTTACAGAGAAGAACAATCTGCTAACCCAAGAGCTGGAGCAATGTCGGATGCAGCTAAATGCTTCTACCGCCAAACTGAAAAAGTCCAAGGAGGCATCACCTGGTAATATTTACCTCTATCGAGAAAATAGAATTATATGCCATTAATGCTAACCGTCCTGCCTATATCATGACATAATTGTCAGAAGAGCTCAAGGAGGCGTTGGAAGTCGCGTAAGCGAATGAGCAAGAAGCAAAAAAGCTACAAGCTACGGGCGATCGTGTGCTGAAGCAGGTCATTATTGAGAGAAACCACCTCCAGGATTGCAAGACCCAGCTAGGCGAGGAGCTGAAAGATGTGCGAGCCTAGCTAGCCGATTCCGTGAAGGAAAATAAGAAGCTGCGGGGTGGCATATTCAGTATGTGTCTGAACTATTTTCAAAGTAGTTCGGAGATAGGTGGAACTGATATAGTTATAATTGCAGGTATATTGACGGGCCGTCCTGAAGAGGAGGCGTCCGAATCATCAGGTGATCTACTGCAAGGGCTATCGCGAGTGAACGAACATGCTCGGCTAGCGATGCGGAGTGTTGCCAAGGCTCTATGGCCATCCGCCTTCCCTCCTGGAAGTATGGAGGATCTTGTAGAGCTGTTCAAAGGAGCGCGGCGGCATATCCGGATATGGAAGATATCGGCCTGCCGAGAGGGTGCGCGAGAGGCTTGGGCCATGGTGAAAACTCGGTAAACCAAGCTTGATCCTAATCACATGGCTTGGGTCGGACCTCTAGGGTCGGATGGGGAAGAAATTCCCGCTAGTTTAGTATATGACCAAGTAGAGGTGGCTGCCAAATATTCCCAACAGGATTGTAAGTTAGACCTCCTGTTGGAAGGTATAGAGGAGGAAGTGTTTGAGTCCAAGTGACTATGTAGTTTCCTTACCCTATGTAATTCTAGCTGAATTGTATAGCATTTGTCGTGGCAGACCTTTTCGCTTCAACCTCCGGACTCAATGGTGCGGAGTGTTTCCGAATACCCTCGCGGCCGAATAGACGAGGGTATGCATGGAAAACTAGGCGTAGGGGTCATAGTTGCTTGAACACACAAGTTGTATTCTGCTAGTTATGTTATATTACATGGAAATAGTAAGAAAGATCTTCCAGAGAGAATAGCTCCGTTAGGGGTTCCTTTCCCTGGGAGTGCATGCATTAGTATACATGTCCGAACTGTGATGTGTAGACCACAGTGTGTATAGCTTCTGGGGGTTTGTAATGGAGTGAATACAAAAAACATCTTTAATTCGCCCACCAAATATTCCCTTAAGAATGCAAGCTTTCGGCTTCACCCAGTCTGAGGTACACATACGGATGACCCGGCAGTAACAATCGCAGAGGTGCTCCCTTTATGCCCTAGCCAAACTAACGGGAACGTAGGGCATAAGCACATGAGCCAGGCAACCCAGCTTGGCCAAAACTTAAGTCATATCGATGCATATAGTGGCGAAGAAAAGGTTCATATGGAAAGACTCATATGTGAAGAGCTTGATGCTCAGTGAATAATGAAAAGCTTCTGTGCAAGAAGCCCCCAGGCATAATGGGCGTACATATGTAAAGATGTGTACGGCTGTAGTGTTCGGTCAAGCCGTATGAGAGCATTAAAGAAAAAAAGGTGTAAAAGAGAGAAAAAGAAATGGAAACTACAGGGGAAAAGGAGAATAACAAAGAGTTCGGCGCTAGGCATAGAACCTTCGGAGTCTGGCCGCGTTCCAGGGGTTCGGCTCTAGGCGATTGTCTCATGCATCACGAAGACGGTACGCTCCTCGTATAAGGACTTAGTCAATTATGAAGAGACCCTCCCATTTGGGCTTGAGTTTGTCCTTTTTGTTCTCCGGCAAGCGTAGAACGAGTTCGCCAACGTTGTAAGTCTTGGCTCGTACTTCTCTGCTTTGATATCTTCGAGCCTGCTGTTGATAAAATGCTGAACGGGCTTTGGCGACGTCGCACTCCTCCTCCAGGGCATCTAGGCTATCCTGCCGATCCAACTTGGCCTGTTTCTCTTCGTACATACACACTCGAGGTGAGTCATGTATAATATAGCAGGGCAATACAACCTCTGCACCATACACCATGAAGAAAGGTGTGTATCCGGTAGTACGGTTGGGTGTGGTCCGCAGCCTCCAAAGTACGGAGTCGAGCTCCTCGACCCAGTGCTTGTCTGATTCCTTCAGAGACCGAACTATCCTGGGTTTGATGCCGCTCATAATAAGACCATTGGCTCGTTCGACTTGACCGTTTGTTTGCGGGTGGTAGACCGAGGCGTAATCAAGCTTAATGCCCAGATTGGCACACCAGGTTTTGACCTCGTCAGCCGTGAAATTGGAACCGTTGTCGGTGATGATGCTGTGCGGGACACCATAACGGTGCACCACATCGGATATAAAAGCAATCACCGGTTCGGACTCGGCCGTTTTAACTGGTCTAGCCTCTATCCACTTGGTGAATTTATCCACCATGACCAGCAGATATTTTTTCTTATGGATTCCCCCTTTAAGGGGTCCAACCATGTCCAAGGCCCAGACCGCAAAGGGCCATGTAATGGGGATTGTTTGTAGGGCGGTTGGGGGCATATGGCTTTGGTTGGCGAAAATTGGCATCCAACGCAACGCTGGACGAGGTCCTGTGCGTCTGCTCGGGCCGTAGGCCAATAAAATCCTGTACGGAAGGCCTTGCTGACAAGTGCCCGGGCTGCGGCGTGGTGCCCACCGAGACCGGCATGAATTTCTGCCAAAAGTTGCCGCCCCTCCACCTCGGAGATGCACCTTTGAAGGACTCCGGTAGTACATTTCTTGTAGAGCTCTCCTTTGTGAACTTTATAGGCCTTCGAACACCGCGCAATGTGGCGGGCCTCGTTCTGATCTTCTGGGAGCTCCTTCCTATTAAGGTAGGCCAAGAATGGTTTGGTCCACGGGGCAATGACTGCCATGATGAGGTGGGTCGATGGTGTTATTTCAGTGGCTGAGCCTCCGATGATATCGGCGTGTTCGCCCTCTATGTTTGTGTTCGGAACGAGACTGTCGTTGCTGTCTGCCCCTTGCCACACCACAGATGGCTTAAAGAGCCTTTTGAGGAAGATGTTAGATGGGACGGGGTCGCGCTTAGCACCGATGCAAGCAAGGACATCTGCCGCCTGATTACTTTGGCGGGCGACATGATGAAATTCGAGCCCCTCGAACCGAGCCGACATCTTTAAGAAGGCGTTGCAATAAGCTACCATCTTTGGATCTTTGGCGTCAAAGTCTCCATTAATTTGGGATATTGCGAGGTTTGAATCCCCGCGCACCTCCAGGCGTTGTATGCCCATTGATACGGCCATCCAAAGGCCATGTAACAAGGCCTCGTATGCGTCTGCGTTGTTGGAGTCTGTGTATATTATTTGGAGTACGTACTGGACGATATCTCCCATGGGGGACGTTAATACGACGCCCGCTCCTAGCCCTGCCAACATTTTGGAGCCATCAAAATGCATAACCCAGTTGGAATACGCGTCGTACTCTTTAGGGAGTTCAGCCTCTGTCCATTCGGCGACGAAGTCAGCCAGTACTTGGGATTTAATGGCTCGATGTGGTTTGTACATGATGTTGAATAGGAGGAGCTCAATGGCCCATTTGGCAATCCGGCCCGTGGCGTCCCGGTTGTTTATTATATCATTGAAGGGCACTTCAGAAGCCACCGTGACCGAACACTCCTGAAAGTAGTGTCGTAAATTTCGAGATGCCATGAAGACTACATATGCTATCTTTCGATAGTGAGGGTACCGGGATTTGCATGGTGTGAGGATGGTGGATACATAGTATACCGGCTTTTGAAGTGGAAATTTGTGTCCGTCCTGTTCTCGCTCGACGACGAGTACGACGCTCACCACCTGGTGTGTTGCCGATATATATATATATAGGAGCATTGGTTCGCCGCGTTTGGCGCGGCCAGGATTGGGTCGCTTGCCAGAAGGGATTTTATTTCTTCCAGTCCGGCCTTCGCCGCGTCTATCCACTCGAAGTTATCGGTGCGCCATAGAAGGCGATAAAGTGGCAACGCCTTTTCCCCCAACCTGGAGATAAAGCGGCTTAAAGCTGCCACTCACCCAACGAGTTTTTGGACCTGTTTAAGTTCGGTTGGCGTAGCCAATTGTGACAGAGCTCGGATTTTGGTTGGATTTGCTTCAATTCCTCTATTGGAAATGATGAAGCCCAGTAGTTTTCCGGTGGGGACGCCGAAGACACACTTTTTCGGGTTAAGCTTAATGTCGTATGTGCGGAGGTTGTCGAATGTGAGACGCAAATCGTTTATTAGTGTTTCGATGTGTCTGGTTTTGATGACGACGTCGTCCACGTAGGCCTCCACTGTCTTGCCGATCTGTTTCTCGAGGCATGTTTGGATCATGCGCTGGTAGGTGGCGTCGGCATTCTTGAGCCCGAAAGGCATGGTATTGAAGCAAAACGGCCCGTATGGCGTAATGAATGCTGTTGCGGCTTGATCGGCCTCCTTCATTTTGATTCGATGGTATCCGGAATATGCATCAAAGAAGCACAGCGAGTCGTGTCCTGCAGTAGCGTCAATGATCTGATCAATGCGAGGGAGGGGGAAGGGATCCTTAGGGCAAGCCTTGTTAAGGTCTTCGAGATCGACACACAGATGCCAGGATTTATCCTTCTTTGGTACCATTACCAAGTTTACCAGCCAGTCCGGATGTTTGATATCTCTAATTAATCCGGCCTTGATGAGTTTGGCCAGCTCTTCCCCCATAGCTTGTCGTTTGGGTTCGGAAAAGCGCCGTAGTGTTTGTTTTACTGGTTTGTATCCCTTCAGTATGTTGAGGCTGTGTTCGGCCAACTCGCGCGGGATTCCTGGCATATCTGAGGGGTGCCAGGCGAATATATCCCAGTTTTCACGCAAGAAATCTCGTAGTGCGGTGTCGACTGTGGGGCTGAGTTACACTCCGATAGATGTTGTCTTCTTCGGGTCTGTTGGATGGACCTGAAATTTGACTATTTGTTCTGCTGGCTTGAAGGAAGTGGATTTGGGTCGTTTGTCCAAGATCACATCATCCCTATCCACGGTGGAGTGTAGTGCGGTTAATTCTTCGGCCGCAAGGGCCTCAAATAATGCCTCGAGGGCCAGGGATGCGGTTTTGTTCTCGGCGCGGAATGCTATGTCCGGATCGCTGACGAGGGTGATTATTCCAATAGGCCCGAGCATTTTTAGCTTCATATACCCATAATGAGGTACGGCTTGAAAGCGCATGAAGGCCTCTCGCCCTGACAGGGCGTGATATCCACTGTTGAAAGGGGCCACCTGGAAAGTTATTTCTTCGGACCGATAGTTCTCCGGCGTTCCGAATACCACATCAAGTGTAATTTTTCCCGCACACCGCGCTTCCCGACTGGGAATGATACCTCGAAAGGTTGTGCTGCTTTTCTTGATGTGGCTCCTGTCTATTTCCATCTTATGGAGCGTGTCCTCATAAATGACGTTTAGTCCGCTGCCGCCATCCATAAGGACTTCTGTAAGTCAAAAACCGTCCACGATGGGACTGAGGACTAACGCGGCTGGTGCTCGGACTGTTCTGTATTTAGGTTCGTCACTGGCGTTAAAGGTTATGGCCGTGTCGTTCCAGGGGTCAATTGCGGTGACCTGGCAGACTTCAGCGAGATCGCGCAGTGCCCTTTTACGCTTACTATTTGAAGCGAATGTCTCGAAGACCGTCAATACTCTTGTGTCGTCGTTTTCTTGAGGGTGATGTTTTGGGGTGTCCTTGGTAAGGATGTCCTCACCGCTCTTGGCTACCTACCGAAGTATCCATAACGCTCTAAGGCTGTGGGTTGCCACGGTATCCGGCGTCGTGTGTATTTTGCATGGGCCATTGAGCCATCCCTCCAGAACGGTGTCATGCAGCGTAATGGGTTTATGTTTTTTGACTGTTCGGCTGGGCGTGCCACGGGGGTGCGTCCTCTTCACCTGTAAGGGGAGTTGAATTGGGAACGACGGTTCCCAGCAAGCTGCCTAAGTTTTCTGGGCGCTTTCCATCGCGCTGTACTTTTGTACAATAGTTGCTAAGTCAGCGAACTTAAGTATGCGGCGGCGATTGATGGCATTAAGGATACCTTCGTCCGTGCAGTTGTTGCAAAATGATGCTATCGCGTCTTCATCGCGGCAATCTTTTACCTTATCTTTGACAAGGAGGAATCTGGCCCAGAAGTGGTGGACCGTTTCCTGAGATTGTTGTTTGATGCTCCTGAGAGTGTCTATGTCCGGGTGGGTGGGTGGAATTAAATCCGAACCCTGACCAGATTTTGGATCCGGAGTTTGGAGATCTACCGGGCCTGACAATTCGGGCTCTGGGATATCGGCTGATTTTTTAGGCCCGTCATCCGACTCTCTGTTCGGAGGAAGAGACATGCCTTTCTGCGGTAGAATATTCGGCCTTTCCAGATCGGAGATCGGAACATAGTTCATCCTCAATATAGCAGAAGAGTTGTCCCGCTCCTCGACTACCGCTATCTTGTGGGTGATCGACGGAGTTCTAATTTCTCTCTGGTCGGGTTTAAGCCCAATCCGATCATAGTCTGTGGCGACCCCCAAGGTGGCCATGCGATCCAGGAGTTCGTGCAACGACGATAACTCCGTCGGATCCATCCAGGCGAAGTATTCGGGATTAACACGGAGGCGATTTTTGATGACTTGAGAGGTCATCGTCGGCTTAAGGGCCGAACTGGCGGTCATGACGAAGCCGCTGAGCCGGAGGGTCTGGCCTGGGGCCAGGGCTCCTCCGGAGATGATATTACCCTTGACAACAAGGCGAGCCATCAACCCTCTTGGCGACGACACAGTGGAACTCTCAATGAAATCACCAATGTCAGTGTCAAAACCGGCGGATCTCGGGTAGGGGGTCTGAACTGTGCGTCTAAGATCGATGGTAACAGGAGACGGGGGGACACGATGTTTACCCAGGTTCAGGCCCTCTCTATGGAGGTAATACCCTACTTCCTGCTTGATTGATCTTGATGAGTATGAGTGTTACAAGAGTTGATCTACCACGAGATCGTAATGGCTAAACCCTAGAAGTCTAGCTTGTATGACTATCCTAATGTGTCTCCTTTCCAGACTAACCCTTTCGGTTTATATAGACACCGGGGGAAATCTAGGGTTTACATAGAGTTGGTTACATCAAAGGGAATGTTCATAGTTGGTTGCCAAGCTTGCCTTCCACGCCAAGTAGAGCCCAATCTGGACACGGGTGTAGTCTTCGGTCTTCACGTCTTCACAACCCATCAGTCCGGCCTATGGATAACATGTCGGACGCCCGAGGACCCCTTAATCCAGGACTTCCTCAATGACCGAGACACATCTACGGTCAATAACCAATAGAGGAACCTGGATGCTCATATTGGCTCCTACATACTCTACGAAGATCTTTATCGGTCAAACCGCATAACACCATACGTTGTTCTGTAACATCCCAAATTTTCAATTTGGAATGTTATACATAGATCATCATTGCATACAATATTTTGTTGCATTATTGGCTCGATCCTAGAAATTTTACGCAACTCAAGGACCCACGGAGAGTGTTGGGGATTTCGTTATTTTCATATTTGGGTTTTTCTCAAATTTTGAAAATTGGATCATTGATTTTATTTATTTTATCTTCAATTATTTCTACTACCAAAAATTCAGAGAGGGAATAAAATGACTTTCCCAAAATAAAGAAATAATGAAGATTTAATAAAGAAATCAAATAAGATTTATTTTGGAGTTTTTCGCTTTTTATTTGAATTTAGGAAAAATGTGCATTTTTCAAAATCGCATTTAGGCCCCAAATAAATGTTCATCTAGTCCGGCTTGATTTTAGAAGCCGGGGAAAATTTATTTCGGGATTTTTGGAGTCCGTTTAGTATTTCTTTTTATTTTTCTACCGAGCGTAATTATTTAAAAAAAACGCGCACCGACCTACGAGCCGTGCCCGAGCGGGACTCCGCTCGGGGGCGCTGTATATAAAGCGCCGGACCCCGCCGCCAGCCGCCCCAGCCCGCGCCCCCCGGCCCAAGTCGCCCCGCCGCCGGCCCACCCCGCCGCCAAAACCCTAACCCTAGCCGCCGCCGCCGCCCGCCGACGCCGGACTTCACCGCCGCCGCCGCCTCGAACTGCGTGCCGCCAGTTTTTCTTAAAAAACCGAGAGGATTTATTTCGGTTTTTTTTTGATTCGGTTTTTTTTCGTTAGATCGGTTTTATTTTTCGGTTTAGATTAATTAGCGGACGTTCGTCCGTTAGTTCGTTTTAGCGAACGTTTTCATCAGATTCGTTTAGTTATCGAACGCTCGTTCGTTAACCCGTTCGTCGTTTTTTTTCTTGGATTTTCCGCGGTTATTTTGAGATCGTGATTTCTGATCCGATTTTCGTTTTAGTATAACTTTTCGCTCGTTTATCGGAATCAGGCGATTCCAGCGCCTCGAGTTTCGTCTCGAAACCCTCTTTCCGAATAATCTACTTAAACAAGTTTATGCTTCTGTAAAATTTGAGGTAGATCCAGATTAGTAAAATGAAGCTGTTTTCTTTCGCCGTTTGACTTTCGTTGCTTCATTTGATTTCATTCTTTTTGCAAACCGGAGTTCTTAAGTTGAATCATCTGGTTGGACCTTTTATTCGAGTTTTACCTGTGCATTAGATGAGTACTTATTGTATGCTTGTTTGTTTGTCTGTGATAGAATACCCAGAGTGCGCCGCCTGTTACTTCGAGTCTCTAGGTTTCTCGGATCATCAGCAAGGAAAGTAACACTTGATCATACCTTTCTACTACCCAGTTTTTATGCATTAGATCTATCCTCAAACATTGCATGATTACGATCTAATTAAATTGTGGGATGGGAAGTACATGAGGTAGTACCTATTACCTGTTTTATTATCAAACCTTTGGGAGTTACTTCTACGTTTGCTTATTATGCCATGCTATGCTAGTAGACGTGGATTTGGTGAGTGTATCCATGACAGATGTGAGATTGTTAATTAATGGTTTATTTAAGGTGGCAACTTGAATACACATCTGGGTGGATTGAGGCACCTGTTTTCTAGCAGGACTTGCATGTATTTCTTCGGACCGCCACCCAGGCTCAAAGGGATCATGAGATTATTCAAACTAGAAACTTACGTGTGCAGCCACAAGCCATTATGGGCTCTGGCATAGTTGACTAAGTTGTGTGAACTCTTACGGGTAGACTAGCAGATGTAGGGGAAAGTAGGTGTATCGGTCTACCCACATGTAAGGTGCTAGTGCTTCCAAAAGACTATGTCTCGGTCATCCGTTTCTCAAACACCATGTAGTGCGAGGAATCAAACGGAGGCGATCAAGTCTTGTGGGAAAAGTGCGCAAACCTCTGCAGAGTGTATAAACTAATCATGGTTAGCCGTGTCCCCGATTATGGACATCTTGAGTATCTAGTACTTGATTATCATGTGAATCTCATCATGTTACTTTAAGTAATATTGTTGGGTTTTAATGAGTACTTTTAATTGGGATTGAGGATGCTGTCAACCATTCTCAATGTTTAACAACCACCATGATAGTTAAATGAATTTATTCCTTTGCAGTAGGGAAAAATTGGCTTTATGCAAAAACTGTAACCATAGAGCTTTACCACCAGCCAAATATGCATGTAGTATAGCCTATCTCCATTGTTATTCTCTATGTGTTACATTGCCAGCATATTCCATGTGCTGACCCATTTTCGGGCTGCAACGTTTCATGTTGCAGACTTTTCAGATGACGAGTAAGGTGCTTTTAGGTCGCGGTTCTATACTCAGTGATGCCGTTGGAGTTGATGGACTCGCTTATCTTCCAAGCCTTCCGCTGTTATCGTTTTAGATGGCCTTAAGCAATATTTATTTCAATAAGTTCTCTTTTGAGACATTCGATGTAATAAGTCTGTGATTGCTACTCTGTTATAAATCCTCCAAGTACTGTGTGGTGTCAGCATTACTGATCCAGGGATGACACTGAGCACAGAGATCAGACTGTTTGAGGTCTGGTCGCTACAAAGGTGGTATCAGAGTACAAGCTGACTGTAGGACGCGGCCACTAAGCTTAAGCCCTAGATCACTACTCTTTCTCTCATTTCTGACTCCTCATCTTTTCTATTCTTTAGGATGGCGGATGCAAGTATCAAGTTCGCGCAACCCGATGAGAATTCACCTTTTGGATGTCACTTGAAGGAAGCCGCTAGATACTTGAACATAGGAGTACCAAGCTTCACTGGGACTTTCAACGCCACTTTACCCGAAGAGGAGCGCTGGATGATTCAAGTCTACATTCCAGGAAGGACGTTTGCACCAGTCACGGAGCCAATAGAGTTTACCTTTGATGTACCAACATGGAGCCTAGGAAAGAGCATGGAAGCTCACATCGCCATGGGATGAATTGGAGAAGTTTACTACAACGATCTCAAGAATACCATCTACCAGATTTGTGGGCACCGAGATGAGCATTGGGAGATGATCACCACTAGGAGGGACAGATCAATCGCAGCCTATATTCAGGAGTTAAACCAACACATCCGACGCCAGGAGAACCAGATGTGCGCAGATATGGAGGAGCTACAGAAGGCTATGACCAGGATTAAGGAGCTAGAAGCAGAACTCAAGGCTACACGTAAAGACTATATGGAAGAAATCGTCGCTCTAGTAAGACAGAACGGTGACCTTAAGGAGAAGATTGGAGTATTCATGGGAGGATCAGCACCCCGAGGAGAAGAGGATGAACCTACTTGTCCGGATAATTATATCATCGTCGACGACACCGACTCGGATCCTGACGATAGCGATGATGACTATGTTGATGAAGCTGGAGCAGATATCATGGAATCTGCATCGGAGCAGTTTTTCTAGTTGTCCACCATAACAGTAGTAGAATTTTCCACCATTTAATTAGTTTTAGTCCAAGCACTTTTGTAACGATTGTTAGACCGTTGTATGCCCTTGTTTGAATTGAATGGAATGATATTGTGTGTTTTGTCTCATGTGCATATGGGTAGTGTATTCTCACTAGACCTCATTCTATTCTTAACTCTTCCCTTTAAACCCTCAGATGCCTCCGAGACGCGACCCCGAGTTTGTTTTCCCGCCAGAGATCACCCAGTTGATTCAGCAGCAGAATACCTTGATTCAAACATTGGTACAGAACCAAGGCAACAACAACAACAACCCACCACCACCGCCACCTGTTGACCATCTGGCACGTTTCTTAAGGTTGAATCCGCCGGTGTTTTCCAGTAGCACCGAGCCGATAGTAGCAGATGATTGGCTCCGTAAGATAGGGAGGGAGTTGACCACTGCAGGATGCACAGATGGAGAAAAGGTGAAGTTTGCCGCGCATCAGCTTGACGGACCCGCAACAGCATGGTGGGAGAATTTTAAAGCCACTTACCCTATAGACACTATCACATGGAATCAGTTTCAGCAAGCATTTCGTACTGCCCATGTTTTAGTAGGAGCTATGTCCATGAAGAAGCGTGAGTTTCGCAACTTACGCCAAGGAGGACGGACAGTTCGCCAGTATGTGGATGATTTTAGTAATCTAGCACGTTATGCCCCAGATGACCTTGCTACGGATGCAACTAAGCAGGAGAAGTTTCTAGAAGGCCTGAATGATGAGCTGAGCATGCAGTTGATGGTAGCCACTTTCAATAACTACCAAGAGTTAGTAGATCGTGCTCTTATGATTGAAGGGAAGCAGCAGCAGATTGATAATTGTAAGAGGAAGTATGCACAGGGGAAGTATAATTCTGGAGCTCAGCAGAAGCCATGCTTTACCCCAAAGTCAGGAGGACATTTTCAGCATACTCATGGAGGAGGCAGCTCGCACAATTACAATGGCACAAAGAATGGGAACGGGAATGGAGGAAGCAATGGACAAAGCCGCACCAACCCGTCAACACCATCCAAGGTAGACCTGAGCCATATCACTTGTTATAAGTGCCGCAAGACGAGGCATTATGCAAATGATTGTCATGAAGCCCAAAATGGAAATGGCAATGGAAGCTCAGGAAAGAAGCCGAACCCTTTCAACAGGGGGCAAGTGAACCACGTTACCGTGGAGGAGGTTGATGCTCAGCCAGATGCAGTAATAGGTAAGTTTTTGGTTAAGACATTTACTGCAGTTGTTCTTTTCGATACTGGTGCATCGCATTCATACATATCAAGGGGATTTGTGAATAAGTTTAGCCTGCCCACTAAGACTCTTAAGACACCCATGCTAGTAAATTCACCGGGAGCTGAGTTTATGGTCAGTCAAGGATGCTTCCAGGTGCCGTTGAGTATAGGAAGGCATGTTTTCCCCACGGATTTGATTATATTGGAATCCCAAGGATTGGATGTAATTCTTGGTATGGATTGGCTGTCGATGTATGGAGGAAACATTGATTGCGCCAGTAAGACAATTTTGCTTACAACACCAGAAGGGATAAGGATCAAGTATGTATCACGACATGAGCCGAGGAGAGCACATGTAAATTCCTTATCAGGAGTTGTGCAGGATGAAGTACCAGTGGTAAGGGATTTCCCCGATGTATTTCCAGAAGAGTTGCCAGGCATGCCACCAGATAGAGACATTGAGTTCTTAATTGAACTACTGCCAGGCACTGGGCCTATATCCAAGAGACCGTACAGGATGCCAGCCCAAGATTTGGAGGAAATCAAGAAGCAGATTAAGGAGTTGTTGGACAAAGGTTTTATTCGCCCAAGTTCTTCGCCTTGGGGATCGCCAGTACTTCTGGTGGAGAAGAAGAATGGATCGTTAAGAATGGTTGTTGATTATCGCGGATTGAATGAAGTAACAATCAAGAACAAGTACCCACTACCGATGATCAATGATCTGTTTGATCGGTTGCAAGGAGCTAAGGTGTTTTCCAAGATCGATTTGCGATCAGGGTACCATCAGTTGAAGATTCGGGAGCAAGATATACTGAAGACGGCTTTTACCACCAGGTATGGGCTATATGAGTATACCGTTATGTCATTTGGTCTGACTAACGCCCCAACCTATTTTATGAACATGATGAACAAGGTGTTTATGGAGTTTTTGGGTAAGTTCGTCGTAGTGTTCATTGATGATATTTTGGTTTACTCGAAGAATGAAGAGGAACACAAGGAGCACTTGCGATTAGTACTCGAGAAGCTCAAGGAACATCAGCTATACGCCAAGTTCAGCAAGTGTGAGTTTTGGTTGAAGGAAGTTGGATTTCTCGGACATGTTATATCCGGAGAAGGTATCGCAGTAGACCCCACTAAAGTAGTCACTGTGACAAACTGGGAAGCACCAACCACAGTTGGACAAATCAGGAGTTTCCTTGGACTCACAGGATACTACCGGAGATTCATTGAAAATTTCTCGAAGATTGCCAAGCCTATGACAGAGTTGTTGAAGAAGGATACTAAGTTCATTTGGACTGAGGAGTGTGAGGCTAGTTTCCAAGAATTGAAGAAACATTTGGTTACCTCACCAGTGTTGATTCTGCCAGATCAGACTAAGGATTATGAAGTGTATTGCGATGCTTCACGACGAGGACTTGGAGCAGTGCTTATGCAGGAGGGAAGAGTTGTTTCGTATGCTTCACGACAGCTTAAGCCTCATGAGTTGAATTATGCTACTCATGATTTGGAGTTAGCAGCCGTAGTGCATGCACTGAAAACGTGGAGACATTTTCTCATTGGAAATCATTGTGAGGTGTACACGGATCACAAGAGTTTGAAGTACATCTTCACGCAGAAGGAGTTAAATCTCAGGCAGAGGAGATGGTTGGAGCTTATTAAGGATTATGATATGAGATTGCATTATCACCCCGGGAAGGCTAACGTTGTAGCAGACGCGTTGAGCCGCAAGAGCCATGTCAATACTCTAATGACGGGAGAAATACCCAAGGAGTTAGCCGAGGACCTTCGAGAGCTATGTTTGGAAATAGTTCCGAGAGGCTATGTAGCAGCATTGGAGATTCAGTCTACGCTGATGGATAAAATCAGTGAAGATCAAAAGGCAGATACGGAAGTTGCCACTATTAAGGAACGGATGAGCAAGGGGAAGGCTAAGGGATTTCGTGAGGATGAGTACGATACCCTACGATTTGAGGACCGTGTTTATGTGCCCAATGACCCGGAGATCAGGAAGTTGATTCTACAACAGGCACATGATTCACCATATTCGATCCACCCCAGAAATACAAAGATGTATTTGGATTTGAAGGAAACATTCTGGTGGACCGGAATGAAGAAGGATATTGCAGAGTATGTAGCAGTTTGTGATGTATGTCAGAGGGTGAAGGCAGAACATCAGAAGCCAGCTGGATTGTTGCAGCCATTGCCTATACCCGAATGGAAGTGGGATAAACTAGGCATCAATTTCATCACGGGATTGCCCAGGACTCGTTCAGGCTATGACTCAATTTGGGTTGTAGTCGATCGTTTGACGAAGGTAGCTCATTTCATCCCAGTAAAGACTACCTACAACAGTGCCAAATTGGCTAAGATATACATGACGAGGATTGTATGTTTGCATGGAGTTCCGAGGAGTATCGTATCAGATAGAGGAACCCAATTCACCTCGAAGTTTTGGAAGCAGTTGCACGAAACATTGGGAACCAGGCTGGAGTTTAGCACAGCTTTCCACCCACAGACAGATGGACAGACCGAGAGAGTCAATCAGATTTTGGAGGATATGCTTAGAGCTTGTGTTTTGGATTATGGATCAAGTTGGGATGACAACTTGCCATACGCGGAGTTTTCTTACAACAATAGTTACCAATCTAGTTTGAAGATGGCCCCTTTCGAAGCCTTGTACGGAAGGAGGTGCAGAACCCCGTTGTTGTGGGATGAGGTTGGAGACCGCCAGTTGTTTGGACCAGATTTGATTAAGGAGTCTGAACAGAAAGTAAAGTTGATTCGCGACAGACTCAAGGTAGCTCAGTCAAGGCAGAAGAGTTATGCAGATTCAAAATGCAAGGAGACAGAATACGGAGTCGGAGACAGAGTTTATCTTCGAGTATCTCCACTTCGAGGAGTTAAGCGTTTTGGAGTTAAAGGAAAGTTGGCGCCACATTTTGTGGGGCCATACAAGGTTTTGGAACGCATGGGAGAAGTAGCATACAAGTTGGAATTACCTGAGAGATTGTCAGGAGTTCACGATGTGTTCCATGTTTCACAGTTGAAGAAGTGTCACGCAGAGATGGCTGATATACCACTGAGAGATACAGTGCCATTGGAAACGATTCAGTTGAAAGAAGATTTGACCTATGAAGAGAAACCTGTTAAGATTTTGGATTATGCCAGCAGAGTTACCCGCAGTAAGGTTATCAAGTTTTGCAAAGTTCAGTGGAGCCACCACACCGAGGAGGAAGCCACCTGGGAGCGAGAGGAAGATCTGCTCAAGGACCACCCTCACCTATTTGCTAGCCAACCCGAATCTCGAGGGCGAGATTCATCTTAAGGGGGTAGGTTTGTAACATCCCAAATTTTCAATTTGGAATGTTATACATAGATCATCATTGCATATCATATTTTGTTGCATTATTGGCTCGATCCTAGAAATTTTACGCAACTCAAGGACCCACGGAGAGAGTTGGGGATTTCGTTATTTTCATATTTGGGTTTTTCTCAAATTTTGAAAATAGGATCATTGATTTTCTTTATTTTATCTTCAATTATTTCTACTACCAAAAATTCAGAGAGGGAATAAAATGACTTTACCAAAATAAAGAAATAATGAAGATTTAATAAAAAAAATCAAATAAGATTTATTTTGGAGTTTTTCGCTTTTTATTTGAATTTAGGAAAAATGCGCGTTTTTGAAAATTGCAATTAGGCCCCAAATAAATGTTCATCTAGTCCGGCTTGATTTTAGAAGCCGGGGAAAATTTATTTCGGGATTTTTGGAGTCCGTTTAGTATTTCTTTTTATTTTTCTATCGAGCGTAATTATTTAAAAAAACGCGCACCGACCTACGGGCCGTGCCTGAGCGGGACTCCGCTCGGGGGCGCTGTATATAAAGCGCTGGACCCCGCCGCCAGCCGCCCCAGCCCGCGCCCCACCCCGGCCCAAGTCGCCCCGCCGCCGGCCCACCCCGCCGCCGAAACCCTAACCCTAGCCGCCGCCGCCGCC
>NC_041393.1:174894671-175018344 GCF_002162155.2 Triticum dicoccoides | reverse complement strand
GCCGCCCGCCGACGCCGGAGCCCCGCCGGACTTCGCCGCCGCCACCGCCGAGGTTCGCCGCCGCCTCGAACCGCGTGCCGCCGGTTTTTCTTAAAAAGCCGGGTGGATTTATTTCGGTTTTTTTTGGTTTTTTTTATTCGGTTTTTTTCGTTAGATCGGTTTTATTTTTCGGTTTTAGGTTAATTAGCGAACGTTCGTCCGTTAGTTCGTTTTAACGAACGTTTTCGTCAGATTCGTTTAGTTAACGAACGCTCCTTCGTTAACCCGTTCGTCGTTTTTTTTCTCGGATTTTCCGCGGTTATTTTCTGATCGCGATTTCTGATCCGATTTTCGTTTTAGTATAACTTTTCGCTCGTTTATCGGAATCAGGCAATTCCAGCGCCTCGAGTTTCGTCTCAAAACCCTCTTTCCGAATAATCTACTTAAACAAGTTTATGCTTCTGTAAAATTCAACTTAGATCCAGATTAGTAAAATGAAGCTGTTTTATTTCGCCGTTTGACTTTCGTTGCTTCATTTGATATGATTCTTTTTGCAAACCGGAGTTCTTAAGTAGATCATTCTGGTTGGACCTTTTATTCGAGTTTTACCTGTGCATTAGATGAGTACTTATTGTATGCTTGTTTGTTTGTCTGTGATAGAATACCCGGAGTGCGCCGCCTGTTACTTCGAGTCTCTAGGTTTCGCGGATCATCAGCAAGACAAGTAACACTTGATCATACCTTTCTACTACCTAGTTTTTATGCATTAGATCTATCCTCAAACATTGCATGATTAGGATCTAATTAAATTGTGGGATGGGAAGTAGATGAGGTAGTACCTATTACCTATTTTATTATCAAACCTTTGGGAGTTACTTCTACGTTTGCTTATTATGCCATGCTATGCTAGTAGACGTGGATTGAGTGAGTGTATCCATGACAGATGTGAGATTGTTAATTAATGGTTTATTTAAGGTGGCAACTTGAATACACATCTGGGTGGATTGAGGCACCTGTTTTCTAGCAGGACTTGCCTGTATTTCTTCGGACCGCCACCCAGGCTCGAAGGGATCATGAGATTATCCAAACTAGAAACTTACGTGTGCAGCCACAAGCCATTATGGGCTCTGGCATAGTTGACTAAGTTGTGCGAACTCTTACGGGTAGACTAGCAGATGTAGGGGAAAGTAGGTGTACCGGTCTACCCACATGTAAGGTGCTAGTGCTTCCGAAAGACTATGTCTCGGTGATCCGTTTCTCAAACACCATGTAGTGCGAGGAATCAAACGGAGGCGATCGAGTCTTGTGGGAAAAGTGTGCATACCTCTGCTGAGTGTATAAACTAATCATGATTAGCCGTGTCCCCGGTTATGGACATCTTGAGTATCTAGTACTTGATTATCATGTGAATCTCATCATGTTACTTTAATTAATATTGTTGGGTTTTAATGAGTACTTTTAATTGGGATTGAGGATGCTGTCAACCATTCTCAATGTTTAACAACCACCATGATAGTTAAATGAATTTATTCCTTTGCAGTAGGAAAAAATCGGCTTTATGCAAAAACCGTAACCATAGAGCTTTACCACCAGCCAAATATGCATGTAGTATAGCCTATCTCCATTGTTATTCTCAATGTGTTACATTGCCGGCATATTCCATGTGCTGACCCGTTTTCGGGCTGCAACGTTTCATGTTGCAGACTTTTCAGACGACGAGTAAGGTGCTTTTAGGTCGTGGTTCTATACTCAGTGATGTCATTGGAGTTGATGGACTCGCTTATCTTCCAAGCCTTCCGCTGTTATCGTTTTAGATGGCCTTAAGCCATATTTATTTCAATAAGTTCTCTTTTGAGACATTCGATGTAATAAGTGTGTGATTGCTACTCTGTTATAAATCCTCCAAGTACTGTGTGGTGTCAGTATTACTGATCCAGGGATGACACTGAGCACAGAGATCAGACTGTTTGAGGTCTGGTCGCTACATGTTCCCTTTGTCATCGTTATGTTACTTGCCCGAGATCGATCGTCGGTATCCTCATACCTAGTTAAATCTTGTTACCGACAAGTCTCTTTACTCGTTCCGTAATGCATCATCCCGCAACTAAATCATTAATCACATTGCTTGAAAGGCTTATAGTGATGTGCATTACCGAGAGGGCCCAGAGATACCTCTCCGATATTCGGAGCGACAAATCCTAATCTCGATTTCTGCCAACTCAACAAACATCATCGGAAACACCTGTAGAGTATCTTTATAATCACCAAGTTACGTTGTGGCATTTGATAGCACATAAGGTGTTCGTCCGATATTCTGGAGTTGCATAATCTCATAGTCAGAGGAACATGTATAAGTCATGAAGAAAGCAATCTATTTATATATAAAAAGTGCTTTACGGGCTAACCAGAAAAAAGTTAATTAAGCTAGAAAATCTGATTATAATTAGAAACATCCAACCGTGTATTTGTTGGATCAAAGATTAATGACCATTAGATTTAACTTAAGTCATACAAAATTACCCACCATTGCCATTACAGAAAACGTGCCCTTTTTCTAAAATCTATCTATTATATAAATAGATTCAGAACCATCCGACCATTGATTTACTAATTAATAAACTACAAGCGATAGATTGTAGAGGTGTTTCACATGTTAAAAATCCCACATATGCCATTATAGAAACCCTATCCTTTTCCTAGGAAAAAAATGGAAAACCCTCTCCTAGATTTTGATCCCGTGAAATCTACGTGCAGTTTACTCAGATTTTGCTGGCGGCCTGCGAAAACCTAGACTCTAATCACCAATGCTTTGCCATGTACGGGAGCACAAATCACATCACCGATGCTTGCCATGCCATGTACAAGGAGATCTATGTGTAGTTTACACAGATTGTGCCGGCGGCCAGCGAAAACCTAGACTATCATCACCAATGCTTTGCCATGTACGGGAGCACAAATCTCATCACCGATGCTTGCCATGCCATGTACAGGAGCACGAATTGGAGCAGCCATGAGGAAGTAGGTAAGCCACATCCCTTCTCTTATGGATCATCGCCAACAATCAACAAATATAATTTGCATCTTGATCGGTATACACGGCAGGAACCAACATCGTACGGACGTCGACTGCGTTTCCGCTTCCGGCAACCTGGATGAGATCGTGCACTGCATGCAACGACTACCTGATCTGCTGCATCACAACTCACGAGCCACTTTGATGTTGTGTTGTACCAGGTCTTCTTCCCAGCGTCAAGGCACTCTACTGCGTCATTGGAGCACACAGGCAAGATCTACTGCAAAATTCAAGGAGGCACGGCCTTACCTCATGTTCTTCCGTTTCACACCCACCGCAGCATACCAAGGAAAGGGAGAGGAGCCTCCGATGATTGCCCTGTACGTGGGAGGATAGATCAATTCGAGCCCTGTATGATGATGAGTTCAGCAACACCCTGACAAGAGTATCTCTTATCGTCGACATCGCATGATAGCATACATTCACTACGATTCCCTTGCACAAGGTTAGGAATTGGCAGTCCCAACTTTTGTATGCATGATCCATGATGCAAGGATGGATTAGCTGGTAAGATTTCTGCTTTCATGCAATGAGCAGATGGGTAGCACAACAGTTGAAAGAGAAAAATCCCTTTTGCCTAATTCTTGAGTTACTATTCAATGTATCTTATTCAAATAGGGTCTCATCATCAGTCAGGCAACAAGCACTTTAGATGATCTGTCGAAGGTAAAAACTTCTCATCATTCAGTATGACAACTTTTTATGAAGGAGAATTAACTCTTCCAGCCTCTGCATCTGAAGTCGCACACAACTAAATCCAATACAACAAAAGGTAGGTGAAGCTGCAGAATTGGACTATGGTAACAGTGCCTACGTGAAATAGAGTGATTAACTGGTCTCCGCAGTATGAATGTTTACATTGCATTTGATCTTCATTTAAGCGGAATGATCTATCATTTTCAGTTGGAATTCACACCCCATCATAGTTGCCCCCCATGATATTGCGGTGCCCTACTTTTCAGCAAACTGGTAAGTGTAAATTCAGTCGTTCTAATCCTACTTATACATGATCTGTTATTTCCAAATGATTCCACCAATGAAGCCATAAAAGGGCCTATCAATCATATTTCTTCTTGTGTATATCGCACTGAAAATGTCCACATGTACAAAGGTATGATCGGCGACTCATACGTTTGGCAAGAGTATAAGACTACTGCTACACCTGCTTGCTATCTATGCTCAAGGAAACAACTAATGCTTGCTGCCTCCGTTCATGTCAAATAATAGTCTTTGTTTACATATATTATTATTTTTTGCAGGTGTGACATCTCATCTGGATTATCATTTGCGGAATGCATAACAAGGGAGCCTCAATACAATATTTAGGGTATATGTAAGGTAGCCTATATTTCTTCATTTTTTCTCCTTTAACTAATGTTTGTTCATACTGCTCTCTCCCATAAACACGTGAAATATTTAGAGGGAGGAAATATTGATACATTTTGTAATAAGATAAGCAGGACAGGTGCACTGTCTCAAAATAAATTATCATTCTATATTGCTATCTTTGAAAAGAAGAAGTATCGTGTACATATAATCATTACAACAGTTGAAAATATTTCTTTCTTCACATATTAGGGATGTGCCACTTTTACACGATGAAGTACTTCAAATAGAGCGCTAAAGCAATTCATAAATGTATGACGGAGAAAAACATATGATGTTTGCATAATGTGCAGGATTTAATAGTTGCAGCGTCGGTGGCAGTGTATATCCGTTAAGAAGGGACTAGCTCAATTATGGTGGAGCTTCCACCCCACCATCACCTTGGCACTGTTGTTCAGGTAGTTAACTAGGTTCAGCAAAGTGTTGCTAATGATGAAGGTAGGATCACTTCTAAGTACACTTACGAAGGTAAGTTGCTGATCATGCATTTTCCTTTATTAAATATAACCCTTTAAAGTATCAACTAATTCACTACAAACTCATTTATATCTCTATCTTTTTCTTCTTGTACAGTTTGATATGCAAATTACCATGTAGTAGTCTGATAAAAAAAACTAATGAATATGCAAGCATTGATATAGAAGTGGCGGATTTCTCAACCAAAAAAAAACATGCATGTTGGTATGCCTCATGTTCCACTATATCATAACATAATTATTTCTACACTTAACAATAAGTTCACAATTATTGGACAGCCGGTTAACACAAGAGAAATAGAGAATGAGCGTACCTTAACTCCCCGTAGTCATGTCGCAAGAAAATGAAGGGGTGTTGTACTTGAGAGACTGATATGTATCTCCAAGGAGCTCTGAGTTCGTCGAAGAATATAAAGCTGCAGGTCTCTTTGTGATTTGCAATTTATATCCCTCACCAATCCATAGAGTAGTAACAATCTTAATATTTTCACAACCCGAGGAAAAGGGAACATAACTAAAAGCTATTTCCTTCTTTATCTTTCACAATATAGTTCTACTACATAATATAAAATATGTATGTGAGATATTATTACTCTCTGTCAAAAATAAATTTATTTTTGGTTGATTTATTCTTAATGTGGTACCAAGGTTGATTTCCTAATTATTCATTCGACACAAAATATGGATGGAGATCATATTGTGTCATTTTCACTTAAAATGGATATATACAAATGGGCGTGTACAAATTATCCAGCTATATTTTATTTTATGATTTTTGTGCGTTCTAAATTGCATCGATGGGTCAAATCTAGAATAGAATAGTGAAGTGTGCTCGCTTAGGAAGAAGAAGTGTGCTGGAGGTCGCAATGTGAACAGTATGAAGACAAACTGGTGAATATACCTTAGAAGGCTCGACCACCTAGAGTCCAACCAGTTTACAAGGATTTAGTGGTGTCAGAGGAGTTCATCAAAAGGATAACTTTCTAGGATATCAAACTTTCGCTATCTTTCTGACGTTTTCTAATGGCATGATCAGTATTTGTTAAGATTTTAACATTTTCACTGTTCTAGCAACATTATTTATACCCTTGCCAGAGTTGGTTCTTTTTTAGATAATCAACAACCATCATCCTACAAATAGCAGAACAAAAATGTTGCCGGTAAACAATAGAGTAGTCGTGCATTTAAGGAAGTCATTACTGCATCAAAGATTATCCATATATATGTTAAATAGATTCTTTTTGAAAGTTAAATATTTAAAAGATCAAAGTCGGAGATAATAATCATAAATAGAAAACATTATGATATGGGATTTTGTTTACAAATGAATAAATGCGATGAAGAGGTTAGCAAATATGCATATGCCTACATCTAAGACACAAATACATTCCAAAGGAAAAGAATTGTAGTTCTCACCAGATTTGGTTTGAAAATTTCTTTAACAACTCAAATATGTTCTCAAGATATTGCCTATGTAACTTAACTTTGAAAAATTCTAGCCCGCGCATCGAGCGGGCCACTTTGCTAGTAGCAATAAAACTAAACGATCATTATGCTAAGCTATTGGATGGGTCTTGTCCATCACATCATTCTCTAGTGATGTGATCTCGTTCAACAAATGACAACACATGTCTATGGCTAGGAAACTTAACCATCTTTGATTAAGGAGCTAGTCAAGTAGAGGCATACTAGGGACATTTTATTTTGTCTATGTATTCACACATGTATCAAGTTTTCGGTTAATACAATTCTAGCATGAATAATAAACATTTATCATGATATAAGGAAATATAAATAACAACTTTATTATTGGCTCTAGGGCATATTACCTTCACTTTTTTGTGCTACGCCCGGAACGAGAGATGAGAATGGAGATCTTCCGTTTGGCAAAGGCCTACATGCACATGATGATTGGAAGAAGACTGCCTCTTGTGAAGGTTCGATGAGAGAGAACTCAGACTCCCACAAAAGTAAACCGGAGACGAAGAATCGAGCACAGCGGCTAAGGGGACGGCTGAAGTAACTTCTCCTGCAAAGAATAATAGAAACCACCAGAAGAGGAAGGGAGGACCTTAGGTCCAGAACCAGATGTATAGGAAGGTCGAACGACTGCTCCTGACAGATTCCCCCCACCAAGATGAGGAGGGGACAGGAAATGTGACTGCGTCTCTCAATGGCTCGCCAGCGAGTTCTGAAACTAAGAGGGAGCCAAATAAGAAGAAACCTACCCCGAGCAATTCGGAGACTTCGGCAGAGGCTGCGAGGCAGCCTTGCCCGACATAATCAGTTGCTTGAGCTAGAACTGTCGAGGGCTTGGGAACCCATCGACAATTCGAGAGCTTCGCAATGTGGTGAAGCAGGAAGGGCCCGGTCTCCTGTATGTGATGGCGACAAAAATCCCAGCGAAAAGAGTAGAAAGTTTGCAGAATCTTCTTGGTTTTGCAGGATGCTTCGCAGTAAACAGTACCGGCCTTAGTGGCGGTATTGGTTTGTTTTGGACGGATGAGTTGGATGTGTAGTTGAAAAACTACAGTTCTTGTCATATCGACGTTTTGGTAAAGAAGAAGAACCGAGCCTCGAAGGAATGGAGGCTTACGGGTTTCTATGTTGCTCCAAAGGTGGAAGATCGGTCACATAGTTGGAGGTTCCTCCGTACACTCTTTGCAATCCAGCATGAAGCTTGGCTCTGTGTCGGTGATTTCAATGAGACAATAAGTGCTTCTGAACATTTTTCCCGAGCGGCTAGGCCTGAATATCAAATGCGGGCGCTCAGAGAAGCAGTAGATGATTGTTTTTTTATGACCTGGGCTGGTCTGGGACAAAATACACATGGGATAATGGGCAACAAGCAAATGCGAATGTAAAAGCCAGATTGGATAGGGGGTTTCGAAACCCCTAGTAAGTTCATATGTTCCCGGATACACATGTCCGACACATTGCCACCATGGAGTCTGATCATTGCTTTGTGTTGATTGATCCGCGGGAACACTTGGCCGGAAAAAATGTATGAGCTGCTAGACAGTTTTGGTATGAAGATGTATGGCAGACACATGTTGACTATGACCAGTTTATTCTTCAACATTGGAAAAAGGGAGCTAGACAGCATGGTTTGGCCGGCGTGGTAAATGCTCTCAGCGACATGCAGCAGAAGCTTGCTAGCTGGGGTCCGGAAGCTGCGCACAAAGCTTGATCGTCTACGAGCTCGCTTCACGGGGCGCGGGCCAGCAGATGAAGAACACGCCATCGGGAAGCAATTGCGTGAAGCTCTCCAACGGGAGGAAATATGGCTGTGGCAACGATCCAGAGTTCTATGGTTACGGAAGGGAGATCGGAACACAGGCTATTTCCATGCCCAAGCAGCTTTACGGAAACACATTAACAGAATTGAGTTTCTTGAGAGGGCTGATGGCTCAACGTATCAGACAATGGAATAAAATCATGCAGAAGTCCAAGGTTTTTATGAAGCTCTTTATACATTACAGGGTTTCCGACCTATGGACGAGCTGCTCAATCTGGTTCCGCCCAAGGTGACACCACTCATGAATGAACACCTCGACAAGCTGTTTACAGCTGAAAGTGCAATCATGCCCTTAATCATATTTTGATGTTGATGACAACATGCATATATGGGACTAATCATGTTTATCAAGTATATCTCAGGATTATGTCTCAAAGGTCGTGTGTGGATCATGACTAGGGACAAATGCATATAACTCAAGATCGGAGATACAAGACTTTAGCCTTGGCTTTGTTTACAGTTTGTTCTTAAGTATAGGGATTCCGCACTATTAAGAGGGCATCATTGGATCTAGGGAAAGATTTACTCAAACCCACCAACTCCAGTTTTTCTCCGGACGTCCGGTACTCTACGGACGTCCGATCCCTCTTAGCTGTCCGGACGTCCGTCTCTCTACGGTCGTCCGGTGATTCTCTTACAAAACAATGTTTACGGATTTCTAAGCCCCTCCGGACGTCCGGTCTCCGGACGACCGACATGTCTCGGACGTCCGGTGTTCCTTCCACAGAACAATTTTTATAGATTTCCGAGCCTCTCCGGACGTCCGGTCTCCGGACGACCAGCACGTCTCGGACGACCGGTTGCCATGTGCTTGTTCGTGGCTTATGAATTCCCAGCGGCCGGACGACCGATGGTTGTCGGACGTCCGGACTTATTTGTGCCACCGGACGTCTGGTCCTGTCTGGATGTACGACCTCTTCAGTGCACTTAAGCGGCTCAAACGGTTACTTTTTCCACACCCACTATATATAGCCTTCTCCCTTCCACGAGAGAAGGTTGACCATTCACTTTGAGCTTGCCAAGAACACTTTTCACTCTCTCTCTCTCTCTCTCTCTCAATCCTCTACACCAAATCCTAGATCCCCAAGTGATTTGGAAACATTTGAGAGAAGTTCTCCAATCAAGTGATAGATCCACTCCTTCCCCTTCTTTGCTCCCAAGGAATTCGTGATTTTAGAAAGTCTTGAGCTTTTCCCCATCGTGCTTGTTACTTTTGGAGGTTGGGGACTCCTAGGCGGTAGGAATCTTTCAAAGAGGAATCGACCTTTGTGATTACCCCCGGAAAAGTTTGTGAGGGTTTGGAGACCACCCCAAGGTCTACCACTAGTGGTTGAGAAATGCCTTCGCGGTGTTGTCTCAAAGGGAGAATAGAGTGAGCCTTCGTGGCGTTGGTGTGACTTCGTGGTAACATCCACCTCTCTAACGGTGACGTACTTCCCTCCAAGGAAGTGAACATCGGCATACATCCTCGTCTCCCGGAGTTGTGGTTATTCCTAACCCTAACTATCTACTTGTGGTTACTTGTCTCTTAGCACTTACTTATATCATATTGTGCATGTTACCTTACATACTTGTGTCACTTGTTTATCTTGCTTAGCTCTTAACTTCACACTTGCAATTGTTAGGCTTACCTTCATATTTTACATTATTGCCTAAAATTGCTAAGTCACTACAAGAAATATGTCAACTTGCGACCACCACTATTGGTCACTGAAAGGTCGTTGTTTTTCATTTGCGACCTTTTTTTGACCAAAAACAGAAGGTCAAAAGCTGGCGGTCGTAAACTGAAATTAACGACCTTCTCTGTGATATGTAAAAGGTCGTTGGTTCTTCGACCAAAATTTTGGTCACTAGCAGCCTCCCCAAGCCACGTAGGATCCAGCGTGGCAAGCTGACGTGGATAAGATTCAGCCCGGTCCGATTAGGTGTCTATATGGGCCGAGCCCATTAATTCAACCCATTTAGTATATTTATTTCTGTTAATTTTTGTCTGCTACATGGGCCAAGCCCAACTGGTCAGCCCATCAATTTTTATGCACGTTTGGCCTTTCAAGAATATATGTACAATTTTGTGCAGCCCATTTATGGTTTACATTCGGCCTTTTTATACATTCAAATATTAATTCAATCCTGGAGTTGGCCCAGTACTCTTTTCAGCCCATTCACATATTCATACATATGATCCACCTTTTTGACAAATTTTGCAAATAATTTCATATTTCAGCACTAAATATGTTTACATCATAGGCCATAAAGCCCTACAAAATAGTATCACTTGCTCCTATACAAAACTATCAAATGATACGTACAACAAAACAAAATACAGAAAATTTAGTTCAACAAAAATAGGTTTTCTTCCTCTTCCATGTTCCAGAACACACAACACCTGTGAAAATAAAAGATGCCACAACAAAAATGGAAGGATCGGCCACTAGAAGCATATTGAATACAAGGGAAACAATCAAACTAAAGAAATGAAAGGCACACACTGTGAAAATTTTGACAACACGAATATTTTTTATATTACCATAACAAACAGAAATGTAATCTGATTGCACAAGACACATGGCATTATCACACACCCAGATGAGCGAAGCATTAACTTGTGAGGATCGGACAAACAAAGCATTCGCGGTGATGATTAACTTATAAGCCCAGCCACCCTCAATCCTCAATACAACACTAAGTTTTACTACTCCAGGCAACCTAATACACTACAGTCCAGATGCACCTCAATTCGACCATCGCCCTCGGCGCATAACAGAATCATGACGTCCATTTGCATCCAGGGCTGAATTTGACCAGGAAAATTGGCTATTAAGTAGTATACTCATGTGGTGAATTTTATGGAATACTTAATCTATACTCTACATCTACCAAAAGCAAATCTCCTTGAACAGGTTCTGATGCCAAACAATCCAAAGGCATCTAACTGAAAAAGGCAAAAGAATGGTGCTTCTGCTATAGTGAATTGAAACCCAAAGCACCCCCAAACCGTAGCAGACTAAACTAGCTAGCTCTAGGAGAACTAAAACACTAGCTGCAAGCATGGAATGGAGGAATGGATGGTCACCGTTATTGAAGTTGATGCTTCAGGAGCCCGCCGGCGTGGTGGTTCAGGTGGTCGAGGAAGAAGAGGAGCATTACTACATAATCATCATGAAACAATAGTGATTGAGTAAATCATAAAGTAGAATAACAAAATCATAATTAATCTAAATCGACTCAGAATCAGATAGCATATGATGAGCATGTTTACATCTTTTACTAAAGCTTTCCATATTTGGTATTGATACATGTGCATTATCTTACAACAAAGAACTACAATGTGAAATTGAAAGAAGAAAAAGTTTAACAATGCTTATAACTATGACCAGCTGATGTTATGATGGCTTCCACATTTGAAAAACATATATCCTCATGTTATGGGTAAGAACCCAACAGTATACTGTGTTGATCACAATTTCAACAGTTCTAGACAAATCTATCAACAGAAATCATATTAAATTGATGGAAGAATTTATTCCCAAATTACTTTTTGTTAGAAGCTAAACATTTATATCAAGCGCAGCATATGATGAACTAACCTTGTTATGACTAGCTGTGTTGTACTTGTATGCTAACGTAACCCAGGACAGACGGAAGTCACCCAGCCATTGTATTTTGGTTTGGCAACCTAAGCAAGCAGAATACTCCTATATGTATAGGAAGTTAGGAACTAGTACTAGACAGAGCATGGAAAACTGACACAATGTGTTGGTGCATTAAAGGTCAGTCTATCCGACAGTAGAAGAGTTTGAAAACATGATTTTACATGCAATGGATGCACAGACGCGCACATACACAGAGATGGAGAGAGAGATTACTAGCTAGAGCCGGTTTGAGTCATCCAAAATTGAACAATTTCAGACATGGCATCCACAATCAGTATGCATCCAGAAATCATCAGCCTCTACGCTCTAGTCTGGTACCATATCCCCACAAAAACAATGCGGACCAAAGGTGCAAGCACGAAACCAGGATCTATGAGAAATTTCTATCTATGCACCATATTGCTGGATAATTCATGGAGAAAGAAGAAATACAAAGACAACATCTGATGTTGCGCTAACAAATCAGCTGCTACGTCCATCCAGATCACGGGCGGTGTCAGAAGAAAAGACTACCTGGACGTCCTCGACAGTGGCGTGGAGGTCGGGCGAGTCCTTGACAGCCTTGATGTGGTCGACGACGTTCCAGACGACGTCAAGCCTGTCGATGATGCGCTCGAGCGGGTGGACCAAGCACTCCCACGCCAGCTCCATGCCTTCTCGAGCTCCTCCAGCTCACCCTCCTGCGAGCAACCACAACCACACATGGTCAGATCCGGACGGGCGATGAGCGGGCGAACGAACGGGGATCAGGGGAAGGGGGATAAGGGCGTACGAGGTGGGCGAGGAGCATGCGGATCCCGCGACGGACGTGCGCGGGCTCGACGCGGTCGAAGGGAGGGAAGTCGAAGTCGGCGAGCAGCGGGTTGCTGCTGCTGTCAGTGTCCGCCATGGCATCGGAGGCGGCGGTGCAATAGGCAGAGCAGGCGGGGGTGGCGGAAGGGACGGTGGCCGGGGCAGGGGGAGGAGGGGGCGGCGACGGCGGAGGGACCTGCTGGCAAGGTGAGAGAACTGGCATGTCGATCTGGATCGTGGAGGAGGCTGTGACGCGTTGGATCTAGATCGGGGAGGAGACGGCGACGCGTTGGATCGGGGAGGAGGCGTTCCGCGTGTTGTGGGAGGGAAGCAGATGGGAGAGCAGAGGCCGTCGGCGGCGAGCTGTGGGAGGGACGAGGCGGTGGGTGGGTGGCGGCGTGCGGAGGCAAGGATGAACGGGTGGGGCGAGGGACGCTAGGGTTTGTAGTTTGGACGAGGCAGTGAGAGGGAAGAGGCCACGAGGGGTGAGAGTGTGAGGGGGACGAGGGCTGCCGTCGGATCCGGGAGTATGACCCATGATCTGCGTGAGATGCCTATGAACCAATCAGAACGCAGTAAACATTTTGAAGATGTCATGACCATTCAAATTGGTCATAATTTATTAAACATAAGTTCTTTTCACAAGAAAAGTATTTTCTATTTTTCGAGTAACAATGATTGTTCTTTTTTGTGAAAAACCTACCAAATATTTGTTGCAAAATGGCACCACATCATTTTTAGAAATCATTAGACCACATTTTATGCACAATTGACCAAATGGTTGGGTGTGAAAAGTTTTTATCCACCTCTCGTGAAAAAGACAAATTTCCGACGATTCAGTAGGAAACGGTTCAAATTTGAACTGTAGCTGCCTCATAGTTTGTTATTTATTTTTTCCAAAAATCATTTTTAGGTTCAAAAGTAACTATTTAATCAGAGAAACACCAAAAGTTTTCCAAGATTCAACCACTAGCTAGGAACGGTCATGCCCGCCGTTTTGACCGCATTTTGAAACAGACATGAAAAATTCAAAAAAAAATCAAAATATTGGAAAACCTTCGCATTGTGTCATTATATGTGGCCAAGTTACCGGTAAACATAATAAACTTGTAATACGATAACTTCTTTAAAAAAGTGTTATCAGAAATGAGCTATCATGCATGAAGATTCGTGGCTTTCAAGCCAAATGATCAATCTTATGGCCACATTCATGGAATAGTTTGTTAAAATGATCTCATATTGTGCACAAGGGTGCATCTTGGAATTCCAAACAATGTTGCCTAAGGGAGTTTTCATTTTCTTTGCACAGAAAATTCATTTTCCATTTTTTGAGTGCCCGAAATGAGTTTATTTTTGTGAAGGACCTACCATATATTTGTTGCAAAATTGGACCAAATCAATTTTATAAAATACTAGGACATATTTAATGCACAATTGATGAAATTGTTGGGTGTCAAAAGTTTTGATCCACCTCTGTGACAGCCTGGTTTTTGCCCTTTCTTATTTGATTGATTTTCATTTGAAAATTTTCTGAAACTTGGAGTTCTTGAATCTTTTCATATGGAATTAAACACTTGGGCATCCTTGGCTTTCACCCAAGTGCTTCACTTCCCTCCTAAATCATCATTTCACTTCTGATCCACCCCAAAATAATCTTTGGAATATTTTTTTAAATGAAAAATATTCATTTTCTCTCAGAAACCCTAAGCCAGATTAGTTTGCTTCAAAGCAACCCTAATTTTTATGGCTTAGAAAAATCTGAGATAATTGACAAATATTATGTGAACCCTAGGGCACCTTCCTGAGCAAAAAAATTTCATCCCTTTTTGGAATATTTTTGCTACAGAAAATCTTTTCTGTTCTGGACGGAAATGGTGGTTTCTACAGCAACTACCATTTTACTTGCTCCATTTGACCTGAACTTTCTTGTGCATATTTACCTTAGTAACTTAGAACTAGCCTCCAAAGCACAGCCTCAATCTCCCAGCCGTTTGACCACAGTAATTGTTCAAAGTTACTGGTCAGAAACTTAATTGGCTTGTAAAAACTTCTCTACTGCACCTGGATCCAAACCAAACCGTGGTAAACTTCAAAACCACCATGAACAAGCTGCCAGACATGATTTTTCGACGAAGGCTGGCCTGGGGAGAGAGTTCGCGTGGTGACCACGCGTGTCCACGATGCCAGGCATGTGTGTCGACGCGCTCTGGGTGCCGCCGAACACTCTGTTCGCGCGTGCTCGCTTCCCTCGCCTGCCCGAGCATGCCAAACCGCGCCACCATCTTTGTCTCTAAGCCCTTAAATCCCCTCTGGCGCTCGCCGACGCGGAGCTCGCCGCGGAGCACGGGCAAGGTCCGGCCAACCCAACAGTGCGGAGCGCACTGTGCTCGTCACCATCCTCTCGATCCTGTGCTCGTCCCCGTCCGACCAAAGTTTCCGCGTGACCTCCGTCGCCTTCTCCCCCTCTCACTGACGCCGCTCGTCGCCGGGCGCCATGGACAGGTGTCCACCGGCGGAGCCCGAAACCCCCTCGCCGCTCGCTTATAAATAGGGCCACCCCCAGCCTCCTCGAGCACCATCCAGCACTCCCACACACTCCATGACTGCGTAGGAAGCCATAGCCCGGCCGGGCAGGCATCGGGCCGCCGTCCCTGAGCTCGCTCGCCGGCGATCCCCTCTGGTCGCTGCGGGAGCTCTAGCCTCTCCCAGGCCAGGGCAACCCCTCCAGGGCTTCCGCCTCTCTCCGGTGAGGCCGTCTCGCCCGCTTGGAGCCCCTGGAGTGGCCTCCGTTCGCCATCTTCCTCAACTCCGGCAACCTCCGCGTTCTGCCTCCGCTTGCAAGCTTGTTTCTGACGCCGTCCGACCACCCCTAGCCACGCTATGGGTACGGGCAGGTGCTCCATCGTCCCCTCTCTAAATCCCTCCCTCTCGTTTGGGCCAAGAAGCCCTCGTCGCTGGCGAGAGCTCCGGCGAAGCCGCGGCCTTCTCTGTTTCTTTCTCCCCCTTCCCCCACCTGACTAGCGGGGCCCGCTAGTCAGCCACTCTGTACGCACGCGAAGCGGTATGAGTGGTGGCGCCCCTGGGCTTTACACCTTCGACGTCACCCCCCCAGTCTGTTTATTTTTATTCAAATTCATTTGAATTTACAGAACACTTCAAACAGTTACAACTCTTCAACCATAAGTCCAAATGAATTGATTATTTTTGTATTGTGTTCTTTCAAAAGAAATCTAGCAGCTCACCAAAGATGAGATTTTTCTAAGCTGTTTAGAATTTCTGGTGATTTTCGGAAGTGTTCTTGATATTTGCTTTTTGTGTTTAAATTTATTTTCAGAGGATGAGGCATGTCTTGAGGATCACCTGAAGGCTTGTGAACCTCATCTGCACTAAGGCAAGCTACAGCAACATTTTCATGGTGCCATTTCAATATTTCTGATTTTCTTACTTGAATGAAATGATTAATCCATGCATTTAAATAATTATTGTGTTATATGTATTCTGTTAAATATTTGTTAATTATTATGCTTGAATGATTGAAACTAGTTTAGTGGGTAAAGCAAGTTAAGATTTATTTGTGGTCATGTTAGAAATGATTTTGTTATGCATGTTAGAAATTATTTAAAGCTTTGTTCTTGCATACATAAATTGATAAAAATTTGCTAGAAAATATTCTGTTAAATACTTGTTTAATCATTTTACTTGTCTTATAGAATGTTTGAACCCAACTTAGTTGATAAAGAAATTAAGAGTTGTGATAGTGAAATCTTTTTGTCAAGTATATGAGAAATTTATCGGAGTTACTTTCTTGCATGAGAAATTAATAATACTTGTTGCAAAATATTTTTGTTAAGTTGTGAGTCATTTTGAGCAGTAAAGTAATATGAGTTGTTGATGCTTGGTGTGTATATGGATGACATCTGTCATTTTTATTATTATGTGATGCATGTGTAGTTTTGCATTTCATGGCATGCTATGACACCGGTCATTTTCATTTTAAAGTTGAACCTGTATATAACTCAACTTGAATAATACCGTTGACTGGGTCATGGTGCCGCTCAATCGAGTTCTTTCCTAGTGCAACCACATTTGCCTTTTTGGGGAGGCCTTGATTCGGTCCATTGAAATGGCCTCTGGTCAGTGCCTCCTACTAGGGAAGGTTATGCCGTGCTCGCCCTGGCCCGGTAAGCAGGCATAATCTTGTGTGCTCGTTGATGAGATTATGGTACCGAGTCCCCGAGTGGGATTGTTTTGACCACGACGGTGGTCGGGGTGTCTTTGGTAGACACGGGGCCACCAAGGACTAGCCCGTTGGGGATTTGGTCGGAGTGGCCTGGAGAGTGTTGTGGCAATGGAAGGGTTTTGTGGGAATGCCGTTGGTCTACCCGAATGGGAGTGCGAGGCCATGGGTTCCGCGGTGTGGGTACAGTGTGCTACCTCTGCAGAGTGTATAATCTATCGATAGCCGAGTCCACGGTTACGGACACCCCGTAGTAGGTCCCACCATGAGTCAACGTTTAATAAAAATTGCACACTAAGCTATGAACTTTGCATTGTTGATGGATGGCAGAAAGGCCATCGAGGCATTCGGGACCAAACACTGGTCGTGGTTGTGATCGCCGTAAGGATCACGAGTTGTTCTTGTGAAAGACCACATTGGTGGTTTGTTTGTGATCCAGGGATGATCACAGTTGGTAAGCTGTCCCGAGGGATGTTTGAGTATGATCACAGCATGTTGACCTATAGTGTTGCATTATTAATAATTGGTTAAATAGCATGATATTGTTTGCCATTATGATTATGCCTGTTGTGAGCTTGCAAGTACATTCAATGTACTGACCTGGTGTGTCATGCCAGATTTCAGGAAAGTATCATTGGAGAGGAGCGTTGTTCGAGTCTAGATCGTGTCCACATCGGTGTCCCTGTGATATGGAGCTTCCGCCATGACGTTATTCCGCTGCGACGTAGTTGTTCGTATCAAGGCCCCTTTATGTTCACTAAATAATGTACATATTGTTCAGCCGCACCTAGTGTGCCGCTTGGCCTCGACAGCTGTTGTAATGTAAACTCTGTTCCGCTAGCATCAATAATGCGGTTGTTTTTCTGTACCAAGATGTTGTGTGTTGCCAGAAGACATGGTCTCTAGGCTGGCAATGCATGGTAAACCGGTCGTTCTGAGCAGGGGTGCCACAACGCTTGGTATCAGAGCCGCGCTGACTGTAGGCCACACTAGACTGCGATGCATTAACTGGACGTTAGATACGAATTTAAGTTGAGTGCCGGTAGTGATTTGTCCTGATTGTTGCGTTGCATGCATTCGGTTTACATATTTTTATGCTAACCTGCTCATGGTTGTGGGTGTAGATGGCTCCGGTGCCATATCCGTGCTAGTTGCAGCTGATGTCGTACACGTCACTGCACCTCCTTCGCAACGTGTAGCGTCGGTTTGTACCCTCTCGGAGACGACCCAGTCTATCGTGTGTACCGGGAGCATCTAGCTGTTTCAGTGTATGAGTATCACGCAGTGGTCACTCTGCGCACTAGTTCCGATTCTAGCTCTTACACTCGCACTTCTCGGAGCGGTTACGCCTCCACCGCTTCTCAGGCTGTCTAGTTTGCGGCATTCAAGGTCCTTGTCGAGCTTCGCTACAACGAGGTCCGAATGCAGAACTACCCATGTTTCTACTACTACCCATCTCTGCACGACAACGGTCGTGTCCATTTCCCTCTCATTGATCCGGAGTCTGATAGTGTTGCTAGCCATCTTGCTCGTTATGTCACTGCCAGCTATCTCATGATCCATGAGCTGGCTCTAGAGCTGACTCGTACCCGTACTGCTTTAGCCGCTACTTTCGTCACTTCTAGATCCGCCACTACTCCGTCTTCACTGGGATTTACCCCTTATGTCCCAGTCAGCTCTAGCTCCCCTATTTCGCCGGTTACTCCCCCGAGTAGCATGGGCGTATCGACCGTGAACCCTCTCAGTACTCCTGCTGAGTGGGTCTCACTTCTCGCTACTCCTGTAGCCCCGATGCTTCATCCTACCCCTGCCCCTGAGGGAGAGCCCTCGAGGCAGCGCCGTCGTGTTACCTTTAACCCGGGGGTTTCCGTTAACCACGTCAGTTCGGGATCCGAGACCGCTTCAGGGGAGGATGCTGTAGTACCAGCAGAGCAGTAGTGTCTTTGAGTATTCGCAGTTGTCTGGATGATGTACGGATGTAGTCGTACGAGACATGATGTTTCATTGCATGTATGAGAGTACTGAACCAGTCATGTTGTTTACCTTTCATGTATGAGTCTATGTATAATTATGTTGAAACTTTATTCGCTGTATTTTTCTTCGCTCTTCTTCTTTCTTCCGGGATTTGTCACTGGCCTTTCCTAATTTTATTCTTGGGTGTTTCTCATCTCAATTGTGTTGCCTTGGGAAAAATCCACAATAGGATGACGCGGGTAGGCAGGAGTAGCAACGTTTGTGAGGGAACTCATGTTCGTCGTTCCGCACGACAGGCAGGACATTCTCCCGAGCCGTACGTTCAGCCACCACCTCCACTGCCTGGTTCTCCCTCCACCGAGCAAATTCTGCGTATGTTTGAAGAGAAAAGGAACAATGATCTGATTGAAATATTGAGAAGTGTGCAAGCTATGGTTGGACAGAATGGAAATCAGAATGGTCATCACTCAAAGCTGTCAGATTTTCAGAGGACCAATCCACCCAGCTTCAGTCAGATTGTTGACCCATTGGATATAGACGATTGGTTGCGCAGAATGGAGAAAAAGCTTGAGATTGCTGGTACTGAAGGTAATGATAAAGTTCCCTTCGCCACCTGTCGGAGTAATGGGCCACGAGTAGGCTAACCCGAGCCCCTGAACCTTTCAAGACATCGGGGCAGGCTGCGCCCCTCAAGACCCCAAGACGAAGAGCCGCCTTCTGAAAGTCGGCGGCAAGGCCGCCGACTGCCCCTCGCGGCCGAGTCCCCGGGACGACTTCAAGATGAGCTGACTCCTAACTGGCGGCTTCCAGAGAAGCAGGCTATGGGGAGTCGGCCCGCGACTCCAACCACCCCCTGCCTTCGTAAGAAGGGACGGGACGGGGTATGGCCACAGTGCGGCCCACTCCCGCCCCCTTTACCAAGGGCAGGCATGGCCGCAGTGCACCGTACCAACGGAGATCTCCGTCCGGCGCGGCACTATCGCCATGCCAGCCCTGACATCAGCCCCAGCGGGCGGAACCCTATGCCCACGACGGCCTGTCTGTACGACCCAGAGACGGCGGGTCCCACCAGTCAGCGGGGGTATAGAAGACGGTGAGAGCGCCACAAGACGGACCCGTTGGGAGTCGGCCATCCCCTCCCACGGGCCCCACGAGCCATTAACCAGACAAGACGGGGAATGGCAACAGTGATCGCCCGTCAGGCGGCGGCACTGTTGCCTTGACCCCATGACCAAGCCAACGTCATTAGAAGCACGACTACAGTAATCCGCAGCCGGCAAGACCCGCCCGCGGCGGACACGGCCTGTCGGCTCCATACCGGGCCAGTCGGTGGGGCCCACCAGTCGTCAGGCCCCGGCAGTCGGCGGAGAAGACGGCGGCCTGAGAGACAGACGGCTGGGACCCGCGCCCAGTCGGATTACCATTGTACCCCTGGGGGTAGGCCTATATAAGCCCCCAGGGCACCCATGCAAAGGGTTCGAATCCATTAGCACTAGACCAGATCATATAGGAGGGAGAGAGCTAGCCTTGCCTTCTCCTACCTCCAGGAAATAGCTCGAGGAGCATCCTTGTACACACTTTGCCATAGTGATCATGCGGAGACCCCGCAGAGCAGCAGTAGGGGTGTTATCTCCTCGGAGAGCCCTGAAGCTGGGTAAGATTCGCCGGCGTGCATGTCTTCGCCTTATCCCGTTTCCAGGCACCGGCGATGTTCGAGTTGCCCCCACCATGATAAGCCATCCCTTGGCATATGTCGCACCCAACCCCGACATTTGGCGCCCACCGTGGGGCATGGTGCACCATCGTCCGGAGACCTGCTCTGGACGAGAACCCTTTTCCTCCCTGGCGAGCGCAACTAGCCGAGCAAGCCAGACGGATTCTGTGCCGACGCGCTGCACGACGCTGAGATCGCCTATGCAGCCAGCTGCCTCGCTGAACTTGTCGGCGAGGTTCGCCTCTCTAACGAGCCTGCATCCGACACAGGCACAGGCGGCCCCGAGAGCCTCCTCGCGGGCCTCCTTGATCAACTCCACGTCGCCGGCGAGCCTGTCGTGGACCTGGAGTCTGTAGGCTCCACCGACCCGATGTTGGTCGACTCCGACACTGCGTCGCTCGACGCGTTCCCCACCAACGTGGTGGTCTACGACGAGCCGCTCCCTCGCGCAGAGAACGGCGGAACCACCATCACGGAGGTGCTCGTCATCGGTCATGGCGAGCACTCCGGCGGCGGAGCTCATGACCCACTCGACGCGGCATTACAAGACCTGACCGCGCCCATTCCAGAAGACGCTGACGCCGAGACGCTGGAGGCGTGCCACCTTCAGCTCGTCGAAGGCGCGAAGAAGCTGGCGAGCATGAGACGCTTGTCAGAAGCCTACCAGCGTGAGATGGATCGCGCTGTGGGCGGCTCACCGGCCCCAACTGGGCCTAGCCGCCTAGGCGCGGTCCAGCAGCGCGGCGTGGCCATCGCCAACCTGTTCGGGGCCAATCGCCCTGTGTATACCACGCCTGTGGAGAACATCCGAGCCGCCCAGGCGGCGGCGGACGAGCTGGACAACTTCGAGGGAGAAGAGCGCCGCCTGATGACGGAGCGAATCTAGCGGCTCCTCGATGCGGCTGCCACGCAGAACGAGGCCGGCTGCCGCACAGAGGCGCCGCAACGGCAAAACGACGACCTGCCTCCCCGCCGAGACCAAGGCGCGACATCTCGGACGCCGACTGGCGGCGTTCGTGGAAGGAAAGACAAGGATCCGGCTGTCAGCCACAGTCGGACTCGCATCACCATCGAGCGCGACCAAGATGGCCACCCAAGAGCAGTGGAGCGGCGGGACGACTATCTGCCTCCTCCTCCTCGCATGGAAAGGCGAGTCTCCCCGCCACCCATTGAGCATCCGACTCTCGGCGACCGCACGCCACCGGATCGACCGGCTCCACCGATCCCTAGCGCTGGAAGAAGAAGACGAGTTGGGCCTGCCTTGTTTCGGACCCCGCATCCGAGATGAGCCTTTCCCAAAGGGTTCACGCTCCCCCGAGATACGCCCAAGTACACCGGCTCCATGAAGCCGGAGGACTGGCTGGTTGACTACTCCACGGCCATCAACATAGCGAACGGCAACAAGCGTGTTGCCGTAAAATATGTTCCGCTCATGCTCCAGGGGACGGCCCGGACATGGTTGAACAGCCTAAGGCCCCGCAGCATCAACAGCTGGGTCGACTTCACCGACGCCTTCGTCCGCAACTTCACCAGCACGTACAAGCGACCTCCCAAGCCTCGCCAGCTTTCCTTGTGTGTGCAAGGCCCCAACGAGTCGACTCGCGACTACCTCACGCATTGGGCAAAGCTTTGGAACTCCTGCGAGGGCGTGCACGAGGTGTAGGCTATCGAGTACTTCACCGCCGGGTGCAGAGAAGGCACCCTCCTCAAGCACAAGCTCCTCTGTGATGAGCCAGAGACCCTGGACGAGCTGGTGATCATAGCAGAAAGTATGCCACAGCCGACTCCTCCATGAAGGCGGAGATTCAAGTTAGTATGACTGGAAAAGTGGCCCCTCAAGCTCCCAGAACTCCGGCTGGAGACGCCAGTCGGCGACAACAGCAGAACGACCACAAGCGCAAGGCCCCGTAGCCGGCTTCCAGCAGCCGGCAGGTGGCGACAGTCGAAGACCAGCAGCCGGAGGGGCAGCCTCTGCCCAAGCGACAGAAAGGCGGCAAGTCCAACTGGTTGCCGGCTTTCTCTTACGAGCAGACTCTTGATGGTCCTTGCAAGTTCCACAGCGGCGCGAAGCCGTCAAACCACACCACTCGAAAGTGCCACTGGCTCACTAGGATCGCCAAGGGGGACGGTCTTCTGCCTCCCCCGCCTGCTGGGCAGCCGCCTCCGCCTCCGCCCCAGCAGCCGGCTATCAGACTAGTCGGCGCAGTACAAGATGAGTACCCAGAAGAGCACGGAGCTTATGTGGTGTTCACCAGCATGGCTGACGATCGACGCAGCAGGCAGCTGCAGCATCAAGAGGTGAATGCAGTGGCATCAGATACACCAGAGTTCATGCACTGGTCCGAGAAGCCTATCAGCTGGAGAAGAGCTGATCACCTAGAGGTGATGCCGAGTCCGGGCTTGGATGCCACCTTTGCCATAGATAGTTAGGGATCAAGCAGAGACAGCTTTAGAGCAGCCGGACTGTATTCCATGGCATAGTTCCTGGCCTTTCCTGTTCACCAATCGGCAAGATTCTGATAGATGTCCTCTTTGGAGACAAAGATCATTTCCGCCGAGAGTCAGTTTGGTTTGAAGTGGTGGACCTTGGGAGCCCATACCATGCCTTCCTTGGCCGACCCGCTTTGGCCAAGTTCATGGCGGTCCCCCACTATGCCTACCTCAAGATGAAGATGCCGAGTTCCAAGGGGATTCTGACCATAGTCGGCGACTACAGAAAGTCGTCCGCTTGTGCGGCAGAAAGCAGTCGGCTAGCCAAGTCCCTGGTAATCGCGGCTGAGAAGCGGCTCCTCGATCGGGTAGTGGCGATGGCTGGCAAGAAGCCGGAGATGTCGCCCAACCCCAAGGAGTCGGAGGCTGAGGGCTCGTTCAAGCCGGCTAAAGAGACGAAGAAGATACCCTTGGACCCAGAGCACCCAGAGAGGTACGCTGTCATAGGTGCAAACCTCGACAGCAAATAGGAAGGCGAGCTCGTCGATTTCCTCCATGAGAATCAGGACATCTTCGCATGGTCCCCCAAAGACATGCCAGGTGTACCGACGGAATTCGCCGAGCACAAGCTACATGTCCGATCTGAAGTGAAGCCTGTCAGGCAGCGCTTGCGCCGCCTTTCGGAAGAGAAGAGAAGAGTTGTTGGAGAAGAGATAGCCCGACTCCTGGCAGCCGACTTTATTATGGAAGTGCTCTTTCCAGAGTGGTTAGCAAACCCGGTCCTGGTGCTGAAGAAGAACAAGCAGTGGCGGATGTGTATTGACTACACAAGCCTCAACAAAGCTTGCCCCAAGGACCCATTTGCTCTGCCTAGGATTGATCAGGTGATAGACTCCACAGCCGGATGCGAGCTGTTGAGCTTCTTAGATGCTTATTCAGGATATCACCAGATCAAGATGAACCCGGCTGACAGATTGAAGACCGCCTTCATCACACTGTTTGGAGCCTTCTGCTACCTGACCATGACGTTCGGCTTGAGGAATGTCGGCGCCACCTTTCAGCGTTGCATGCAGAAGTGCCTCCTGAAGCAGCTCGGCAGAAATGCCCATGTTTACGTAGACGATGTGGTAGTGAAGATGGAAAAGCGCGTAACACTGTTGGAAGACCTCAAGGAGACCTTTGAGAACCTGCGCCAATTCCAGATCAAGCTCAACCCTGAGAAGTGCATCTTCGGAGGACCAGCTAGGCAACTCCTTGGCTTCCTTGTCTCTGAACGCGGCATAGAGTGCAACCCTGTGAAGATCAAGGCCATTGAGAGGATGGAGGTACCCAGCCGACTGCCGGATGTGCAAAAGTTCACTGGCTGCTTGGCGTCCATCAGCCGATTCATCAGTCGGCTGGGTGAGAAAGCTCTCCCTTTATACCAGCTCATGAAGAAGACCACCTTTTTCGAGTGGAACCACAAGGCGGATGAAGCTTTTCTCCATTTGAAGAAGATGTTAACTACTCCCCCCATGCTGGCGGCTCCGACTCCTAAAGAGCCCATGCTCCTGTACATTGCCGCCACCAGCCGGGTAGTCAGCACAGTCATTGTAGTTGAACGCAAGGAGGAAGGCAAAGAACTACCTGTCAAGAGACCGGTGTATTACCTGAGCGAAGTGCTGTCGACCTCCAAGCAGAACTACCCCCACTACCAGAAGATGTGCTATGGCGTGCACTTTGCCGCCAAGAAGTTGAAGCCTTACTTTCAAAAGCATCCAATCACTATGGTCTACATAGCCCCACTAGCCGAGATCATCGAAAGCCGAGATGCTTCTGGCCGAGTGGCCAAATGGGCCATAGAGCTGGCCCCCTACACCATCTACTACCAGCCCCGCACCGCCATCAAGTCGCAAGCACTGGCCGACTTCCTTGTCGCCTGGGCCGAGACCCAGTACCTGCTGCCAGCGCCCGACTCCACCCACTAGTGGATGCATTTCGATGGCTCCAAGATGCACACCGACTTGGGAGCCGGAGTTGTCCTCACTTCTCCTAAAGGCGACAAGCTCAAGTATGCGCTGTAGATCCATTTCGCCTCCTCCAACAACGTCGCCGAATACGAGGCGCTCATTCACGGGCTCCGCCTTGCCAAAGAGCTTGGCATTCGCCGGATCCTGTGTTATTGCAACTCCGACTTGGTGTTCCAGCAGTCGTTTGGCGACTGGGACGCCAAGGATGCAAAAAAGGCGAGCTACCGCTTCCTCGTGCAGCAACTCAGTGGATATTTCGAGGGATGCGAGTTCCTTCATGTGCTAAGAAATGACAACAACCAAGCAGACACCCTGGAACGAATCGGCTCCACCCGCCAAGCAATACCATCCGGCGCCGCCCTTCAGCGCCTCCTCAAGCCATCTGTCAAGCCGTCACCAGAATCTGACTCCATCTTTGTGCCGACTCCCCCCGAAGAAGTCGGATCCAACTCAAGAGCCCCAGCAGATGGCACGAGAATTCTTACAAATGACTCCAAAAGCGCCACAGTCGAAGCCGGCCCGGGGACTTCAGAACCCGGCCCAGGGACTGTGGCGACAAGCCCAAAGATTCCAGAACCCGGCCCAGGACTGCACCAATCGGCCCGGGGACTTCATCAATCCAACAAACGGTGGCAGACTCCAGCCCGCCGCCTCCCAGCCCAGCCGCCCGCGTCCAAGTCGCGGTTCTGGCAGTCGAAGAAATAGCAGCACCCTCATGGGCCCAGCCCATCCTTAAGTTCCTGGTCGGCAAAGAGCTGCCGGCCGATGAGATCTTGGCTCCGCAAGTACAACGCCGAGCAGCAGCGTACACCATAGTCAACAGAGAGCTGGTCAGGCGCAGCGTCACTGGTGTCTACCAGCGCTGCGTTGAGCCAGAGCAAGGCCAAGCAATTCTCAAAGACATCCATCAAGGCGAGTGCGGCCACCATGCAGCCTCAAGAGCACTCGTCGCCAAAGCCTTTCGACACGGTTTTTTCTGGCCGACTGCCCTAGAAGAGGCCAAGGAATTGGTCCAAAAATGCAAGGGGTGCCAAAAGTTCCGCTCCAAGCCGCATCAGCCGGCTTCAGCACTCAAGACTATCCCCATCGCCTGGTCCTTTGCAGTTTGGGGCCTGGACATGGTGGGACCATTCAAGACGGCGCGAGGCAGCCTAACTCACTTACTTGTCGCAGTGGACAAGTTCACCAAGTGGATAGAAGCAAAGCCCATCAAGAAGTTGAATGGTCCGACTGTAGTAACCTTCATCTCCGACATCACGATTCAGTATGGCATACCACACAGCATCATCACCGATAATGGCACAAATTTTGCCAAAGGCGCCTTGGCCCGTTTCTGCGAGACACAGGGCATCCGACGGGACTTAGCATCCATTGCCCATCCGCAGTCAAACGGCCAGGTGGAGCGAGCAAACGGCCTCATCCTGTCCAGCATCAATCCTCGACTGGTTGAACCGCTGGAGTGTTTGGCCGGCTGTTGGCTTGACGAGTTGCCAGCCGTCCTCTAGAGTCTACGCATGACTCCAAACAAGTCAACCGGCTTTACGCCTTTCTTCCTTGTCTACGGTGCTGAAGCCGTCATCCCAATGGACACAGAGTTCGACTCCCCGCGAGTCACCATGTACACCGAGGAGGAAGCAGAAGAAGCACGTCAAGACAACGTCGATCTGCTGGAAGAGGGCCGGTTGTTGGCACTCAACCAGTCCAGCATCTACCAGCAGAGCCTGCGCCGATACTACAATAGGAAGGTCAGGCCGAAATCTTTCCAAGAGGCGACCTTGTGCTCCGACTGATCCAACGAATAGCCGGCCAGCACAAGCTGTCGGCGCCTTGGGAAGGCCCTTTCATCATTAGCAAAGTGCTGGGCAACGACTCCTACTACCTGATCGATGCTCAGAAGCCTCGAGCACGCAAGAGGGATGACTCCGGCAAGGAGACGGAACGGCCATGGAATGCGAATCTCCTCCGAAGATTTTAGAGTTAAATGCAGTATGTACCACACTACCCTTTGTATTAAAGTACCAAGACTTCGGGCCCCCCGAGAAGAGCTCGGGGACTGCCCCTTTTGTTATCTATATGATAAGAATTATGCCTTCGAGTATGCTACTCTTTGTTATGCCGCTTGGCACCGGGTTCGACTAGTCAGCCCGGGGACTTGCCGCCTTGCGCTATGAAATGCTTCCTGCAGTCAGACAAGTAGTGTGCGGTGCCTAAGCCGTCTCTGGTCAGAAGCCGCAGCTCACAGAGCGACTGTTTGGTGGATAGGAGTAAGGAAGAATGGGTGCCCACATGAAAAATGGCTAAGGACTCAAAGCATAAACATAGCTTAAGCCGGCTTCCAGCCTCTCTTCACAAAACCAACTCTTGAGTAGTCGGCTTGCCGCCTTCTATCCGACTTGTTAAAAGACTCTAAAAATGGCTGAGTACTTGCCTTCCCAAAAGTAGCCAAGCATTTGATCCAGCGGCAATCCGCAGAGCGGTTGTCCGACTGGCAAGACGGCAACTAAGGGAAGGCGGCAAAGGAAAAATCCAAAGGAGCAATTAGCAAGAAAAGATAGAATTCTGATTAATATTTACATAACATACGCCCTTGGCCGAATCTTCAAGCAAAAGTTCAAAATACACCCCGCGGGTGGAATTGTGCGAATTAACAAGTTCTTCAAAGACTACTAAAGCAGATAAAATAAAGGCAAGGCGGCAGCCTAGGAAGCGGCAGAAGGGTTCGGAGGGTCGGAGGAGACGGTGGTGTCAGGTGCTGGGGCGGCCGGCTGGGCAGTCTCGGCTTGTCGTCTCCGGCGGCAACCGGCTCCGTCGGGCGTGGCTCGTTGCTGGAGGCGCGGTTGAGCTGAGGCTGGTCCCCCGCTCCGTCTTCTGGCTCCTCCGTCTCGTCTCCGTCCTCCGCCTTGCCTTCCTCCTCGACGCTGGAGCCGATCACCTCTGCCGAGTCCTCATCATAATCCAGGTTCATCCCGAACCACTCCGGCGGCGCCTCCCCGCCGTCTTCAGCCCGCTCAGGGACGAAGACGCTGGTGTCTGTGTAGTCGGTGATCGCCACCGCATGCTCGACGAGGGCGTCTTCCACAGCTATCAGCTCCGCCCGGGCCTCTGATCGGAGCGTGGCCAGCCGGTCCAGGTCCAGCCCTGGATACCACGCCTTGACGAATTCCAAGGCCCAATGCGCTCCAGCCCGGGCCGAGGAACCCTTCCAGGGCTCAAGACGGCCAGCCGCGACCTCCAGCCAGTCGGCAGTCCGACTAGGAGTGCGCAGAATCGGCATGTGTAGCCACAGGGCAGCAATCACCTGGGCGCCGACACGTTGAAGCCGGCGCAGCATCCGATGGGCCGGCCGCAGACAAGCCTCGACGCTCAGAAGCTGCTCATCAAGGGTCTGGGTGGCGTTGGCGGCAATCTCCGCACCATTTGCCCTCCGCGCCTCACGATCAGCCTCGATGGCTTGAGGTGGCAGCCTGCGTGTGGCCAGGGAAGAAGTCTACCAAGACGAAAAAGAAGCAAGTCAAAAAATCAGCAGCCCGACCTATAGTCGGCGGCTCAAAGAAAGAAAGAAAAGAAACTCACCATCGACGATGTCCTCAATCTCATGGAAGCCGGAGGTCAGCATTGCCTCCGTGTCAGTCCAGGAGGAGCGCTCGCTTGCGAACTCGGCCAGGAGGGCGGTCTCCTTCTCTTCCGCCTCCTTCTGCGCCTTCTTAAGCATCTCCTTCTGCTCCGCCAACTGTGCGGCCAGCAGGTCGCGCTCTGCGGCGAGCTTGCCGCACTCCTCCCCCTTTGCACGCAAGGCGGTGTTGGCTTCGCCCAGCTGCTGCTGAAGAACGGCGTTGGCCTCTGAAGAAAAAGAAGAAAGAGGACGTTAAGTCATTAACAAAGAAGGTCGCCAGGAAGATCCGGCCCGACTGCTCAGCAGTCGGCCCGAATCTCGGGGACTACAGCCTGCGGGTGCGCCAGCGCGCCCCCGCGAAGAAGAAAAGAGGACTCACTCCGACTCTCCGACAAGTCGGCAGTCCGCCTGCCCAGCTCTTCAATGTTGCGGTTGAAGGTGGTGACGCGGAGGTTGTGATAATCCTGTGATAAGTATTTCAGACAAAGTCAGTAATTAGAACCCGCCCAATAGAGTTCCGAGCCGCCCGCTCAGCAGTCGGCCCGAAACTCGGGGACTACACACAGTGGGTGCGCTGGCGCGCCCCCACAGAGAAGAACAAGAAAAACAAAGACAAAAGAGAAAGCATACCCGGAAGGCCGCCCGCGACGCCAGATGGGCCTTGGTGCAGTTCTGGATGGCGTCGGCCTCGGCTCGCAGCTTCGTCTGGACGTCCAGAAGCGCCTGGTTCAGCGGGCCTGTGCCGCCTCCTCGCACCCACCCAATGGGCGCGGCGCTCGTCGCCTCGGCGTCTGGGATTGTCGAGCTAGCGGCACCGGTCTCCAAGGGGCATGGCGCCGAAATCGCCTTCTCAAGGCGGCGGCGCGCTGGCGAGGCGACTTGAAGGAGCAGCTTCGCCATGGCCTCGTCTTTAGTCGGTGGCACCGGCGGGTCCGCTGGCTGTTCGCCTTGCGCGCTCCTAGACGGCGGTGGAGGCGGTGGTGGCGGCACGACCGAGTCCAGCATAGAGACCTCGCCACCTTCCTTCTCCACGATGGGGTACTCGCCGCCGGCTTCCCCAGTCTGCTCCGTGAATTCCGGAGGCGGCCGCGCTGAGTTCAGCGGGATGACAAACATTGCCGACTGGTGGCGCGCGGCTTCCTCGGCCTGCCGCCTTGCCGTGACGGCGGCTTTGGCCTCATCCAGCTTCTTCTGGGCGAAGGCCGCCGCCTTCTCGGCCTCCGCCTTCTCCAGACGGGCGGCCTCTTCCTCGTCGCGCTTCTCTTGCGCGTTCCGCTCCGTTACCTCCCGGAGGTCGGTGGCGGGGTCAATCCGCCGAGTAGTGGCTGACGTCTCCGCCGACCCCATGACGGAGGCGGCAGCAACCCTCTCAAGAGTAAGGGGAGCCCTGAAGCAAGGAAAGCATGTAAAAGATTTGGACAAGATCCACCAGAAGAATATAAGACAAAGGGCAGAAGCACTTACGCAGAGACCAGTGGCGGCTTCTTCACTTCCTTGCGGAAGCGGTTGGCCTTTGCGACCTTCTCTTCCCGCTTGGTCGCGGCGGCCGCCCCCTTGAACTTCTTCGTCCGGCCACCGAGAGAACTCGGCCCGGCCCGGCGCTTCTTTGCGCCGCCTTGACCATCCAAGACGGCGGAGGAACTCGCGCTGGGCTGCCCGACCTTTGGCTGATGGCGCGGGGCGACTTCCCCCTCGGCATCATCGTCAGGCCAGTCGGCAAAAGTGGCCGAGGGCCTGAGGCCGCATGCGTCTCCTCCTCCTCCTCCTCCTTCGGCGTCGGCCTCCATCACCGCCGCCCCCAAGTCAGGGTCGTCCATGTCCCTCTCCGCTCGGTCGGGGACGAACTGATGGGCCGGTCCCGTGGTGCCGGCTGAAGGCTGGACGAGGGGGTTCTGAGTCAAGGACTAAAGAAGATCAGAAGTCGGATTCGGCTGCAATGAAAACGGAAGAAGAGGGGAGGCGACTTACCATAGGCGGGGGGTTGGCGCGTGAGTACGGCTCCTTGCCGAACCGCCAATCCTCCGAGAGACCGCAGTTCGCGATGTAGTTCACCGTGTCCGCCACCTCCATGTGGGGCATGTCCTTGGAGCACATCTGACTTGGGTCTCGGTGGCCACTCATCTGGCAGATCATATGAGGTCGGCCTTGGAGTGGGAGGACTCGGTGCGCCACGAAGGCGGCCAGCAGGACGACACCGGTCAAGCCCTCCGACTGCGTCAGCACTCGGAGTCGCGCGACGGCGCAGCGCCAGCAGGAGACAGCGTCCTGGCCCGGTGGGACCAGCTAGGGAGCCTTCCAGCAGGCGTGCCGGCTTCGTAAGCCGACAGGTTGACCCAGTCGCCTTCTAGGGCGACGTTCTTCACGTAAAAATAAGATCGCTGCCACATCTTCACCAACTTAATCAACGAGATGGTATGGAACGGGTTGTTGGCCGCCGGTCTCCGCATCGCCATGAAGGCACCGCACTGGGCTGGCACGCCGGCGACATGCGTGCCGAGCTTGGACTGGAAGAACTCCCCCCATAGCTCGATGGTGGGGAGGACGCTGAGGAAGCCTTCGCATAGGGTGGCGAAGGCAGCTAGCAGCACCACCGTGTTTGGAGTAAGGTGGTGCGGCTGGAGCCCGTGGAACTCCAAGAAGGAGCAGAAGAAAGCGCTCGCCGGCAACCCTAGGCCGCGCATAAGGTGCGAGCAGAATATGACCCGCTCTCCCTCCTCCGGCGCCGGTGATACTTCCCTCGCCGGCGCGGCGCGGGCATGCACTAGGTCCTTGCCAGGGAGTCGACGCGTCTTGCGGAGGAAATCAATGTGGTCGTTGTCATCCTCGGAGCCATCCCACACGCCGGAGCGCACGGCGGCGGGCGCGGTAGCAGAGGAAGAGCTCATTGCTGCGGGCGTGGCGTGGTTCGGCACGGCGGCGGCGAAAGGAAGAAGAGGCAAGAAGGAGTGAAAAAGAGTAGGGAAGATGGGCGCGCGTGCTTCGCCGCCCCCTCCTCCCGCCTACTTATAGGCTCGTCGGCTGAGAAGCCGATGGGGCGTCGAGGGATTAACTGCGCCCAGGACCCCACGACCCCCACGATTTACCACACGAAGTTACTGCACGCAGTTACTGCGCGGGAGCCCCAACCGTCCGCGCGGCCGCAACGGATCCATTCGCATGCCGAGGCACGGTTGTGGTGGGCCCCGCCTGAGGGCATGTCCCGTTGCGCGCGTGGGTGGGCAGACTGGCCCAGCCGCGTGGCGTCACGCAACGGGCTCGCAGCAGCGGCGACCTGGAAGCTTATCAAGCACGCCGCCTGGCTCCCGCTGCGACGTTCAATCTTTTTAAGGGCGAGACGGCCTGAGCAAGGTCGGCTCCAGATAGTCGGCTTGGAAGGAGACGGCATGAGCAAGTTCGGCTCCCGATAGTCAGGTTGAAGGAAGACGGCGAGCAAGGCCCTGATCCAACCACCAGAAGGAAGAAACTGTTGAGGCTCCTCGACATGTCTCCCTCGGCGCCTCACCAGCTTCGGGGACTACTGTCGGAGTAATGGGCCAGGGGTAGTGTCGGTGTCAAAACCGGCGGATCTCGGGTAGGGGGTCCCGAACTGTGCGTCTAGGCGGATGGTAACAGGAGGCAAGGGACACGATGTTTTACCTAGGTTCGGGCCCTCTAGATGGAGGTAAAACCCTATGTCCTGCTCGATTAATATTGATGATGTGTATTACAAGAGTGGATCCACCACGAGATCAAGGAGGCTAAACCCTAGAAGCTAGCCTATGGTATGATTGTTGTAATGGAGGTTATGTCCTACAGACTAAAGCCCTCCAGTTTATATAGACACCGGAGAGGGCTAGGGTTACACAGAGTCGGTTACAATGGTAGGAGATCTACATATCCGTATTGCCAAGCTTGCCTTCCACGCCAAGGAAAGTCCCATCCGGACACGGGACGGAGTCTTCAATCTTGTATCTTCGTGGTCTTGGAGTCCGGCGGACGATGATAGTCCGGCTGTCCGGACACCCCCCAGTCCAGGACTTCCTCAGTAGCCCCTGAACCTGGCTTCAATGACGATGAGTCCGACGCGCATAATGTTCGGCATTGCAAGGCGGGTTCCTCCTCCAAATAATCCACAGAAGATTGTGAACACCAAGATAGTGTCCGGCTCTGCAAAATAAATTCCACATTCCACCGTAGAGAGAATAAAATGTACACAAGTTCAATCTGCTGACGTATTTTGTGGCATGACGTCACACCACAACCAAGCATTTACTTGAATCGTTTTTTATTATACCACCTCAGCGCGTTTAGCGAAGCGGTTTCCTTGGCACGTCTTGTCGAAGCAGAGATCGTGTTCCCCTTATTCCGGGATTCTCATCAATACGGACGTGGGTAACCCAACCACGCCATTGATGGTGGCGCTTGGGAGATAAGCGAGTTTTACCAGGCTGGTGGGGACGCATAGTCTTCGTCCGCCTATATATAAGGGATAAGGATCCACCTTTTCACCTACGCCTTCTTCCTCCTTTGCTTATCCATCTCTGCGCACTCGAGCTCCAGCGCCCAAGTTCGCGCATCTCGCCTCGACCTTCTCCGACCATGTCCGGAGCGGGAGGCAAGTGGTTGGCCTCCACCGTTAAGGAGGAGCACATCACCAAGCTGCGCAGCGCCGGATACCTTTCCGGCGACATCGCGCACCGGCTGCCCGACGAGGGGCAGCTCATCCCCACCCCCAAGCCCCATGAGAGGGTCGTTTTCCTTCCCCACTTCCTCCGCGGACTGGGCTTTCCACTTCACCCTTTTGTCCGGGGGCTCATGTTCTACTACGGCCTGGATTTCCATGATCTGGCGCCGAACTTCATCCTCAACATCTCGGCGTTTATCGTCGTGTGCGAGGCCTTCCTCTGCATCCAGCCCCACTTCGGCTTGTGGCTCAGGACCTTCAATGTCAAGCCGAAGGTAGTAAAGGGCACTCAAGCGGAGTGCGGGGGCGCCATGTTGGGCAAGATGCCCAACGTCCTTTGGTTCGAAGGGGCCTTCATGGAATCCGTCAAGTGGTGGCAATCGGGGTGGTTCTATATCACCGAGCCGCGCGACCCTACGTGGGCGGAGGCCCCTGAGTTCAGATCTGGTATCCCTACGCAGCTCACCTCCTAGAAAGAGAAGGGCTTGCTGTGGGGTAATTCGAAGGAGCTGACGGGACTCCAAGCATGTATCCAGAAGCTGGTGAACAAGAAGCTCAGGCTTGTTAACGTGGTCCAAGTCATGCTCGTCCGCCGGATTCTCCCATGCCAAGAACGGGCATTCAATCTGTGGGAGTTCGATCCGGAACAGCACCAGGCGTTCAGCGAGCTCTTCGACACGACGTACGAAGGTGCCTGGAAGGGCGCCGAAGCCCCCGCATCCGCGACGGAAGATCGCGGATTTCACTCGCAGCGTCCAGCCGATGAGGTAAGTGATTCTACCCCTTTACGGGACACTTGTTATTAATAGTTCGACCTAAGCGGGTTTCAATTTCCCTTTTCCTTTGACAGGACTGGACAAAGAAGGCCGAGCAGCTCATCTGCCTGGCTCCCATGCCAGAGGACCCAGTGGACGCTCGTTTAGCGGGGCTGTTGGTTCCGGCACCATACGTTGTGCCGGAGAAGAAGGCCAAGAAGGTGGCCACGGGTACTCAAAAGAGTTCCTGTTTTCAGGTGTCTGACGACTCCGAGGCGGATTCCTCCCCCGAAGACGAGGAGGAGGAAGAAGACTCTCTCCCAAAAGAGGGAGAGAGAAAGAGGAAGGCCTCCCCAACAGGGGAGGCTGAAGGGTCCAAGAGGGGAAGAACTATTCCCCCGGACAGTTCCGCCAACGCCAACGTTGGCGAAGAAGAGTGGCCTTCAAGGGCCAGGCCTCCGGCGAGATCGTAAGTATCCGGATTCCTGAGTAATTTATAATTTCTCTCTATGTCACATGGTGTCCTTCTAATGCCGCATACAACTTGTAGTCCGGCCGATGATGATCTCCCCGCTTCGTCGAGCGGGTCGTTGGCTCCGTCGGATGTAGATTCCATCCCGACTGCCTCAACCCCTTGCGCCGCTGAGGACGCCGAGGTGGGGTCCCGAGAAAGGACCCATCAGGAGGAGGCTCCGGAGGCGCCACAAGGCAGCCTCGCGGACTTTGCGCCGGACTCTACAACGGAACCTGCAGTGGTTCCAGAGTCCGGCAGGCAGCCCCTTCGTAAGAAGGGCAAGACCGTGACACCGGCGGCACCCGTCCAACCGGAGGCGCCGGACAACTTGTTAGAGGCGCTCCAAGGCGCCTCCATTGAGGAAGAACACCGCACCATCATGAGTGCGGTGATTCGGAAGGTTCAGCTCGCCAAGAGCGGGCTGACCGGAGCCTACAGTAGCCTTCTAACAGGCTTTGAGGTAAGAAGTTGAAATTATGTAATGTAATACCGCATAGACAGTAGCCCCTGATGCTCGGTTAGGAGTTCGGAAAGAAATGCCGGACTGAGGATCTAAAAAGATATATGCAGGGTTGCTAATAAATTATGTCAATATGGGTTTGCAGGCTGCGCTGCTGACCTCTGCCACACTAACTGCGGAGGTCGGTGCATTGAAGCAGGATCTCGAGCGGTCCGAGCAAGAGCTCGGCCGTGCCAAAAAGCAGCTCGAGGACAAAGAAGGTGAGTAACACCACTTTGAATAGTTACCTTACAGAAAAGGATTTAGGTTGCAATAAGAGAATAACAAGGATAACATGGGTACTGCAGGGGCCACTAACGAGGTGGCAACCCTGAGAGTTTGGAGCGCGACTCAAAGACTCGAGTGCGGGTGGCGGAGGTGCGGCAAGAGCTCCAGGCTCTCATGGAGAAGCATGAGAGTTTGGAGCGCGACTTAAAGACTCGAGAGTCCGAGCTCACCTCGGCTCTCGAAAGTGCCAAGTCCGCCAAGGCCGAGGCCCGCAAGGCCCTTCAGGAGGTTGAGGATATGAAGAAAATAGCAGCGGGTAAGGCATTTTTCATGCAAAGCAAGCATGTTAATGTAAACTACCTGACACTTACCCGAATTCGGAGCTCTCCAGGGGCGTTTGCAGATCTGCCTTGCAGTGTGTCCGATACCGCCGCATTCTACCATGGCGAGGAGGGGAGCTCAACGGAAAAGGTCTTCTGGTCTCAGTACGCTGAGGCCGGCCATCCGGTGCCCCCTAGCGACCAGCTGAAGCAGCTGGTCGAGCTCCACAAGGTAGCTGAGGAGGCCATGAAGGGCCTCATAGTCCAGCTATGGCCGGGACAGGCCATGCCTGGGAGCTACTTCGGCCTCGTGCGGCGGCTGGTGGATGCGTGCCCCTGGGTGGAGGTCATCAAGCGCTCCGCCTGTATTGAAGGTGCTCGCCGGGCCCTTGCCCGCGCAAAGGTGCACTGGGGCAAGCTGGATGCGGAGAAGCTCATCACTGACGCGCCGCCAGCGGGCAAGGAGTATCGTATGCCCGAGATGTACTATAAGAATGTCCTGAAGGGTGCTCGCAAGATTGCGGATGAGTGCCCCAGAGATGTAATTATTGAGTAGACTCGCTATGTATTATCCTGTGCGCTGAAAACTTTGCTCATATGCGCGAAGCAACGCTTGTTTGATTTAAAATATTACCTTCTGTGCAGCCATTTATAAAATCTGAGAGATGGCAAGTCGTCGGCTCCAGCCCCCAAGCCACGAGTGCTGGGGTGTTCGGGATAAACTTGAGCACTCTTGTTCCCATTTTTGGGTCCATCTAGGGAGGCGCTCAACACAACGAACAAGGCAACCGGACTCATAATGCTTGAACACTCTCACTTAGCCATAGAATTCTATAATTTTAAATTTCGGCAAAGCCCCTAGTATTCGGAAGACCGAATTCGGGGCGCTATCCACGCCTTCGTCGGACATTATCCGGTACTTCGCTCGAAGCAGCATAAGTCTTTAGGGACCCGAAAAGACCTCTCGAACAGCGACCGGTCCCTCGCCTTATCATGCCAGTCAGTTTTAGCTTTCTCCACTGAGGCGCTCGCCCAGCTCAACTGGGGCACAATCGCAGTGGTTCTCCCAGTGCCACCTTAGCCGACAGAACGGAACGTAAGATACCAAAACGTGGGAGCCGGGCAAACCCAACTATTGACCCAAGACATGATTCGGAGCCGATTCATATAATGCTATAAGTTCGGGGTGCCGCACTTGTGAAAGTGTCCGGACTTATCACACCATAATGCGGGGAACATAAGCCCCTGGTGTATTCGGCCGTACCAAAATATACGGGTGCAAGATGTCATTAATGAACATATGTTTAAAGTAATGCAATAATAGGCAAAAAATGCTGCATTATTTATTCAAGGAATTCTGCTATGAGTGCGGAATGATACAAAGAGTGCGGTAAGCAAGGGATTGGACTAATTAAACATGTCCCCCTCCAGGAGTGGGCTGCGGACTGGTGTATATAATCAAATTTAATGCTCGTAATGGAGACCACCTGAGTGTTCATCGTAGCCTTGTTTCTTCCCTGGCTGTTGCATCGTGAGTTCGGCGGGTTCACCGCCGGACAGGGCCTCTGGTGAACGGAGTCCTGTGTATACAAGGAAGGAAACTAATAATAAAAAAGAGTGACACACTTGTGAGCCCCTGGTGTGGTCGAGCCACACTCTGGGTCTGTTGTGGTCGTGCCCCTCCCCATAGGCCCATGGTATCTCCAGAGCGTAATGATGTACGCAGAGAGTTGGTCTTGCAATCATGCGAGGGCTGGGGTTGGGGCCGCATTGCTACGCGTGCTTGGAACGTGCCAGGTGGTCTTGGTTGATGTTGCTCCAGGCACGTTTGGCCGTGTCCGGCCGTTTAACGGCCGGACTCGAAAATTGCCTTAGAAGGCTGCTCTGTACTTCTGCCGAGAGAGCCGCTGTATGTTCCTCCGTTCGGAGGGAGCGTTCCGTATTTCTGTTGACCGTGATGACTCCACGAGGGCCTGGCATCTTGAGCTTGAGGTATGCATAATGCGGCACCGCGTTGAACTTTGCAAACGTGGTTCGTCCGAGCAGAGCGTGATAGCCGCTGCGGAACAGGACTATGTCGAAGATTAACTCCTCGCTCCGGAAATTGTCCGGGGATCCGAAGACCACTTCCAGTGTGACTGAGCCTGTACAATTGGCCTCAACGCCTGGTATGACGCCTTTGAGGGCCGTCTTTGTAGGTTTAATCCTTGAGGGGACTATGCCCATCTTGCGCACTGTATCCTGATAAAGCAGGTTCAGGCTACTGCCGCCGTCCATCGGGACTCTCGTGAGGTGAAATCCATCGACGATTGGTATTGGGTCTAAAACCAATGCGGCGAATCCGCCATGGCGGATGCTGGTCGGATGGTCTCTTCGATCGAAAGTGATCGGGCAAGAGGACCATGGATTGAACTTCGGAGCGACTGGCTCCATCGCATATACGTCCCTTAGTGCACGCTTCTGCTCCCTCTTGGGTATATGGGTTGCGTATATCATGTTTACCGTCCGTACTTGTGGGGGGAAACCCTTCTGTCCTCTACTGTTCGGTGGTCGGGTCTCTTCCTCGTCGTCGCTATGCAGCCCCGTGTCATTGTTTTCGGCAATTAACTTGCCTGCCTGCTTGAATACCCAACAATCTCTGACATGTATCTAACATGAGCGGTCGAGTATTCGGTCCAAATTGGACGGACCCGGGGTTGTTCTTTTCAATTGCTTCTTCCGCTGACCGGGTTTAGAGCCTCGGAATCCGGCGTTGACTGCCGTATCCTCCTTGTCGTCGCCGCTAATGCGGCGTTTATTTTTGCTTCGACGCGACCTGCCATTGTGGTCCTTGGTATCCGGACTGCCAGAATTTTTACTGAGGTTGTTGCTGCGAGCTAGCCAGCTGTCCTCTCCCGCACAGAAGCGGGTCATTAGTGATGTGAGGGCTGCCATGGATTTCGGCTTTTCCTGTCCTAGGTGCCGGGATAGCCACTCGTCGCGGATGTTATGGTTGAAGGCTGCGAGGGCCTCTGCATCCGGACAGTCGACTATTTGATTTTTCTTTGTTAAGAACCGTGTCTAGAACTGTCTAGCCGATTCATCTGGCTGCTGAATTATGTGGCTTAGGTCATCGGCGTCTGGTGGTCGCACATATGTGCCCTGGAAGTTGTCGAGGAATGCGGCTTCTAGGTCTTCCCCACACCCAATTGACTCTGCGGGCAAGCTGTTAAGACAATGCCGAGCTGGTCGTTTAAGCTTGAGTGGGAGATACTTGATGGCATGGAGATCGTCGCCGCGGGCCATATGGATGTGAAGGAGATAATCTTCGATCCAAACCGCGGGGTCTGTTGTGCCATCGTAGGATTCAATGTTTACAGGTTTAAACCCTTCAGGGATTTGATGATCCATTACTTCGTCAGTGAAGCATAGCGGGTGTGCGGCGCCTCTGTATTGAGCAATATCACGACGTAGCTCGAGGGAGCGTTGTCTGCTGTGTTCGGCCCGGCCGGAGTTGTTGTGTCCGGCGCGACGGTATTCGTCGTGGGTCGTTGGGCGCCGACGTGATCCATAGATGGATCTGGATTGCCTTGCTTTGTCCTCCAATATATCTTGCAAGTCCGGCGCGTTCCCTCTTGGCTTCGTACTTTTGGAGCGATGCCGGGGTACGGTCTTGGTGGAGGGCCTGGATGCCTCTCTGTCGCGACCATGGGCTGGTCGGTCGGCCGTATTGTGCACTGGTGATGAAGGTATGTATGCTTCTTCCTCTAATCGGGGGAGCAACTTGCGTTTTTGGTAACTCTTGGAGGGACGTTCGAGTTCATACTCTTCGGCCGCGAGGACCTCAGTCCATCTGTCGGCCAGCAGGTCTTGATCAGCTTGAAGCTGCTGCTGCTTTTTCTTTAGGCTATTTGCCGTGGCGATGAGCCTGCGTTTAAAACGCTCTTGTTCGACGGGATCCTCTGGCATGGCAAATTCGTCGTCGTTGAGGCTTGTCTCGTCTCCGGAGGGAGGTATGTCATTATCATCCTCGACCTCGTCGTCTGCCGCTCTCTCGTGAGGGCTTGCTTCTGCATCCTCCTGCGCTGAATCTTGCTGGAGGGGATTGTCTTCGGCACTTTCTGGGGTGTTATTATCTCCTATGCAGGAATCTCCATTCTTGCTGTGGCGGGATTTAGAGCGGCGCCGCAGACGTCGGCGCTTGGGTTGTTTCTTTAAGGAATCTGCCTCCGCTGCTTCTTCGCCATCCCCATCTTTTGGGGTGTCCACCATGTATATGTCATATGACGAGGTGGTCTTCCAGTGCCCTGAAGGCGCTGGTTCTTGTTCGTCTTTGGCATCGTCATCCATACCGTCGATGTCTTCGGAGTCATAGTCTAGCATGTCGGTTAGATCGTCGACAGTGGCTATAAAGTGGGTGGTGGGTGGGCTTTGAATTTCTTCATCGTCCGCATCCCAACCATCCTGGCCATAATCCGGCCAGGGCTCTCCGGATAGCGAGAGATGCTTTAGCGAATTTAGGATGTCGCCAAAGGGTGAGTGCTGAAAGATGTCCGCAGCGGTGAACTCCATGATCGGCGCCCAATCAGATTCAATTGGCAGGGGCGCAGGAGGTTCGGAGTCCGGCAGGGAGTCCGGCACCTCGGAGTCACGAGTTTTATACGGGACAGGGTCAGTGTTCGGCTCCATCGCCGCGGATGTTGCAGCTCCCGAGGCGGTGTCCAGCCACTCGTCGTCGGTCTGCGCGATTGGCTCCGAACTATGGGTCGGAGTGGATTCATGTGCGGCCTCCAAGGTGCTGTCCGGCGGCAGAGCTAAATCATGCCCATCGTGGCAGCGCGGCACACTCGGCTGTGGCTCGAGTCCGTCGAAGATCAAGTCCCCGCGGATGTCAGCCGTGAAGTTTAGGCTTCTGAACCTGACCTGATGGCCAGGGGCGTAGCTTTTGATCTGCTCCAGATGGCCAAGTGAATTGGCCCGCAGTGCGAAGCCGCCGAATACGAAGATCTGTCCGGGGAGAACAGTCTCACCCTGGACGGTGTTGTTATTGATTGAAGGAGCCATCAAGCCTATCGGTGACGACACAGAGGAACTCTCAATGAAAGGACCAATGTCGGTGTCAAAACCGGCGGATCTTGGGAAGGGGGTCCCGAACTGTGCGTCTAGGCGGATGGTAATAGGAGGCAAGGGACACGATGTTTTACCCAGGTTCGGGCCCTCTTGATGGAGGTAAAACCCTACGTCCTGCTCGATTAATATTGATGATGTGTATTACAAGAGTGGATCTACCACGAGATCAAGGAGGCTAAACCCTAGAAGCTAGCCTATGGTATGATTGTTGTAATGGAGGTTATGTCCTAGGGACTAAAGCCCTCCGGTTTATATAGACACCGGAGAGGGCTAGGGTTACAAAGAGTCGGTTACAATGGTAGGAGATCTACATATCCGTATTGCCAAGCTTGCCTTCCACGCCAAGGAAAGTCCCATCCGGACACGGGACGGAGTCTTCAATCTTGTATCTTCGTGGTCTTGGAGTCCGGCGGGCGATGATAGTCCGGCTGTCCGGACACCCCCCAGTCCAGGACTCCCTCACCGGGACTCCCTCAGTAGCCCCCGAACCAGGCTTCAATGACGACGAGTCCGGCGCACATATTGTCTTCGGCGTTGCCAGGCGGGTTCTCCTTTAAATTCCATGTGCCTGCTAAATAGTGTCCGGCTTCCTTATAAATGTTGCGCTCCTTGGCTTCCACGTCCAATAATGGCCCTCTTCCACGTGTCGTATGAATGCGAAAAGCTAGGGTATTTTTGCGTTTTACCCCCTAGCCGCGTGAATGAGCTGCCTATAAGAGAGGCGAGGATCTAGATCCAAATCACACCATCCTCCTTTCGCAAGTACTCATCGAAGTACCTCTGACAAAAATCCATTCCATCATGGATAGTCGACGCGGCTCCTCCTCTCGCGCTCCCAGCCCTCAGCCAGGTGATTGGAGGAGATGTTCAGTTCCGCCTAGCGAGCTAGTGACGCTCCAAGCAGAGGGATATCTTCCCCCGGCCTTCATGGTTCCGGTTCGAGCCGGACTGGCCACCTACAAGGGTGGAAAGCAGGCGGAGAGCATCCCCAATCCCTCCAGAGGAGAGCGGTTATGCTTCGTCCCTTATCTAATAAGGGGACTCGTATTTCCCATACATCCGTTTCTCCGGGGGCTCCTGGAGTTCTATGGACTCCAGCTTCACCACCTTACACCTGCCTCCATTTTGCACATCGCGGGCTTTGTAGCTCTTTGCGAGCTGTTCTTGGGCATCAAGACCCATTTTGCGCTGTGGAAGAGATTGTTTTGCCTCGTACTCCGTTCTCACGAGGGGTCGATATATCAAGTGGGCGGAGCCAAAATATGGCGCATCGCTGGGACCGGATATCTATCCGGAACCCCGAAGAAGGCGTCTGAAGATTGGCCTTCGGAATGGTTTTATATCGAAGACGCCCCTCTGCCGGATCCAGTTCGGATCGGCCTCCTGGAGTTCAGCAACGCTCCCTTGAAGAAACGCCTGAGTTGGCGCCCGCGGAGCCCTCGACGGGAAGATGATGGGAGTGTCCAATATCTGATTGGCCGGATAAGGTTACTGGCCCACTCCGGATTGACCATGATTGGAGTCATGGCCACGTGCATTATGCGAGGGGTGCAGCCGCTCCAATATAGGGGCCACCCCATGTGGGATTTCAACGGGGAGGATGACGCCACCCGTCATGGCCGCAAGGGGCCGGGATCGGCCGCCGATCTGGTGAAGATCCTGTCCGGCTTGTACAAGGGGGAGAAGGAGGACTTCCTCCGCACGAGTCCATTGAGTGGATTCTCCATGAATAACCCTCGGAGCTGGGTAAGCGGACGTTTATCTATCCGATCCATATTCCAAAGTCAAGTGTCTCACTTTGTGATTTTGACGCAGGAGCTGCGCCGGGACATGGAGGGCATACAAAGCCTGACTCCACAGCCTGAGGATCCGGGACGATCCCTTGATCCGGCCTCTGAATAGGATCCGGACATAAAGGTGGAGCTGATTGACGGGGTGTTCCACCAACTTAGCATGGACAATGCTCTAGTCGCCATTACGGCTGACTACCCCGGTTTATCTCCGGCTTCCCAGGTGACTACGACTGGAGTCCTGACACCATTACTTGGTCCATGCTCATTTCTGACCACCGTATACCAATGATGCTCCGCAGGAGGCGCCTTTAAGGCGGGAAGCCGAACCCGCGGTGGCTGACCAACAAGGGTCAGTTCGGCCCAGCAGGCGGAAGAGGAGTGCGGCGCGAATTGAAACATCACCGCAACGGTACGGCGCACCGCCGTTTTAAGGGAAAGATTCCTAGGAGGTATATTAACGCTCATGATTTTTCCAGGAGAAAGAGTGCTCGCCGGACAGTGTCCGGAGAGGTTGCCAATCAAGCCTCCGCCAGCCATGCTCCAACGCATGGTCCGGAAGGGGAGGCGAACACAAGGCATGAGCCGGATGCTCCTCCAACGGAGGATGCCGACAGGCTGTCCGCCACCAGGTCTGAGGTGGAGAGCGCCATGAATCACAGGCGCTGTCGGACGGTTCTTCGTGACGCATGTTTCTCTCCGGAGGCACTGAATGCCTTTAATGCGGGAGACGCGCACCTCCGTGCCGCTCGAGATGGTCTAACCAGAGCCACGGAGCAGTATGTGAAAGACATACGGGTGAGGAATTTTAATAGTTATATATGCCAGTAGCCCCCGAGACTTAAAATAGTTAGAATAACTGATTTAAGGATCATTTGTTATGCAGGATCTTACGAAGAAGAATACCCGTCTGTCCCAGGAGCTTCAAGAGTGCAAGGCCCAACTTGAGTCCGCGCTAGCCGCCGCAGGGGGAGCCACAGAGACCCCCTCTGGTAATACATACTTCAAAAAGATAAGTAGTTTATGAAGTGCGGCGTGTGCGTAAGTCTGACAAAAATATTGCAGAGGGTGCCGGACTGGCACCGGACAAGCAACATCTGCTGCGCCAGCTGAAGGCCGGCGAGAAGGTTCTTATGAGGGTGCAGCAGGAGAGGAACAAACTCCAAGATGCCAACACCCAGCTGGGCGAAGAACTAAAAGATGTTCGGGTCCAGCTGTCTGACTCCGTAAAGGAGAATCGGCGGCTTCGTCGCGGCGTTTACAATAAGTGCTTGAGCAAACTCTTTTGAAAAGAAGAGTTCGGCGAGGAAGTCGATTGACAGAAATGTGTCTGTAGGTGTGCTCACGGGTCGTCCGGCGGAGGAAATGCCTGGTTCCACGGGTGACCTTCTTCCCGAGCTGCTGCAACTGCACGAACGTATTCGGCAGGCGATGAGCGGCGTCGTTCAGGCCTTATGGCCGTCCGTCTCCCTACCCGAGGGTCTTGGAGGGCTTGCTGAGAAGCTTCAAGGAGTACGGCAGCGCTTCCGTCTGTGGAAGATATCGGCATGCCGTCAAGGCGCCAGAGAGGCCTGGGCCATGGTGAAGACGCGGTACACGAAGGCTGATCCAAACCACATGGCCGAGGTCGGACCTGTGGGGCCTGATGGGAAGGAGATCCCTGTGAGCTTAATGTACGGCCCAGTAGAGTTGGCCGCGAAATATTCCCAACGGGACTGTAAACTAGACAGCCTGTTAGATGGGATGGAAGAGGAGTTCAATCAGTCAATTTGACGATGTAATTTTTTAAAATGACATGTAAAATGCCTTCTAGCCGGATTGTATATCGTTTGTCTTTGCGGACCTTTTCGCTTCAACCTCGGGACCCAACAGTCCGGAGTGTGTCCGAATACCCTAACAAGTATATAAAAACCGGGGCATGCATGGAGACTAGGCGTAGGGGTCATTAGTGCTTTATCAGACAAGTGCCCAACTAGTTATGTTATATTACATGGTTAGTAAGAAACATCTTCCAGGGAGAATAGATCCGTTAGGGGTTCCTTTCCCTGGGAGGCATGCCCTAAGGTGCATGTCCGTACTGCGAAGAGAGCAGAAAAAGCATCTGGGGGCAGATAAATAAATTAGTAATAAATCATCTTTCAAGTCACCGACCGAATATTCCCTTAAGAACGCTAGCTTTCGGCTTCACCCAGTCTGAGGTACACATCTGGCTGACCCGGCAGTAACAATCGCAGAGGCGCTCCCTTTACCTCCTAGCCGAACAATCGGGAACGTAGGGGTAAGCATAGGAGCCAGGCAACCCAGCTTGGCCAAAACTTAAGTCATATCAATGCATATAATGGTGAATAAAAGGTACATGCAGAAGTATGACACATGTGTTGGGCATGAAGCCCGTATAAATAAGCTTCTGTTTAAAGAAGCCCCCAGGTATAATGAGTGCGAGTAGCTCCTCGAGTGTGTGCGAACAATGCGCAGATCAGCCCTCAAAGGCTTTTACTAAAAAGGGGGAAGAAGGAGGGGAACAAAAGACAGCGAAAATATAAAAGGTGGACGGAGGAAGGAGACAAACTCTGAGTCCGGCGCTAGGCGTAGAATCTTCGGAGACGGGCTGCGTTCCATGGGTTCAGCTCGAGTCGGTTGTCAGATGCGTTACGTAGATGGTATGCCCCGCCGGTCAGGATTTGGTTGATGATGAAGGGACCTTCCCATTTGGGCTTAAGTTTGTCCTTTTTCTTGTTCGGCAGGCGTAGAACTAGCTCGCCAACATTGTAAGTTTTGGCCCGTACTTCTCTGCTTTGATATCTTCGAGCCTGCTGTTGATAGAATGCGGAACGAGCTTTTGCCACATCCCGCTCCTCCTCTAAGGCGTCCAAACTGTCCTGCCGATCCAACTCGGCTTCTCTTTCTTCATACATGCGCACGCGAGGTGAGTCATGAATTATATCGCAGGGCAAAACTGCCTCTGCGGCGTACACCATAAAAAATGGTGTGAATCCGGTAGTGCGGTTCGGCGTGGTCCGCAGCCCCCAGAGTATGGAGTCGAGCTCCTCTACCCAGTGCGTGTTAGATTTCGTGAGGGACCGCACTAATCTGGGTTTGATGCCGCTCATGATTAGACCATTTGCTCGTTCGACTTGACCGTTAGTTTGGGGGTGATAGACTGAAGCGTAGTCGAGCCTGATGCCCATATTTTTGCACCAGAGTTTAACCTCGTCGGCCGTGAAATTCGTGCCGTTATCAGTGATGATGCAGTGGGGGACGCCATAACGGTGTACTACCCCGGATATGAAGTCTATCACGGGTCCGGATTCGGCCGTTTTAACTGGCTTGGCCTCTATCCATTTGGTGAATTTGTCCACCATGACCAATAGGTATTTTTGCTTGTGCGTTCCCCCTTTAAGGGGTCCAACCATGTCAAGCCCCCAGACCGCGAACAGCCAGGTGATGGGTATAGTTTTGAGGGCGGTGGGTGGCATGTGGCTTTGGTTAGCAAAGAGCTGGCAACCGACGCGTCATTGGACTAAGTCCTGAGCATCTGCCCGGGCAGTCGGCCAATAAAATCCTGTACGGAAGGCCTTGCCTACAAGGGCCCGGGCTGCGGCATGGTGCCCGCCTAGTCCGGCATGAATTTCAGCCAGGAGATTTCGCCCTTCCTCTTCGGAGATGCACCTTTGAAGGACTCCGGTTGTGCTTTTCTTATAAAGTTCTCCCTCATGGACCTTGTAGGCTTTAGATTGCCGAACTATGCAGCGGACCTCATTTTGGTCTTCGGGAAGTTCCTGCCTAGTTAAGTAGGCTAGGAATGGTTCCGTCACGGGGCAATTACTGCCATTATTTTGTGGGCTGAGGGTGTTACTTCATTGGCTGAGCCACCGACTGGGTCAGAATGTTCCGTGTTGGGTGGCGCGGTTGGTTCCGGGTTGCTATTTCCGGACTCCTCTTCCCATAGTACGGATGGCTTAAAGAGCCGCTCCAGGAAGATGTTTGGAGGGACGGCGTCGCGTTTTGCGCCGATGTGCGCCAACACGTCGGCTGCCTGGTTATTATCCCGGGCTATATGGTGGAATTCGAGTCCTTCGAACCGAGCTGACAATTTTAAGATGGCGTTACGATAGGCTGCCATTTTCAGATCCTTGGCGTCAAAGTCTCCATTTACTTGGGATATTGCGAGGTTTGAATCCCCGCGCACCTCTAGGCGTGGAATACCCATGGAGATTGCCATCCGGAGACCATGTAGAAGGGCCTCGTATTCGGCTGCATTGTTGGAGTCCATGTACATTATCTGAAGTATGTATTGGACTGTGTCTCCGGTTGGGGACGTCAATATGACGCCAGCCCCCAAGCCGGCCAACATTTTGGAGCCATCGAAATGCATGATCCAATTGGAGTATGCACCATACTCTTTAGGGAGTTCGGCTTCGGTCCATTCGGCGATGAAGTCGGCCAAAACTTGCGACTTTATAGCTCGCCTTGGTTTGTAGGTTATGTCAAATGGTAAGAGCTCAATGGCCCATTTTGCAATCCCGCCTGTTGCGTCGCGGTTGTTTATGATGTCGTTGAGAGGTACTTCGGAGGCCATTGTTATCGAGCACTCTTGAAAGTAGTGTCACAGCTTCCGGGATGCCATGAACACCGCGTACGCTATCTTTTGATAATGTGGATACTGGGACTTGCATGGGGTTAAGACAGTGGATACATAGTACACTGGTTTTTGAAGAGGGAATTTGTGTCCTTCTGTTTCTCGTTTAACGACAAGCACTGCGCTTACAACTTGATGTGTTGCCGCGATATATAACAACATTGGTTCGCCTTGGTTGGGCGCGGCCAGGACCAGATTTGTTGCTAGTATGGACTTTATTTCTTCGAGTCCGGCCGTGGCAGCATCCGTCCACTCGAAGTATTCGGTGCGCCGGAGGAGGCGGTAGAGGGGCAATGCCTTTTCTCCCAAACGGGAGATGAAGCGGCTTAGAGCCGCCACGCATCCAGTCAGTTTTTGTATTTGTTTGAGGTCTTTTGGGATATCCAATTGTGACAGAGCTCGGATCTTGGCTGGGTTTGCTTCAATTCCTCTACCGGATACAATGAAGCCCAAGAGCTTTCCGGCTGGTACGCCGAAAACGCATTTTTCCGGGTTGAGCTTAATGTCATATGCTCGGAGGTTGTCGAATGTGAGCCTCAAATTGTATACTAGAGTTTCGACGTGTTTGGTCTTAACGACCACATCGTATATGTATGCCTCCACTGTTTTGCCGATCTGGGTAGCCAGACATGTCTGAATCATGCGCTGATATGTTGCGCCGGCGTTTTTGAGTCCAAAGGGCATTGTGTTGAAGCAGAATGGTCCGTATGGAGTAATGAATGCCGTTGCGGCCTGGTCTGTTTCCGCCATCTTGATTTGATGGTATCCGGAGTATGCGTCGAGGAAACACAATGAATCGTGCCCTGCGGTAGCATCGATGATTTGGTCGATGCGGGGAAGGGGGAAAGGGTCCTTTGGACAAGCCTTATTAAGGTCTTTAAAATCGACACAAAGGCGCCAGGATTTGTCCTTTTTTGGTACCATTACCAGGTTCGCTAGCCAGTCCGGATGTTTTATATCTCTGATGAATCCGGCTTCTAATAGTTTGGCTAGCTCCTCTCCCATTGCCTGTCTTTTGGGTTCGGAAAATCGTCGAAGAGCATGTTTGACTGGCTTGAATCCTTTTAGGATTTTTAGGCTGTGCTCTACTAGCCTGCGTGGGATTCCTGGCATATTTGAAGGGTGCCAGGCAAAAATGTCCCAATTTTCCCGAAGGAATTCTCGTAGTGCGGCTTCTACATCAGGGTTTAATTGTGCCCCGATGGAGGCCGTCTTTGTGGGGTTCGTTGGATGGACCTGGAATTTGACTATTTCGTCTGCTGGTTTAAAAGAGGTGGACTTAGATCTCTTATCCAGTATCACATCATCCCTATTCACCGTGGAGCACAATGCAGTGAGTTCCTCTGCTGCTAGGGCTTCGGATAGTGCCTCTAGGGCTAGTGCGGCTGTCTTATTTTCAGCGCAGAGTGCTATGTCCGGATCACTGACCAGACTGATGATTCCATTGGGCCCGGGCATTTTAAGCTTCATGTATCCGTAATGGGGTACAGCTTGGAAAATTGTGAATGCCTCTCGCCCTAATAGAGCATGATATCTGCTGAACGAGGCCACTTGGAACGTGACTTCCTTGGACCTGTAGTTGTCCGGCGAGCCGAACACCACATCTAGTGTGATTTTTCCTGTGCAGTGTATTTCCCGACTAGGGATTATTCCTCTAATGGTTGTTGTCGGTGTCAAAACCGGCGGATCTCGGGTAGGGGGTCCCGAACTGTGCGTCTAGGCGGATGGTAACAGGAGACAAGGGACACGATGTTTTACCCAGGTTCGGGCCCTCTTGATGGAGGTAAAACCCTACGTCCTGCTTGATTAATATTGATGATATGGGTAGTACAAGAGTGGATCTACCACGAGATCAAGGAGGCTAAACCCTAGAAGCTAGCCTATGGTATGATTGTTGAAATGGAGGTTATGTCCTACGGACTAATGCCCTCCGGTTTATATAGATACCGGAGGGGGCTAGGGTTACATAGAGTCGGTTACAATGGTAGGAGATCTACATATCCGTATTGCCAAGCTTGCCTTACACGCCAAGGAAAGTCCCATCCGGACACGGGACGAAGTCTTCAATCTTGTATCTTCGTAGTCTTGGAGTCCGGGGGACGATGATAGTCCGGTTGTCCGGACACCCCCTAGTCCAGGACTCCCTCAGTAGCCCCTGAACCTGGCTTCAATGACGATGAGTCCGGCGCGCATAATGTTCGGCATTGCAAGGCGGGTTCCTCCTCCAAATAATCCAAAGAAGGTTGTGAACACCAGGATAGTGTCCGGCTCTGCAAAATAAATTCCACATTCCACCGTAGAGAGAATAAAATGTACACAAGTTCAATCTGCTGACGTATTTCGCGACATGACGTCACGCCACTACCAAGCCTTTACTTGAATCGTTTTTTATTATACCACCTCAGCGCGTTTAGCGAAGCGGTTTCCTTGGCACGTCTTGTCGAAGCGGAGATCGTGTTCCCCTTATTCCGAGATTCTCATCAATACGGACGTGGGTAACCCAACCGCGCCCATCGCCACGCCTCCTCTATCGAAGGCAAGTCCCGAACGGTCACGGAGACGGCTCTTGGTATTCCCCTTCTTTATAATAGGACCAAGGCTCGTTTCTTCTCTTCAATCTTCCACCGAATCCTCTCCTTGCTCCAAGTTCCAAACACTTAGAGCCCCAGATTCGAGGTCTTCGGACCTTCAACAATGTCCGGTTCCGACCTCCAGGGCCGGTGGATGCCCTCCTCCGTCATGGAGGAGGACGTGCTAAAGCTGCGTGAGGCCAAGTACCTGTCTTACGAGGTTTCGCACAGGCTGCCCGCCGAAGGGCAGGCCATCCCCACCCCCGAGCCCGGCGAGTATGTCGTCTTTGTGTCCCACCTCCATCGGGGTTTAGGCTTCCCGACGGATCCTTTTGTGAGAGGGCTCATGTTTTTCTATGGGTTGGAATTCCATGACTTGGCTCCGGAGTCCATCCTCCATATCTCTGCATTCATCGTTGTCTGCGAAGCCTTCCTCCGCGTCACCCCCCACTTCGGCCTGTGGCTGAAGACCTTCAATGTGGAGCCGAAGATAATCGGGGGACGTCAAGCAGAGTGCGGCGGGGCGGCCGTAAGCAGGAGGGCCGATGCCCCGTGGCCCGAGGGCTCCTTCCAAGAGGAGCTCGGCTTGTGGCAGCGGGAGTGGTTCTATATCACCGCTCCGAAGGGCAGCAGGCAGAAGCCGGCGCCTCCATTCCGCTCGGGACCTCCACGACGGTTGATGTCATGGGTCAACCAAGGGCTCAATTGGGGGCCATCAAAAGATGTACCCCTATTGCAGGGCCGGATTCGAGATCTCCGGGCGAGGGAGATCGGTCTGGTCGTGGTGATGCAGGTTATGCTAATTAGGCGTCTCCTGCCCTACAAACGCCATCCTCTCCGGCTATGGGAGTTCAATCCGGAGGGACCAAGGATTCTCCAACACTTCATGGGTACGACACCCGTGGATATGTACAAATTGTTCTTCGGACCACAGGCGGTGTGCCCGGAATTGACCGAGGATGCCGGCCTAAGCTGCAATCGCCCGGATACTCAAGTAAATAGCTCAGTGTTCGGACTTACCGTTTGCTTGCCTTTCTACAATTCGCCTTTTAACCCGTTATCCTTCAACAGGAGTGGATAGCGCAAGCAAAGCTGATACGATGTCCGGCCCCCCTCCCGGAGACCGCGCCAGAGCCCGTGCTGGTCAGAATGTTGGAGGTTGCGCCTTCAGAAGAAGGCGAAGGGGAAAATGGAGGAGCTACCGCTTCGCCCAAGGGGGCGATTGAAGAAGGGGGGATCGAGAATCCCTCCCTCCAGGGGGAGAAGAGGACCGCCTCCGAAGACCCGGAGGCCAAAGCCCCTAAGCGGGGGAAGAAATCTCACCAGAGGGTCCTGCGTCCGGGGAGGCCCCGGCCGCACAGTCTTCTCTAAAGAGTCAGCCCTCCAGCGAGCCGTGAGTAGAAAAAGGGGAGTTCATTAATAAGAAACATCCCTATTTGTGTTTCTGAGGATAACCGAAATTTTTACCTTGTAGTTCGGATCTGCGACCTTCTCAGATGAGCTCATCTTCGGGGGATCTTCGTTCGGAGATGATGGAGAGCGAGACGCCTCCATCTGCTGCACCGTCGGATAGGGAGGACGAGCCTGAAGTGTCGTCACGGAGGGTATCCCCGAGCCCGGCAGAGCCGAAGAGTTCGGCGCCGACTAGTGTTCGGCAGGGGGAGCTGAAGGATCGGCTTGAGAAGGCGTCCATCTCAGAAGATCACCGTGCATTGATGAGCTTGGTGATTGGAAGGATTTCGTCCGCCGAAAGCGGATTGCATAATGCCGTCAGGAGTTTGCTGGCGGGGTTTGAGGTACGTAAAAACGACGCACCTTTTTGACAGTTCTGCACATGAAAGTGCGCCCTGTATAGATAGTAGCCCCTGAGACTCGGTATGTTGTCGAAAGCGACAGCGTGCCAAGGATCAAAATCGCAGGTATTAAGTGTCGCCTTTCCTATGCAGGTGGCGGATGGTCCGGGGGCTAGCCGGACTGATGGAGTTGCTGAATTAATGCGGCAACTCGATATTGCAGATGCAGACATCGCGCTAGTCAACAAGCAACTTGACGAGTCGCAAGGTGAGTTGTCTCTCCGCAGTCACCTATTGAGGGAGCCAAAGCCCGCCTCTTACAATATTTGTGCTTGCCGCAGATGGTGCTACTGCTGTGGAGAGGCTTCGGGCAGAACTTGCTCAAGCCAGGGAGCAAGCCAGAAGAAGTACTGCGGCTGCCTCGAGGGCGGCCGAGGAGTTAGAAGCCGAAAGGGCTGCACACTGCCGAAGCAGGGAAGAGATGGCCGAACTGGCCGTTAAATTAAAGGATGCTACCGACCGCAATGAGGCTCTTGAAAAGGAGCACCTATCGGAGCGAGAATACCTGGGGAGGGCCACCGCCGAAGCCAAGGATGCCCGTTCTGCAATGCGGGCTATGAAGGAGGAGCTGCGTCAGGCCAGAGATATTGTGGCTGGCAAGCCTTTTCTGCTGCGACGCAGGTTTATGGATCCAAAGTATGCTCAGCTTGGCTAGCTGTGGGGCCCGGAGGATCCATATATGGACTTAGCGGCGAGTGCGGCGGATGTCGTTGTGCACTTCCGAAGTCAGAAGGATCACAAGCCGGAAGAGATGTTTTGGTCTCAATTCCATAGTCCGGATCGTTCACTTCCGCTGACCAATCAGTTGGCCGAATGGGCTGAGCTGAACAGGTTGTCCGGACTTGCCATGATGGATATCGTGACTCATGTCTGGCTGGAGAGGCCCAAGCCAAAGAGTCATTTTGGCTTATTGCAGCAGTTTCTTGGGGCGGCGCCGCATATCAAGGAGATGAAGCGGTCGGCCTGCATAGAGGGTGCGCGGATGGCCTTTTCCCGTGTGAAGACACATTGGACAGAGATGGATGCCACCGCTGTTGCAACCCAGGGTTCGGACGAAAGCCGGTTACCCGCCGAGCACTATTTTGGGGAAGTTATGCGTGGTGCTCGTGTGATAGAGTCGCAGTGCTCGAAAAATGTCACATTCAAATGAACGTTTTGTTTTGTAAAACAATGGTTATGATGTAATCGCTTTTTATACTTGTGCGTTCAAGTATTGAAATATCTCCTATGCGGCCGTTTATGTATACGTGTGTATAACCTGAAAGATGGCAGTCTTTGGCTTCAGCCCCCACGCACAAGGTGCGGGGGTGTTCGCAAAAATAGCGCATTTTCACACTTAATCCGACGTCTCGGTCCTGTTGAGGAGGTGGTAGCATAGAGAACGAGGCAACCGGACTATAATGCTTGAACACTTTCACTTAGCCATTGGAGTTCGAGGGTGGGACTACGATATAGCCCCTGGGGGCACCGCGCTCTCCGAATTCGGGGCGCGTGTTTGCCTAACCGGGAAACGGTCCTTCGTCAAAGCGGAGGAATTCTAAACATTCCAGTGGTCGATCGAGTGGTTGACCAGTCTCTCACTGTATCATGACAGTCAGTTTTTGGCTTTCTCTACTGAGGTGCTCGCCCAGCCGAACTGGGGCACAATCGCAGTAGTTCTCCTGGTGCCGCGTTAGCCGATGATACGGAACGTAAGGCAGCAAAACACAGGAGCCAGGCAAACCCAACATTTGACCAAAGACATGATTCGGAGCTGATGCATATAAGGCCTAACTCGAGACGCCGAACACTCCCTAAGGTGTTCGGTCTTTATAATGATGGGCAGAACAATGCCCTAAGCCCCTAGTGTCTAGGTACGGGCAAGGTCCTCTGACGCGGCCGATGCCAAAACATCAGGCTCCACTCTGGTTATAATGAGAAACCAGGGGATTATAGCAACAACAGATAGTAAAAAAGGTTTACGCAGGGTCTTAATCTGAAAAGAATCCTTGCGACGGGTCCCTACTGCACGTCTGCGCCTGTGTCTCCGTTGTGCTGTTATCCTGGACGGGTGTGCACGTTGTTCATCTGTAAAAAGAGAGGAACTTAGTTTAAAAGGAAATCATGCCAAAAAAAGTATATAAAAAATATTAATAAGTAAAGCGGAGTCTATATTAGCTCGTTGTTGCTTATACGCACAGCCCCTTGTGAAGGGGTGTGCGGCTAGGGAGCCCCTAGCTTATTTATGCCGGACTCGTCTAGCCATGTCCGGGGTCTTTAAATGACCCTCGCAATGAAATGATGCCACGTGGACCGGGCATTTTAAGTGTAAGAGACGCGTAATGTGGTATGGCGTTGAAGCGAACAAAAGCTTCACGCCCCAATAGTGCTTGATAGATACTTTTGAATGGGGTGACATGGAAGATTAGCTTTTCGCGTCGAAAGTTGTCTGGTGACCCGAACACAACTTCTAGTAATAAGGAGCCTGTGCACTTGGCGTAAGGGCCTGGCGTCACTCCTTTGAAGGAAGTGCGGCTATGTCGAATTTTAGTAAGGTCTATCCCCAACTTGCGGATTGTGTTTGGATATAGCAGGTTTAAATCGCTGCCACCGTCCATCAAGACTTGTGTAAATTGTAGTCCGTCGATTATAGGATCCAATATCAAAGCAGTCCATCCTGCGTTCCGAATGCTTCTGGAATAGTCCAGGTGGTCGAAAGTGACTGGTTTTGACGTCCAACTTCGAGGATCCGCTGGGGTGGACCGTGCGGCACTTATTTTGACGGGTGCCGCATTGTTTTTCCGTAATATCACATGAAGTGAGTTTACTGTTTTGACTTCTTGTGGGGAAGTCTTTTGTTTTCCGGTGCTCTGCTGGTGGGGTTTATCATCATCCTCGCTTGACGCGTCGAGCCCCTTGTGTTCGGCGTTTAGTCGGCCGGACTGTTTGAAAACCCAACAATCTCGGTGGGTGTGGTTTGCAGGCCTTCCGGGGGTACTGTGGATTTGACATATCCGATCCAAAATTCTGTTTAAGTTGGATAGCTCATCACTGTTATCCTTAAGAGGCAGTGTTTTGTTGTTTGGCCGCGAGCTTTTGAATCCGGCGTTGACCGCCGTGCTCTTTGGGCTTTTCTCTTTATTCCGGCGCTGATCTTTTCTGCGCCGTGACTTTCCGTTTCCATCCCTGATCTCGGATGTACTTGGGTCGCTGGTGCTGCATCTTGCTAGCCAGCTGTCTTCCCCCATGCAAAAGTGGGTCATGAGGCTTGTTAGCGCGGACATTGTCCTCGGCTTCTCTTGGCCGAGGTGTTTGGCGAGCCATTCATCTCGGACGTTGTGTTTAAAAGCTGCTAAGGCTTCGGCGTCCGGACAGTCGACTATTTGGTTCTTTTTAGTAAGGAACATGTTCCAGAATTTGCGCGTTGACTCTCCGGGCTGTTGAGTTATATGACTTAGATCATCTGCATCAGGAGGGCGGACATAAGTCCCTTGAAAATTTGCTCTAAACGCATCCTCGAGCTCTTCCCAACTTCCAACAGTGTTTTCTGGGAGGCTTTTGAGCCAGTGCCGAGCTGGCCCTTTGAGCTTGAGGGGTAGATATTTTATGGCGTGGAGATCATCTCTTCTAGCCATATGTATGTGTAGTATGTAATCCTCTATCTAGACTGCAGGGTCTGTTGTTCAGTCGTATGCCTCTATGTTTATGGGTTTGAACCCTGCTAGAAATTCATGATCCAGCACCTCATTGGTGAAACATAGTGGGTGTGCGGCGCCCCTGTATTTGGGTGTGCCGCTGTCGTCGAACATTTGACGTGTTGTGATGCTTCCTGGGGCCCTCTTTTTTGGCCCGTAAATGGACCTGGCTGGACCATCTGTTTTCCCAGGATCATGAGTCGGCTTGGGTGCGGCGCCGCTTGTGGTTTTTGGCCTATGCTCTGGCCGTCTATCCGACCAGGCGGCCTCTTTGTTTTTTTACTGTGGGGGCTCTATGGCTTCCTCGTCAAATTCTGGCAGCAGCTTGCGCTTCGGGTAGCTCTTTGATTGATGGCCATTGTCGTATTTGTCTACGGTTTTGAGCACTTTGCTCCACCTCATTCTGAGTATGTCTTCCGCTGTTTTGAGCTTCCGCTTTTCCTTGTTCAGACTTCTTGCAGTGGCGACGAGTCTTTTGCGAAGGCTCTTATTCTCCGGCGGTGTGTCTGGCTTGAGGTCGTCTGGACTGTTGGTTTCGCCGGGCATGGATTGATTATCCGATTCATCCTGTTCGGATGGTTGCTTTGCTGCATGTTTGTCGTCCACTGGTTTGCCCTGCTCTATTGCTGGGTCATTAGGAGCGCTGTTGTTGTCTAGGCGGGACTTAGGGCGGCGTTTGCGTCGCTGTTTTGGTTGTTTATCAGCGGGATTATCCTTTGCCGCGCCCCGTTGGTCCTCGTTATCGCTTCCTTTTGGGGTATCCACCATATATACATCATGGGTTGTGGTGGCCTTCCAGTGCCCTTTAGGCGCTGGTTCTTCGTTGTCTCCGGCATCGTCGTCCATACCTTCGATGTCTTCGGAGTCATAGTCTAGCATGTCGGTCAGATCGTCGACAGTGGCTACAAAGTGGGTGGTGGGTGGGCTTTGAATTTCTTCGTCGTCCGCATCCCAACCATCCTGGCCATAATCCGGCCAGGGATCTCCGAATAACGAGAGATGCTTTAGCGAATTTAGGACGTTGCCAAAGGGTAAGTGCTGAAAGATGTCCGCAGCGGTGAACTCCATGATCGGCGCCCAATCGGATTCGATTGGCAGGGGCGCAGGAGGTTCGGAGTCCGGCAGGGAGTCCGGCACCTCGGAGTCACGTTTATAAGGGACAGGGTCAGTGTTCGGCTCCATCGCCGCGGATGTTGCAGCTCCCGAGGCGGCGTCCAGCCACTCGTCCTCGGTTTGCGCGATCAGCTCCGAACTATGGGTCGGAGCAGATTCATGTGCGGCCTCCAAGGCGCTGTCCGGCGGTAGAGTTAGATCATGCCCATCATGATAGTGCGGCATGCACGGCTGTGGCTCGGGTCCATCGAAGTCAAGTCTTCGTGGATATCCGCCGTGAAGTTTAAGCTTCCAAATCTGACCTGACGGCCAGGGGCGTAGCTTTTGATATGCTCCAGATGGCCAAGTGAATTGGCCCGCAGTGCGAAGCCGCCGAACATGAAGATCTGTCCGGGGAGAAAAGTCTCACCCTGGACAACGTTGTAGTTAATCGAAGGAGCCATCAAGCCTATCGGTGACGACACAGAGGAACTCTGAATGAAAGCACCAATGTCGGTGTCAAAACCGGCGGATCTTGGGTAGGGGGTCCCGAACTGTGCGTCTAGGCGGATGGTAACAGGAGACAAGGGACACGATGTTTTACCCAGGTTTGGGCCCTCTTGATGGAGGTAAAACCCTACGTCCTGCTTGATTAATATTGATGATATGGGTAGTACAAGAGTGGATCTACCACGAGATCAAGGAGGCTAAACCCTAGAAGCTAGCCTATGGTATGATTGTTGTAATGGAGGTTATGTCCTACGGACTAATGCCCTCCGGTTTATATAGACACCGGAGGGGGCTAGGGTTACATAGAGTCGGTTACAATGGTAGGAGATCTACATATCCGTATTGCCAAGCTTGCCTTCCACGCCAAGGAAAAGTCCCATCCGAACACGGGACGGAGTCTTCAATCTTGTATCTTCGTAGTCTTGGAGTCCGGCGGACGATGATAGTCCGGCTGTCCGGACACGCCCTAGTCTAGGACTCCCTCAGTTGTGCTGCTTCACTCACTGCGGCTCCAGTCTATTTCCATTTTGTGGAGGGTTTCCTCATAGATGAGGTTTAATTCGCTGCCGCCATCCATGAGTACCTTGGTAAGACGAAATCCGTCCACTATTGGACTAAGGACCAATGCGGCTGGTGCTCGGGCTGTTCGGAATTTAGGTTCGTCGCTGGCATTGAAGGTGATAGCCGTGTCGCTCCATGGATTTGTTGTTGCCACTTGGTAGACTTCGGCGAGGCTGCGAATTGTTCGTTTCCGCATATTATTTGATGCGAAAGTCTCAAAGACTGTTAATACCGTACTGGTACTGTTGGGGTGGTTCTCCGGGGCTAGAGGACCTTCGCCACTTTTGGCCACCCGTAGTACCCAACATGCTCTAAGGCTATGAGTTGGAGTGGCGCCCTCTGTGCTATGAATTTTGCAGGGTCCATTGAGCCATCCCTCTAGTACGGTTCCATGCCCTATGAAGGGTTTTTGCTTTTTGCCATTTAACCCAGGTGCCTGTCAATGATGCACCCTTTTGTTTCGGACTGGGGCTGTATTCAGGGCCGGATTATCCCAAAAATTGATTTCGGCTTCCCAGGCGCTTTCCATCTCACAATACTTTTGTACTATGGACGCCAAATCATCGAAGTGTGTAATTTCACGACGACTTATGGCATTGAGGATTCCCTTGTCCATGCAATTGTTGCAGAAAATTAAGATTGTGCTTTCCTCACGGCAGTCCTTTATCCTGTCCATAACCAGGAGGAATCTTGCCCAGTAATGATGTACTGTTTCATCGGGCTCTTGCCGTATTCGAGATAGATTGCTTGTGTTTGGGTGGGCGGGTGGAATTAAATTCGGAACCCCGCCCAATTCCGGATTTGGAAGCTTGGATTGCTAGACGTCGTCCAACGAATCTAGTCCGCTGCCTGACTTTAGGTTCAGTACTCGATTGACGTCCGTCCCTCCGCGGGAATCCGGCATGGGGGGATCGGGAATCCGGACATAACTGGTTTTTAACATAGAAGAAGAGTCGCCGCATTGTTCTTCTACCACAGCAACATGGTGGGTAGCCTGGGGAGAGTTAATTTCTCTCAGATCGGTTTTAAGCCCAATCTGATCGTAGTCTGTGGTGACTCCCAGGGCGGCGATGCAATCCAAGAGCTCGTTTACGGAAGAGAGCTCCATCTGATCCAGCTGCTCGGCGAATTCCGAGTTGACGCGAAGATCGCTTTTGATGACCCGAGAGGTCATCGTCGAAGCGTCTGCCGAACAGGCGGTCATAAGAAAACCACCTAGCCGGATAGCTGGACCGGCGGCCAAAGCTCCTTTGGCAATGGTACCGTCTTGAAAGACGGGAAGAGGCATCCTTCCTGACTGCGACGGCATAGAGGAACTCTCAATGAAAGCACCAATGTCGGTGTCAAAACCGGCGGATCTCGGGTAGGGGGTCCCGAACTGTGCGTCTAGGCGGATGGTAACAGGAGACAAGGGACACGATGTTTTACCCAGGTTCGGGCCCTCTTGATGGAGGTAAAACCCTACGTCCTGCTTGATTGATATTGATGATGTGGGTATTACAAGAGTAGATCTACCACGAGACCAAGGAGGCTAAACCCTAGAAGCTAGCCTATGGTATGATTGTTGTTCGTCCTATGGACTAAAACCATCTGGTTTATATAGACACCGGAGAGGGCTAGGGTTACACAAAGTCGGTTACAATGCTAGGAGATCTACATATCCGTATCGCCAAGCTTGCCTTCCACGCCACGGAAAGTCACATCCGGACATGGGACGAAGTCTTCAATCTTGTATCTTTATAGTCTTGGAGTCCGGCCGATGATGATAGTTTGGCTATCCGGTGATACTTCCCTTGCCGGCGCGGCGCGGGCACACACTAGGTCCTTGCCGGGGAGACGACGCGTCTTGCGGAGGAAATCAATGTGGTCGTCGTCAACCTCAAAGCCGTCCCACACGCCGGAGCACACGGCGGCGGGCGCGGCAGCAGAGGAAGAGCTCATTGCTGCTTGCGTGGCATGGTTCGGTGCGGCGGCGGCGAAAGGAAGAAGAGGCAAGAAGGAGTGAAAAAGAGTAGGGAAGATGGGCGCGCGTGCTTCCGCCCCCTCCTCCCGCCTACTTATAGGCTCGTAGGCTGAGAAGCCGATGGGGCGTCGAGGGATTAACTGCGCCCAGGACCCCATGACCCCCACGATTTACCACACGAAGTTACTGCACGTAGTTACTGCGCGAGAGCCCCAACCGTCCGTGCGGCCGCAACGGATCCGTTCGCATGCCGAGGCACGGTAGTGGTGGGCCCCGCCTAAGGGCATGTCCCGTTGCGCGCGTGGGTGGGCAGACTGGCCCAGCAGCGTGGCGTCACGCGACGGGCTCGCAGCATCGGCGACCTGGAAGCTTATCAAGCATGCTGCCTGGCTCCCGCTGCAACGTTCGATCTTTTTAAGGGCGAGACGGCCTGAGCAAGGTCGGCTCCAGATAGTCGGCTTGGAAGGAGACGGCATGAGCAAGTTCGGCTCCCGATAGTCGGCTTGAAGGAAGACGGCGAGCAAGGCCCAGATCCAACCACCGGAAGGAAGAAACTGTTGAGGCTCCAAGACATGTCTCCCTCGGCGCCTCACCAGCTTCGGGGACTACTGTCGGAGTAATGGGCCACGGGTAGGCTAACTCGAGCCCCTGAACCTTTCAAGACATCGGGGCAGGCTGCGCCCCTCCAGACCCCAAGACGAAGAGCCGCCTTCTGAGAGTCGGCGGCAAGGCCACCGACTGCCCCTCGCGGCCGAGTCCCCGGGACGACTTCAAGATGAGCCGACTCCTAACTGGCGGCTTCCAGAGAAGCCGGCTATGGGGAGTCGCCCCGCGACTCCAACCACCCCCTGCCTTCGTAAGAAGGGACGGGACGGGGTATGGCCACAGTGCAGCCCACTCCAGCCCCCTTTACCAAGGGCAGGCATGGCCACAGTGCATCGTACCAATGGAGATCTCCGTCCGGCGCGGCACTGTCGCCATGCCAGCCCTGACATCAGCCCCAGCGGGCGGAACCCTGTGCCCACGACGGCCTGTCTGTACGACCAAGAGACGGCGGGTCCCACCAGTCAGCGGGGGTACAGAAGACGGCGAGAGCGCCACAAGACGGACCCGTTGGGAGTCGGCCCCCGAGAGTCGGCCAGCCCCTCCCACGGGCCCCACAAGCCGTTAACCAGACAAGACGGGGAATGGCAACAGTGATCGCCCGTCAGGCGGCGGCATTGTTGCGATGACCCCATGACCAAGCTAGCATCATTAGAAGCACGGCTACAGTAATCCGCAGCCGACAAGACCCGCCCGCGACGGACACAGCCTGTCAGCTCCATACCGGGCCAGTCGGCGGGCCCCGGTAGTCGGCGGAGAAGACGGCGGCCTGAGAGACAGACAGCCGGGACCCGTGCCCAGCCGGATTACCATTGTACCCCTGGGGTAGGCCTATATAAGCCCCCCAGGGCACCCATGCAAAGGGTTCGAATCCATTAGCACTAGACCAGATCATATAGGAGGGAGAGAGCTAGCCTTGCCTTCTCCTACCTCCAGGAAACAGCTCGAGGAGCAGCCTTGTACACACTTTGCCATAGTGATCATGCGGAGACCCCGTAGAGCAGCAGTAGGGGTGTTATCTCCTCGAAGAGCCCTGAAGCTGGGTAAGATTTGCCGGCGTGCATGTCTTCACCTTATCCCGTTTCCAGGCACCGGCGATGTTCTACTCGCCCCCACCATGATAAGCCATCCCTTGGCATATGTCGCACCCAACCCCCGACACCACCCATTATCTTGAGGACGCAGCTGTCATATGGTGGGAAAATACAAAGGCCATGTGGCCGGCTGATGAGGAAATCACCTGGGAAAGGTTTAAGGATCGATTCCGAAAATATCATATCCTTACTGGAGTTATGAAGACTAAGCAGCGTGAATTTCTTGCACTCGTCCAAGGGAATCAGTTTGTGGCAGAATATTTGCAAAAATTCAATCATCTGGCCCATTACTCTCTTTGTGATGTGGCCATCGAAGAAAGGAGAATTGACAGATTTCTTGGAGGTCTAAATCCACAACTCCGGTGTACTCTCGGTATGCTTGATTTCACAGACTTCCAAACTCTGGTAAACAAGGCTTGCATTGCTACGGGAGCACAAGATTATAGCAGATAATAGGCCTATTAACAACGACAACAAGCATAAGTTTGAGCCAAAGAAGGATGGGCAACCAGTGCAAAAGGCTCGTACCTGGCAGCAGACTCAGGTGGAATACAAGCCAAACTGGCAGCAGAATGTTAACAAGACCACCACTCAAGTCAAGAATATTGTGACCAATCCAATACATGAGGAGCGTCAGCGCAATAATTCTTGTTTCAATTGCGGGCAGCACGGACATTATGTCAAGCAGTGCCCCAAGAACAACAAGATGAATGCCCTAAGCAGGCACAAGTCAACTTTATGGAGTCATGGCCAACCCAACAAAACTTCACCGGGCACGTGCATCATATCTCCGCCGATGAAGCCCAAGAGAAGCCAGAAGTCGTCATTGGTATGTTTTCTGTTAATGACATACCTGCGTAATTTTATTTGACTCTGGGGCTTCCCATTCTTTTATTTCTCGGAGTTTTGCTGCCCAAAACAATTTTCCTTGCACGATTTTGGGCAAAAATATGTTGGTACAAACCCCGGGATCTATAATCAAGAGCAATTTGGTCTGCCGTGATCTGGAGATCAATATCAACGGGGTCTACTTTCCAACATCTCTAATAATCATTGAGTCTGAAAAGTTGGATATTATATTGGGTATGAATTGGTTGACCCGATATCAAGTTTGCATAAATTGCGCAACCCGAGAAGTCACTTTGACCAGTCTGAATGGGCAGCTTACCAAGTTCTACACTCGCAAGAATATACCCAAGCCAGAACTTGTTTGCACTGCTGTGGCTGAATTGGAATTTATTCCGGTGCTCAGTGAGTACCCTTATGTATTTCCGGAAGAACTGCCAGGCATGCCACCGGATCGGGAACTGGAGTTTGCAATAGATCTTGTGCCCAGAACCGCACCGTTATATAAGAAGTATTACCGGATGCCCTCATCAGAATTAGTGGAGCTAAAGAAACAGCTTGACGAATTACTCCAGAAAGGTTATATTCGTCCCAGCTCTTCACCATGGGGATCACCTGCTATTTTCGTGGGCAAAAAGGATGGTAGTCTTCGTATGTGCATAGATTACCGCCAGCTGAATGAGGTCACCATCAAAAATAAATATTCGCTGCCAAGGATTGATGATCTGTTTGATCAGCTCAGTGGGGCGAAGGTATCCTCTAAAATCGATTTACGGACCGGATATCATCAGCTCAAGATTAAAAAGGAAGATATTCCTAAGACCGCATTCACTACTCAGTACGGTCTTTACGAATATACCGTGATGTCCTTTGGTCTCACCAATGCTCCTGCATATGATGAACAAAGTATTCATGGACTTCCTCAACAAATTCGTGGTAGTCTTCATCGATGACATCCTCGACCATCAGCTATATGCCAAGTTCAGTAAATGCGAATTTTGGCTCAAGAAAGTTGGGTTCCTCGGACATGTACTATCTGCTGAAGGTATAGCCGTAGACCCGAGCAAAGTAAAGGATGTGCTCGATTGGGTACCGCCCACAACGGTGACGCAGATCCGGAGTTTCCTTGGATTAGCGGGATACTATCGTCGTTTTATTGAAGGGTTTTTCAAAATTGCTAAACCCATGACAGAGCTGCTCAAAAAGGATACAAAGTTTAAGTGGATAGAGGATTGTGCGAAGAGTTTTAATGAGCTGAAGATACGTCTGACAACCGCACCTGTATTGACTCTTCCAGACATTTATCGCAGTTTTGATGTGTACTGCGATGCCTCCAGACAAGGTATTGGTTGCGTGCTGATGCAAGACAGCAAGGTAGTAGCATATGCATCGCGACAGCTACGACCCCATGAGGGAAATTATCCTACTCATGATTTGGAATTGGCTACGGTGGTTCATGCATTAAAAATTTGGAGACACTACCTCATTGGAAAAAGGTGCCAAATTTTTACCGACCACAAAAGCCTCAAGTACATCTTCACTCAGCCATATTTTAATCTCCGTCAGCGAAGATGGCTAGAGTTGGTCAAGGATTATGACCTTGGAATAAATTACCATCCAGGCAAGGCCAATGTCGTTGCCGATGCCCTCAGTCGAAAGTCTGTCAGCTTAAATGCCATATTGAAATCATTGCCTACCGAACTTCAAGAGGAGATCACTCAGCTCAACTTGGTCATCGTGGATGTTGGCCTCACAAATATTTTGGAAGTTACCCCCACACTTGAGATGGAAATCTGTAAGGCCCAGCCAGCTGACGCCAATCTACAAAGACGTGCCAAGGGCCAGATGGCAAAACAGGCCCCTGACTTATCCAAGGACAAATTCAGTACCCTCCGATTCCGTGGACGAATTTGTGTGCCAAATCAACCGGACTTGAAGAAGAAAATCCTGTCAGAAGCACATGAATCCGCATATTCCATTCATCCGGGAGGTACAAAAATGTATGAGGATCTCAGACAAATGTTCTGGTGGGAAGGAATGAAGAAAGACATTTCCTATTTCATGGCCTGTTGCGACATATGCAACAAGGTGAAGGCAGAGCATCAGAAGCTAGCCGAACTCCTCCAACCACTGCCAGTTTCACAGTGGAAATGGGAGGACGTTTGTATGGATTTCATCACAGGATTGCCTAGGACTCAGCGAGGCAAGGATGCAATCTGGGTTATAGTAGACACCCTAACCAAGGTTGCTCACTTCATTCCGATCAGCACCAGATACAAAGCAGATGAACTTGCACAGCTGTATGTATCCAGGATAGTCAGTCTGCATGGAGTCTCCATCAAGGTTCCTTGTTTACCTCCGCTTTCTGGTCCCGTCTCCATCAAGCCTTGGGGACAGCACTGAAATATAGTACTGCTTATCACCCTCAGACAGATGGAAAGACAGAGCGGGTAAATCAAATACTCGAAGATATGTTGCGAGCCTGTGTGCTAGCCAATGGAGCTAAATGGGAAGATTGCTTGCCACATGTCGAGTTCTCTTATAACAACAGTTTCCAGACCAGTCTAAAGATGTCACCATATGAAGCTCTATATGGCCGTAAGTGCCACACTCCTCTAAATTGGTCTGAGAGTGGAGATAGCCATATCTTCGGAATGGATCTCATGATAGAAGCTGAGAAACAAGTTAAGGAAATCCGAGACAGACTGCAATTGGCCAAATCTCGACAGAAAAGTTATTATGATGCAAAGCATCGGCAGGTCAGTTTTGAACCCGGAGAACACGTATACCTCCGAGTCACTCCTATGAAAGCAGTCAAGAGATTTTAGACTCGTGTAAAGCTGGCACCCAGATTTATTGGTCCATTCCCGATTATGTCTCGAGTGGGTACCATTGCATATCACCTGGAACTACCCCCTGAATTGGCAGACGTGCACAACGTGTTCCATGTTTCGCAATTGAGACGATGCATATCCCCTCCTGAGAAAAGGACTGCAATGGCTAAAATAGAGTTGCAAGAGATTTAACTTATGAGGAGAGGCCGTTTAAAATTTGGGATCAGATGGACAGGGTCACCCGCAGTAAAGTCAGAAATTTTTTACAAGGTTCAGTGGGAGCATCACACAAATCAGAAGCGTCTTGGGAGCGGGAAGAATTCCTTAGGGATTAGTATCCAGAGTGGTTTTCCCAAGCAACCGAATCTCGAGGACGAGATTCATTCTAAGTGGGGGAGGTTTGTGATAGTCTGGTTTTTGCCCTCTCTTATTTGATTGATTTTCATTTGAAAATTTTCTGAAACTTGGAGTTCTTGAATCTTTTCATATGGACTAAAACACTTGGGCATCCTTGGATTTCACCCAAGTGCTTCACTTCCCTCCTAAATCATCATTTCACTTCTGATCCACCCCAAAATAATCTTTGGAATATTTTTCTTACATGAAAAATATTCATTTTCTCTCAGAAACCCTAAGCCAGATCAGTTTGCTTCAAAGCAACCCTAATTTTTATGGCTCGGAAAAATCTGAGATAATTCACAAATATTCTGTGAACCCTAGGGCACCTTCCTGAGCAAAAATATTTCATCACTTTTTGGAATATTTTTTCTACAGAAAATCTTTTCTGTTCTGGACAGAAATGGTGGTTTCTACAGCAATTACCATTTTACTTGGTCCATTTGACCTGAACTTTCTTGTGCATATTTACCTCAGTAACTTAGAACTAGCCTCCAAAGCACAGCCTCAATCTCCCAGCCGCTTGACCACAGTAATTATTCAAAGTTACTGGTCAGAAACTTACCTGGCTCGTAAAAACTTCTCTACTGCACCTGGATCCAAACCAAACCGTGGTAAACTTCAAAACCACCACGAACAAGCTACCAGACACGATTTTTGGACGAAGGCTGGCCTGAGGAGAGAGTTCACGCGGTGACCACGCGTGTCCATGATGCCAGGCATGTGTGTCGATGCGCTCTGGGTGCCGTCGAACGCTCTGTTCGCGCGTGCTCGCTTCCCTCGCCTGCCCGAGCGTGCCAAACCGCGCCACCATCTTCATCTCTAAGCCCTTAACTCCCCTCTAGCGCTCGTCGACACCGGAGCTCGCCGCAGCGAGCACGGGCAAGGTCCGGCCAGCCCAACAGTGCAAAGTGCACTGTGCTCGTCGCCATCCTCTCGATCATGTGCTCGTCCCCGTCCGCCCACAGTTGCCGCGTGACCTCCGTCACCTTCTCCCCCTCTCACTGATGCTGCTCGCCGCCGGGCGCCGTGGACAGGTGTCCACCGGCGGAGCCCGAAACCCCCTCGCCGCTCGCCTATAAATAGGGCCACCCCCAGCCTCCTCGAGCACTATCCAGCACTCCCACACACTCCACGACTGCGTAGGAAGCCGTAGCCCGGCCAGGCAGGCCTCGGGCCGCCGTCCCCGAGCTCGAGCTCGCCGGCGATCCCCTCTGGTCGCCGCGGGAGCTCTAGCCTCTCCCAGGCCAGGGCAACCCCTCCAGGGCTTCCTCCTCTCTCCGATGAGGCCGTCTCGCCCGCTTGGAGCCCCTGGAGTGGCCTCCGTTCACCGTCTTCCTCAACTCCGGCAACCTCCGTGTTCTGCCTCCGCTTGCGAGCTTGTTTCCAACGCCGTCCGACCACCCCTAGCCACGCTACGGGTACGGGCAGGTGCTCCATTGTCCCCTCTCTAAATCCCTCCCTCTCATTTGGGCCTAGAAGCCCTCGTCGCCGGCGAGAGCTCCGGCGAAGCCGCGGCCTTCTCTGTTTCTTTCTCCCCCTTCCCCCACCTGACTAGCGGGGCCCGCAAGTTAGCCACTCTGTACGCGTGCGAAGCGGTATGAGTGGTGGCGCCCCTGGGCTTTACGCCTTGGACGTCACCCCCAGTCTGTTTATTTTTATTCAAATTCATTTGAATTTATAGAACACTTCAAACAGTTATAACTCTTCAACCATAAGTCCAAATGAATTGATTCTTTTTGTATTGTGTTCTTTCAAAAGAAATCTAGCAGCTCACCAAAGATGAGATTTTTCTGAGCTGTTTAGAATTTCTGGTGATTTTCATAAGTGTTCTTGATATTTGCTTTTTGTGTTTAAATTTATTTTCAGAGGGTGAGGATTGTCTTGAGGATCACCTGAAGGCTTGTGAACCTCATCTGCACTAAGGCAAGCCACAACAACATTTTCATGGTGCCATTTCAATATTTGTAATATTCTTACTTGAATGAAATGATTAATCCATGCATTTAAATAATTATTGTGTTATATGTATTCTGTTAAATATTTGTTAATTATTATGCTTGAATGAGTGAAACTAGTTTAGTGGGTAAAGCAAGTTAAGATTTATTTGTGGTCATGTTAGAAATGATTTTGTTATGCATGTTAGAACTTATTTAAAGCTTTGTTCTTGCATACATAAATTGATAAAAATTTGCTAGAAAATATTCTATTAAATACTTGTTTAATCATTTTACTTGTCTTACAGAATGTTTGAACCCAACTTAGTTGATAAAGAAATTAAGAGTTGTGATAGTGAAATCTTTTTGTCAAGTATATGAAAAATTTATCGGAGTTACTTTCTTGCGTGAGAAATTAATAAAACTTGTTGCAAAATATTTTTGTTAAGTTGTGAGTCATTTTGAGCACTAAAGTAATATGAGTTGTTGATGCTTGGTGTGTATGTGGATGACATCGGTCATTTTTATTATTATGTGATGCATGTGTAGTTTTGCATTTCATGGCATGCTATGACACCGGTCATTTTCATTTTAAAGTTGAACATGTATATAACTCAACTTGAATAATACCGTTGACTGGGTCATGGTGCCGTTGAATCGAGTTCTTTCCCAGTGCAACCACATTTGCCTTTTTGGGGAGGCCTTGATTCGGTCCATTGAAATGGCCTCTGGTCGGTGCCTCCAACTAGGGAAGGTTATGCCGTGCTCGCCCTGGCCCGGTAAGCAGGCATAATCTTGTGTGCTCGTTGATGAGATTATGGTACCAAGTCCCCGAGTGGGTTTGTTTGACCACGGCGGTGGTCGGGGTGTCTTTGGTAGACACGGGACCACCCAGGACTAGCCCGTTGGGGATTTGGTCGGAGTGGCTGGGAGAGTGTTGTGGCAATGTAAGGGTTTTGTCGGAATGCCGTTGGTCTACCCGAATGGGAGTGCGAGGCCATGGGTTCCACGGTGTGGGTACTGTGTGCTACCTCTGTAGAGTGTATAATCTATCGATAGCCGAGTCCACGGTTACGGACACCTCGTAGTAGGTCCCACCATGAGTCAATGTTCAATAAAAATTGCACACTAAGCTATGAACTTTGCACTGTTGATGGATGGCAGAAAGGCCATTAAGGCATTCGGGACCAGACACTGGTCGTGGTTGTGATCATCGTAAGGATCACAAGTTGTTCTTGTGAAAGACCACGTTGGTGGTTTGTTTGTGATCCAGGGATGATCACAGTTGGTAAGCTGTCCCGAGGGACGTTCGAGTATGATCACATCATGTTGACCAATAGTGTTGCATTATTAATAATTGATTAAATATCATGATATTGTTTGCCATTATGATTATTCCTGTTGTGAGCTTGCAAGTACATTCAATGTACTGACCTGGCGTGTCATGCCAGATTTCAGGAAAGTATCTTTGGAGAGGAGCGCTGTTCGAGTCTAGATCGTGTCCACATTGGTGTCCCTGTGATATGGAGCTTCCGCCATGATGTTATTCCGCTGCCACATAGTTGTTCGGATCGAGGCCCCTTTATGTTAACTAAATAATGTACATATTATTCAGCCGCATCGAGTGTGCCGCTTGGCCTCGACAGCTGTTGTAATGTAAACTGTGTTCCGCTAGCATCAATAAAGCGGTTGTTTTTCTGTACCAAGATGTTGTGTGTTGCCAGAAGACATGGTCTCTCGGCTAGCAATGCATGGTAAACCGGTCGTTCTGAGCCGGGGTGCCACAACCTCTGGTGAAAAGGACAAATTCCCGCCGATTCAGTAGGAAGCGGGTCAAATTTGAACTGCAGCCGCCTCATAGTTTGCTCTTTATTTTTTCCAAAAAATCATTTCTATGTACATAAGTATCTATTTAATCAGAGAAACATCAAAAGTTTTCCAAAATTCAACCACTAGCTAGGAACGGTAAAGCCCGCCGTTTTGACCGCATTTTGAAATGGGCATAAAAAATTCAAAAAAAAAATCAAAAAATTGTAAAACCTTCGCATTGTGACATTATATGTGACCAAGTTACCAGGGAAAATAATAAACTTGTAATACGGCAATTCTTTTAAAAAAGTGTTCTCAGAAACGAGCTAACATGTGTGGAGATCAACGGCTTTCAAGCCAAATGATCAATCTTATGGCCACATTCATGGCATAGTTTGTTCAAATGATCTCATATTGTGCACAAGGGTACATCTTGGAATTCCAAACAATGTTGCCTAAGGGAGTTTTCATTTTCTTTGCATAGAAAATTCATTTTCCATTTTCTGAGTGCCCGAAATGAGTTTTTTTGTGAAGGACCTACCATATATTTGTTGGAAAATTGGACCAAATAAATTTTATAAAATACTGGGCCATATTTAATGCACAATTGACAAAAATGGTTGGGTGTCAAATGTTTTGATCCACCTCTGGTGAAAAAGACAAATTCCCGCCGATTTAGTAGGAAGCGGGTCAAATTTGAACAGCAGCTGCCTCATAGTTTTCTCTTTATTTTTCCAAAAATAATTTCTAGGTACATAAGTATCTATTTAATCAGATAAACGTCAAAAGTTTTCCAAGATTCGACCACTAGATAGGAACGGTATACGGGCATAAAAAATTCAAAAAAAATCAAAAAATTGGAAAACCTACACATTGTGTCATTACATGTGACCAAGTTATCAGTAAAAATAATAAACTTGTAATACTGCAATTATTTTAAAAAAAGTGTTCTCAAAAAAGAGTTATCTTGTGTGAAGATTCATGGCTTTCAAGTCGAATGATCAATCTTATGGCCACATTCATGGCATAGTTTGTTAAAATGATATCATATTATGCACAAGGGTGCATCTTGGAATGTCAAACAATGTTGCCTAAGGGGGTTTTCATTTTCTTTGGGCGAAAAATTCATTTTCCATTTTCTGAGTGCCCGAAATGAGTTTTTTTGTGAAGGACCTTCCATATATTTGTTGCAAAATTGGACCAAATAAATTTTCTAAAATACTAGGCCATATTTAATGCACAATTGGCAAAATGGTTGGGTGTCAAAAGTTTTGATCCACCTCTGGTGAAAAAACAAATTCCCGCCGATTCAGTAGGAAGCGGGTCAAATTTGAACAGCAGCTGCCTCATAGTTTGCTTCTTATTTTTTCTAAAAATCATTTGTAGGTACATAAGTGTCTATTTAATCAGACAAACATCAAAAGTTTTCCAACATTCAACCACTAGCTAGGAACGGTCAAGCCCGCCGTTTTGACCACATTTTGAAACGGGCATAAAAATTTCAAAGAAAATCAGAAAATTGGAAAACCTTCGCATTGTGTCATTATATGTGGCCAAGTTTCTAGAAAAAATAATAAACTTGTAATACGGCAATTATTTTAAAAAAGTGTTCTCAGAAACGAGCTATCATGTGTGGAGATCAATGGCTTTCAAGTCAAATGATCAATCTTATGGCCACATTCATGTCATAGTTTGTTCAAATGATCTTATATTGTGCACAAGGGTGCATCTTGGAATGGCAAACAATGTTTCCTAAGGGAGTTTTCATTTTCTTTGGACGAAAAATTCATTTTCCATTTTTTGAATGCCCAAAATGAGTTTTTTTGTGAAGGACCTATAATATATTTGATGCAAAATTGGACCAAATCAATTTTCTAAAATATTAGGCCATATTTAATGCACAATTGACCAAATGGTTGGGTGTCAAAAGATTCGATCCACCTCTGGTGAAAAAGACAAATTTCCGCATATTTATTTCCCTTTTTTTGAGTTCCAAAATGAGTTTTTTGTGAAGAACCTAACAAATATTTGTTGTAAAAAAATTCTCCATTTTTCAAGAATATTAGACCACATTTTATAACAAATTTGTGTACACTAGAAACATTTTTTATAGATATTAAACGGTTTTTAGTTACATCATTAACATTTTTAATAAATATTTTGATGCCTAATATTTTGAACACATGTCTACATTTTTAAGACATATTGTTTATATATGTTTAACTTTTTTCAAATACATGATTAACATATTTTCATGTATTCCCAATAAAAAAATATCTTTTCATACATAGGTTTTGATGTCTATATTTGTTTTTACAAATTGTACATTTTTATATACATATAAAACATTGTTGATATTGGTTAGAAAATTTTAAATACATGATTAACATTTTTAGAAAATCTTATTTTGTTATCTACTTTTCCATATATATATTGTAAAATTTTCATATATACGTACTAATGATTGTTTTTGTATACACATGAAACTTTTTTTATACATATCTAATATTATTTATGATTATCATTTCTTATATGCATGAAACTTTTCAAATGCACACATTTAGTTTTTTAAACACGTGATTACATTTTTTGAAATACGTATTAACATTAGCATTTAAGTCCGCCTATGTTGTCTCAACATAGCCGCTCCCAAGCCCTGGTAAAGGAGGAGGGTTGTGATAGGCTTGGCGAGCCAACGTAAAAACTCAGCCACTCTTATGGAGATGAAACCCAAAAGATTTTCGTTGGGGCGTAACCCTCCCAGCCACGCGCCATATCGGAACCCGGGTGTGGTGGAAAATGGGCAAGGGCCGGGCTGTCACCCCCCAGGTGGCGTGCCGTATCTTGATCCTGATACGGTGGCAAGTGAGAGAGGATCGGGTCGTCGCATCTTTAGTGGCGCGCTACATCGGCGCCCGGATGTAGTGGAAAATGAGCAAGGGTCTTCGCATTTGACTCGATGAGTGCGAAGGGTAAGGAAGCTAGCCGAGTCTAGGAGGATTCGCTTAGGTAGCTGGAATGTAGGGTCTCTGACAAGAAAGCTTCGGGAGCTAGTTGATGCGAGGGTGAGGAGGGGTGTTGATATCCTCTGCGTACAAGAAACCAAATGGAGAGGGCAGAAGGCGAAGGAGGTGGAGGATACCGGCTTCAAGCTGTGGTACACGGGGACGGCTGCAAATAGAAATGGCGTAGGCATCTTGATCAACAAGAGCCTCAAGTATGGAGTGGTAGACGTCAAGAGACGTGGGGACCAGATCATCCTAGTCAAGCTGGTAGTTGAGGACTTGGTTCTCAATGTTATTAGCGCGTATGCCCCGCAAGTAGGCCACAATGAGAACACCAAGAGGGAGTTCTGGGAAGGCCTGGAAAACATGGTTAGGAGTGTACCTATTGGTGAGAAGCTCTTCATCGGAGGAGACCTCAATGGCCACGTGGGTACATCTAACACAGGTTTTGAAGGTGCGCATGGGGGCTTTGGCTATGGCGTCAGGAATCAAGAAGGAGAAGATGTCTTAAGCTTTGCTCTAGCCTACAACATGACTGTAGCTAACACCCTCTTTAGAAAGAGAGAATCACATCTGGTGACTTTTAGTAGTGGCCAACACTCTAGCCAGATTGATATCATCCTCTCGAGAAGAGAAGATAGGCGTGCGTGCCTAGACTGTAAGGTGATACCTGGAGAGAGTGTTGTACCCCAGCATAAGCTGGTGGTTGCTGACTTCTGCTTTTGGATCCGTGTCCAGCGGGATAAGCGTGCCAAAGTCACTAGAACGAAGTGGTTGAAGCTCAAGGGGAGGTAGCTCAGGCGTTCAAGGAGAGGGTCATTAAGGAGGGCCCTTGGGAGGAAGGAGGGGATGCGGACAATGTGTGGATGAAGATGGCGATTTGCATTCGTAAGGTGGCCTCGGAGGAGTTTGGAGTGTCTAGGGGAAGGAGAAATGAAGATAAGGATACCTGGTGGTGGAATGATGATGTCCAGAAGGCGATTAAAGAGAAGAAAGATTGCTTCAGACTCCTATACCTGGATAGGAGTGCAGACAACATAGAGAAGTACAAGATGGCGAAGAAGGCTGCAAAGCGAGCTGTTGGTGAAGCAAGGGGTCGGGCATATGAGGACCTCTACCAACGGTTAGGCACGAAGGAAGGGGAAAGGGACATCTATAAGATGGCCAAGATCTGAGAGAGGAAGACAAGGGATATTGGCCAAGTCAAATGCATCAAGGGCGGAGCAGGCCAACTCTTGGTGAAGGACGAGGAGATTAAGCATAGATGGCGGGAGTACTTCGACAAGCTGTTCAATGGGGAGAATGAGAGTTCTACCATTGAAATGGACGACTCCTTTGATGAGACCAGCATGCATTTTGTGCGGCAAATCCAGGAGTATGAGGTCAAGGAGGCTTTACAAAGGATGAAAGGAGGCAAGGTGATGGGCCCTGATTGTATCCCGATTGGGGTGTGGAAAGGTCTCGGGGACATAGCGATAGTATGGTTAACCAAGCTTTTCAACCTCATTTTTCAGGCAAACAAGATGCCAGAAGAATGGAGACGGAGTATATTAGTACCAATCTTCAAGAACAAGGGGGATGTTTAGAGTTGTACTAATTACCGTGGAATTAAGCTGATGAGACATACAATGAAGCTATGGGAGAGAGTCATTGAGCACCGCTTAAGAAGAATGACAAGCGTGACCAAAAATCAGTTTGGTTTCATGCCTAGGAGGTCGACCATGGAAGCCATTTTCTTGGCACGATAGCTTATGGAGAGATATAGGGAGCAAAATAAGGACTTTCACATGGTGTTCATTGACTTGGAGAAAGCCTATGATAAGATACCGCAGAATGTCATGTGGTGGACCTTGGAGAAACACAAAGTCCTAGCAAAATACATTACCCTCATCAAGGACATGTACGATAATGTTGTGACAAGTGTTCGAACAAGTGATGTCGACACTGATGACTTCCCGATTAAGATAGGACTGCATCAGGGGTCAGCTTTGAGTCCTTATCTTTTTGCATTGGTGATGGATGAGGTCACAGGGGATATACAAGGAGATATCCCATGGTGTATGCTCTTTGCGGATGATGTGGTGCTAGTTGACAATAATCGGACGGGGGTAAATAGGAAGTTAGAGTTATGGAGACAAACCTTGGAATCGGAAGGGTTTAGGCTTAGTAGAACTAAAACCGAGTACATGATGTGCAGTTTCAGTACTACTAGGTGTGAGGAGGAGGAGGTTAGCCTTGATGGCCAGGTGGTACCCCAGAAGGACACCTTTCGGTATTTGGGGTCAATGCTGCAGGAGGATGGGGGTATTGATGAAGATGTGAACCATTGAATCAAAGTGAGATGGATGAAGTGGCGCCAATCTTCTGGCATTCTCTGTGACAAGAGAGTGCCACAAAAGCTAAAAGGCAAGTTCTACAGGACGGCGGTTCGACCCGCAATGTTGTATGGCGCTGAGTGTTGGCCGACTAAAAGGCGACATGTTCAACAGTTAGGTGTGTCGGAGATGCGTATGTTGAGATGGATGTGTGGCCACACGAGGAAGCATCGAGTCCGGAATGATGATATACGAGATAGAGTTGGGGTAGCACCAATTGAAGAGAAGCTTGTCCAACATCATCTAAGATGGTTTGGGCATATTCAGCGCAGGCCTCCAGAAGCTCCAGTGCATAGCGGACGGCTAAAGCGTGCGGAGAATGTCAAGAGAGGGCGGGGTAGACTGAATTTGACATGGGAGGAGTCTGTTAAGAGAGACCTGAAGGATTGGAGTATCACCAAAGAGCTAGCTATGGACAGGGGTGCGTGGAAGCTTGCTATCCATGTGCCAGAGCCATGAGTTGGTTGCGAGATCTTATGGGTTTCACCTCTAGCTTGCCCCAACTTGTTTGGGACTAAAGGCTTTGTTGTTGTTGTTGTTGTTGTATTAACACTAACATTTTTTTGAATTACATGTTTAGTTTTGTAATTGCTAAACCATATAGCAAGATTCACGAAGGAGTTCGTTATTTTCCTATTCTAATGAAAAACTTGTTATTTTCCCATTTTTGTTGGGCCGAATATATGTTCTTTTTGAGTAATATGAGGGCATCCCACATTTCTTCCTGGATGGGCCGAGGCCTACATGGCACACAGTTTTTTTTAAAAGAAGGTGGCCTCGTTCCACCGAGGCCCAAGCCCACCTCGAGCGACACCTTAAGTACCAATGCATCCATGTTCACAACCTCATGACCATTTATATTGGTCATAATCAGGTAGAAAGAAGGTCGTTGACCACTCTTGTCTGCTTTATGACCATTTGGTGCAAGGCAATTTCAGGGTTTGAGCCCTTCCAAGCGAAATGGTCGTGGATTTACGACCAATTCAGCCGGGGTCACTGAGAGAAGGTCACTAGTTGACATATTTCTTGTAGTGAGTAATAATTAAAAAATTTAATTGTACCTATTCACCCCCCCTCTAGGTCCATCTCGATCCTTTCAATTGGTATCAGAGCCTCATGCTCTATTCTTGTGGCTTAACCGCCCTAGAGCGAGATAAACCCCGATGGGACTCCCCGTGTTGCAGATCCGAAGGATAAATGAGAGGCTTCTTCTGAAGTCAATACCTTTACTTCTGAGGATCTGGAACTGGCCCTTGCTAAGCAAAAGGAGGAGCATGATGCTTCTCTTGAGGCCTTGGTCCAAATGAGGATAGCCACGTTGTCCACGGTGCTTGCACCACTTTTGGGTGGTGCGACTTCAAGGCCAACTGTGCCTACTCCGTCACTTGGTCAACAACCTCCTAGCAATGAACACTCTAGTGTTCCTTGGCTTTATGCAAGACCCCAAGATGAGAAACCGAAATATAACCCTTAATGCAAACCTCATTTACTTGATGCCGCTTTCGATTTTGCCTTGTGGAGAGTTGCTATGCAGGATCATCTTCGATATGGGAACGATGAGATGCTAGAGATCTTGGAGTATGGTTACCATGTGGTTGATCCAAAGAATCCTACACCAAGAGAAATTTATGACAAGAATCTCAATGACACTGCAATCATGTGTACAAGGAGAGGTATGGTTGAAAAGCAAAGGAGACCTTTCATACACATCACAAGTGCCAAGGAACTATGGGAAAGTATTATAAGACCCAAGACCTTTCCCAAGAAGAAGTTGCCAAATCCTTTGAAATCCAAGCTCAAGAAGAGAGATGGGAAAGCAATAATTGCTCAAGAAGAATCCGATCCAGATGATGTTAGTGGTGTTGCCGGAGTTGCTCAAGATTCTCAAAACACATTGAGGCTAGTCAACAGGAGTTGTGATGTTGTCACCTACAACTACATGAAGGACTACAAGGGCAATGCTCACAAGTGTCTCATGGCAAAGTCCATGGTAGAAGATGGAGAGGACCAACACTCTCCTGACAAGGTCAAGGTAACCCCACGATCAAACCCTCCTCTTTTCACTCCTCCTACTCCTAGTGATGAGTATCTTGATGCGGAGGATAGTTATGAGGATGATGATATAGATGATCCTATGCTTTCTAAACTAAATAAGTTCATGTGATCCCTTAAAGGAAAGAAGCTCACTATGTTTCGTATGCTTATGGAGATGGTGAGTAAGCACACCATCTCCATTAAGGAACTCTAAACCCTCGTCACCGAGGAAAAGGAAAAACATGAAATCCTTGAGCAGAAAGTCCAATATGAGGAAGCACGAAATGATGAACTATGCTTAAAAGTTGGTTCAAACATTGATGTTCATACTAAAGATCTTGCCTCCTTGAAAAAGGCTATTGACTCTTGCGAAGAGTTGATGAAGGATAAAAGTAAGCTTGTGAAGTCTAATTCTTCTCTCTCTAAGTATTGTGAGCTCCTATCCGTGTCCCTCAAGACTAAGGAAGAAGAGCTCACCCTTCTTACAAAGAGCTTTGAGACACTCAAGCTCACTTATCTTGAAACTCTAGCCAAGGCTTACTCTTCTCCTATTATCAACGTTGATGCTTGTACTACTAACTCTAGTAGTGATCTAGCATCTATTGTTGAGGAGAATCGCTTTCTCAAGGCTCAAATCGAGAAAGGACTCATGACATGTGCTGAAGGGCAAAAGAACCTTAATGAGGTGTTGAGCCAACACAGTGAGGTGTTTGCCAAAGAGGGACTCGGGTTTGACCCAAGCACAAGCAAGAAGAAGACGTCCTCTCAAAAGTGCACTACCCCTCTAAAATAAACTTTTGTACGAGAAGGGCACAAGGAGAAAGGTAAGGTTGTTAGTGGGAAGGCCACAAGGGGCATGCCTACTCTCAACAAACCAAAAGAGTTCATGCTCCATCCTATATACTTCGTAAGACTAAGGATGGAGAAGTTTTTGCTAAGTTTGTTGGTCCTCGAAATGCATTTCGGTTTTATGCTATTTGGGTCCCTAAGACCCTTGTGACTAACCTGAGAGGTCCCATTGCAAAATGGGTGCCTCTAGCAAAGCCATAATTGTGTGTAGGTTGCTTTCTCTAGTGGAGTAAAATGGGTGATTGACATTGGATGTACCAATCATATGACCGGAGATAGCAAGTTACTCTACGATTTCATGGAAGCTATTCAACCATTTATGAGCATTATGTTTGGTGGAGGATCAAAAGGACAGGTACTCAGGTTGGGCAAGGTGGCTATCACAAATGACATGTCTCTTGCAAATGTCATGCTTGTCCAATCCCTCAAATGCCATTTGCTTTCTGTTTGCCAATTGGCTTCTGTTGGTTATGATACGCTCTTTGGACTAACGAAAAAAGGATGTGAAAGTCTTTAAGAGAGATACTCTCGAAGTGGACTTTGTTGGAGAGTTGGATGGCAACCTTTACACGGTTGATTTCTCAAAAGAGAGGACATTCCATGCAACTTGTCTAATGGCCAAGGCCGACAAGGGGTGGCTATGGCATCGCCGGCTAGCCCATGTCGGCATGAGAAATCATCAAGATCTCTTAAAGGGTAATCACATCCTTGGACTAACCAATGTCTCTTTTGAGAAAGATCGTGTGTGTAGTGCATGCATAGCCGGGAAGCAACATCAATCAAAGCACCCACCCAAGAATATTGTGTCTACTTCAAGGCCTTTGGAGCTCCTTCATGTGGATCTCTTTGGGCCTCCTTCATGGGATAGTCTTGGTGGGAAAAAGTATGGGCTTGTCATTGTGGATGATTACTCAAGATATACATGGGTCTTCTTCCTAAAATCCAAGGACGATACGAAGATCCTTTATTGATTTTGCCAAGCAAGCACAACGCAAGTTTGACAAACAAATTTTGGCAATAAGAAGTGATAATGGATCTGAGTTCAAGAAGTACACCTTGGAAGAGTTTCTTAGTGATGAAGGGATTGAGCATCAATATTCAGCTCCATACACTCCCCAACAAAATGGTGTAGCAGAAAGGAAGAACCGCACACTTGTGGAGATGGCAAGTTCCATGTTGGATGAATACAAGTCGCCACATAGTTTTTGGGTTGAGGCCGTCAACACCGCATGCCATGCATCAAACCGGCTCTTCCTCCACACTATATTGGAAAAGACTCCATATGAGATCCTAACCGGGAACAAGCCAAATGTCAAGTACTTTCGTGTATTTGGGTGCAAATGTTTCATCCTCAACAAAAGAGAACGGTTAGGAAAAATTCAATCCAAAACCATTGAGGGCATATTTGTTGGCTATGGATCAAACTCTCACGCCTATAGAGTCTACAACAAATCCAATGGATGTGTTGTAGAAACTTGTGACGTGGTGTTTGATGAATTTAATGGCTCCCATGGGGATCAAGTTAAGCTAAGTGATGTAGGTGAAGAAGATTCTTCTCAATATATCTTGACCATGGGTGTTGGTGCACTTCTTCCAATGGAACAAGAACCCCATGATGATGAAGAAGAAGATGGAAGCTTCACACATCATCAAACTACTTCAACACCCATAAACCACAAGCTCCTATTACTCAACCAATGCACGTAGTCCAAGTACAAGATGATGATCAAGTTCCTCTTCATGTTAATCATCAAGAACAAGATCATCCTCAAGGGCAAGAACAAGAAAGTGCAATTATTGACAATGAACCTCAACAAATGCAAGATGAAGAAGAAGATTTTCCACCACGCATTAATGATCCATATATAGAGGATGTGGATGATGGACATGAAGTTGAACCTCGTGAAATCTTAACCTCCATCATGCCCCGTGTGGCCGGTCGTGTTGATGTTGATAAAATCCTCACCGGCATATCGGAAGGTAGAGTCACTCGTAAACAATTGACAAACTTTTGTGCTCACTTCTCGTTTGTGTCTAGTGTTGAGCCTCTCAAGGTACAAGAAGCGTCGATGGACAACGATTGGCTCATTGCTATGCAAGAAGAGTTGAATAGCTTTGAGCACAACCAAGTGTGGTCATTAGTCAAGAGGCCAACTACGGAACACAACGTCATTGGAACAAAGTGGATTTTCAAGAACAAGCAAGATGAGAATGGTGTAATCATCTGCAACAAGGCAAGGTTAGTGGCACAAGGGTACTCACAAGTTGAAGGTTTGGACTTTGGCGAGACCTTTGCCCCCGTTGCCCGTCCTGAATCCATTCGCATCTTACTTGCTTATGCTGCTTTCAATGATTTTACATTACATCAAATGGATGTGAAGAGTGCTTTCCTTAATGGTCCTCTACAAGAAGAAGTATATGTGTCACAACCACCTGGGTTCATTGATCCCGATCACAAAGACTATGTGTATAAACTTCATAAGGCTTTGTATTGCCTCAAACAAGCACCTCGTGCTTGGTATAATCATCTTAAGAAGTTTTTACTCGATGATGGTTTTGTGAGAGGGGTGATCGATCCCACTCTTTTTACTAAGAGGGACAAGGGTGATTTGATATTATGCCAAATCTATGTAGATGATATCATTTTTGGTTCTCCTAACATTCATTTGTGCAACAAGTTTGCTGCTTCAATGACCAAGAACTTTGAAATGTCACTCAATGCGGATTTGAAGTTCTTCCTCGGATTCCAAATTCAACAATTTCAAGAAGGAATCTTCCTGTCCCAAGAAAAATACCTCAAGGATATCCTAGAGAAGTTTGGCATGTTCGATGCTAGTCCATGTAAGACACCCATGCCAACCAAAATTGCACTCACTGAAGACACAAATGGTACTCCTTTCAACCCATCTATTTACGGCTCTATGATTGGCTCATTGCTTTATCTTTGTGCATCTAGGCCAGACATCATGTTTAGTGTATGCATGTGTGCTAGATTTCAAGCTTCCCCTAGGGAAAGTCATCATAAGGCGGTTAAGCATATTATTAGATACCTTGTTCACACCCCAAAGTTGGGTCTATGGTACCCCAAGGATGCTAAGTTTGATCTCATTGGGTACACGGATGCGGATTGGGCTGGAGACAAAGTGGATCGTAAGTCCACCTCCGGTGCATGTCAATTTCTTGGAGGCTCCTTGGTAAGTTGGTCCTCGAAGAAACAAAATTGTGTTGCCCTCTCCATCGCTGAAGCTGAATACATTGCAACTGCCAGTTGTGCAACTCAATTACTATGGATGAGGCGAACTTTGAAGGATTACGGTATCACCTATAGACATGTGCCTCTTCTATGTGATAATGAAAGTGCCATCAATATTGCTGAGAACCCTAAAGATCATACCCGCACCAAGCACATTGATATTAGGTATCACTTCTTGAGAGATCATGTGGAGAAGGGTGATATTGACATTGCTCATGTTGGCACAGTTATGCAACTTGCATATATTTTCACGAAACCATTGGATGAAGCAACGTTTTGTCAACTTAGGCGTGAACTTGGTATCTTGAAGCTTGACAACCTTATGTGAAAACTAGTATCCATGCATGCATTGTCATAATGTCTTGTCTTGATGTAGGCATATATTTAGGGGAAGACACTCAACTCATGAGTACTCTCACCCTATGAAATGCATAAAAAGAACAAACACTCTCAAAGCTACCATGTTATTCTAACTATGGTGCTTTAACATGATGGAGTAGTGAGGATGCACCCAAAGTTCAAATATATTTTTGACCTTGAAGACTGCAGGACTTGCACCCCACAGCATTTTATTAAAAGCAAAGACAAAACAGAACTAGTACAAAGTTCCCTCAAGGAGAGGAAGAAAAAGGAGAAAAAGGAACAGCAAAAGAAAGCTATACAGGAAAACTAATCCTAATAAATACAAATGTACATAAGGGAACAAAAACAACTCCCCTCAAGGAGGAAGGAAATCAATCCATTTAAGCAATGCCTCCTTGTGCTTCTGCTTGATTCTATGAGAAAGCAGAGTGAGATCATGAATGAATCCATATCTCCATGCTCTGAAGGAAGGCCTGATGTTCCTAAAAGCCCTGTCATTTCTAACCTTCCAAATGTTCCACCAGGCAGTAAACACCACTTAGCAAAGAAAGGCTTGTTGAACTCCTTTTTAGCATGCAAGGCAATCTCCACCATATCCTGACTATCTTTCCAGTGAATCTGCAGATAGATCCATACGCGAGCACTGAAGTTACACTGGAAAAAAGATGATTTCTGTCCTCCAAAGTCCCTGTTGGGCAAAGAACACATTGTGGTCCATCATTAATCTTCCATTTCCTTCTTTGAATCATGTCCTTGGTGTTAACCCTGTCCATTATAACTAGCCAGGCAAACATCTTGATTGACATGGTACAACAACTGTTCCAAATCCATCTCAAAATTGGGTTTGCTACCACAGGCTGGTAAGCAAAGTCATAAAACTTTTTTGCAGTATAAGAAGATTTCTTTCCATGCCTCCATTCCCAAAGATCATTGCAGCTGGAGTCCAGATGTAAAGATCCCATTAGGGTCGAAAGCTGCTGCAATTCTTGATGAGCTTGCTCAGTGAGGGGCAAGAAAAAAAGATCTTGCAAGCTATCAGCCAGAAAGACTTCCTTGACTGAAAGGTTTTTGTGGAGGCAAAAGGAATACAATCTAGGAAATCGATCCAGAAGAGGCACATGACTGTTCCCAATTTGCCAATGGTCAGACCAGAATAACACAGTGTCTCCACTGTGAACATTAACCTCAGTCACTGCTCTGAAATTATCCATCAACTTGCAGACATCCTTCCACCAAAAAGAACCACAAAGGATGGTATCATGAGGAATTCGTTCAAAATAGTAAGAATCCCAAATTAACTGTACCCAAGGCACATCCATTTTATTGTAGAATTTATTTAGAAATTTCAGAAGCAGAGCTTGATTTTGCAAACCCAGATTTAAGATTCCAAGACCCACCTTTGCCTTGGGCCTGCAAACAAGAGGCCAAGCTGCCAAAGAATGGCCCTTCACCTGACCATATTTCCTCCATAGACACTGCCTTTGGATCCTTTCCAACTGCTTTAAAATACCTTGAGGGATTGACAGGGTACAAAGGAAGAATATAGGCAAAGAAGAAATGACAGAATTAACTAATTGCAACCTGCTTCCCTGAGGCAAGAACCAAGAACTTGTTGTCAATCTCCTCTCCATACAATCCACCAAGGTAAGAAGATCCACAATTTTAGGCCTGGTAGTCCCAGCAGGCAGTCCCAGATATGTGAAGGGCATCTTGCCTAACTTACAGCCAAAGAAGGCAGCAAGATCAGTAGCCTCCTGGTCAATCACATTAATGGGGTACATTGAAGATTTATGAAAGTTAATCTGAAGACTAGTTACCTCAGAAAAGGAATATAACACTGATTTCAGAGCCCCCAATTGATCCCTATCAGCCTTTAAGAATAACAGTGTGTCATCAGCATATTGTACCACTGGAAAATCAGGATCATGTGTTGGCAGAGGCCTGCTTATTAGACCCTGCTAAAGAAGATTATTAATCAAAGTCTTCAAAAGATCAGCAGCAATAACAAAGAGCAAGGGAGAGACTGGGTCCCCTTGCTTGACTCCACATTTGCACTTGAAATGATTGCCAGGAACTCCATTGAGCAAGACAGAAGAAGTGCCAGATGACAGTATCTGCCTGACCCATGTCATCCATCTATTGTCAAAACCCTTTGCAGCAAGAATCCTCAAAATAGCCTCATGCTGGATGGAATCAAAAGCCTTTTCAAAATCCAACTTTAGCAGAATGATGGGTTGTTTAGACTGGTTACACTGATGGATATATTCAAAAGTCCATGCAAGACAATCCTGGATTGTTCTTGATTTGATGAAGCCATATTGGTTTTTATGAATACATTTGATGATTTCCTGCTGAAATCTATTGGCAGCCAGCTTTGTAAGGAATTTCAGACCAACACTAGTAAGTGATATAGGCCTAAAATCTCCCACCCCCTCAGGAGACTGTTTGTTTGGTATCAGTGTAATGTAAGCATCATTGAGATTTTCTAACTGCACTGTACCAGCATGAAATTCATGCACTAGCTGAATAAAATCAGCAGAAATTATTGGCCAGCACTTTTTAAGAAAAAGACCATTGAAACCATCAGGCCCAGGTGCCTTATCAATGGGCATTTCATTAATAACTTGTTCAATCTCCTTAATCTCAAAAGGCTTTGTGAGGACCTCCAAGCCCTGAACCCTGGGTATTAATGAAAGAATGTTCTCATCTAACACTATTGGCCTAATCACCCCCATTCTGTCTTTGAAGGCTCTCAAGAACTCTCTGGCCATAACCTCATGATTAGATGTGACAGATCCATCAGTCAACCTTAGACTAGCAATTGAATTTTTTCTGTATCTCTCAGTTGCCATTGCCTGAAAATTTTTGGAGTTTTCCTCTCCAACTTTAATATACCTGATAGTACATCTCTTCCTCCAGTAGAGGTATTGCATATGAAGCAGGTGTTCATGATGCTGCTTGATGATTTTCCTGAAGTTACTTTCAGGCCTAGAAAGATGCCTCATGTCCTCAAGATTGTCCAGCCATAGAATTACCCAGTTGCATTTCTCAATCAGACCTTTAATATGAGATAATCCTTTTTGCCATTTCTTCAAAGCAAACCGCAAAGCCTTCAATTTGTCAACAATAACTGCTGCAATATGATTTTTACGACAAGGACGATTCCAAACCTCTTGCACACAATCAAAGAAACCAGCCTGATGGACCCAAAAGTTTTCAAACCTGAAAATATGTGCCTTTGGGATGGAAGTACTGATGCTAACGAGACAAGGCACATGATCAGACGCAGTTTTTGCCAAAGGGGTCACTTGTGTCATGGGATATGAGTTAAGCCAACTAGCAGAGGTAAACACATAGTCAAGTTGCTCCAGAAGAGGCATATCCTGCATATTGGACCAAGTAAACCTTCTTCCTTTTAATGGAAGCTCAAGAAGTCCCAAATGGCCAATAATTTCATTGAAAATAAACATATCATTTATGTCACCTCCCGGGAGGTTCCTATTATCGATGCAACGAATAAAATTGAAATCTCCCATCAGCATCCACAATTGGCCAGGATCAATATCCAAATTGTATATCCATGAGACAAACTCATCCCTAAGTTCACCCTGACAAGGACCATAAACATTAACCAGAAACCATTGCTCATTGTTATGTACAAAAGTAAACTGCATGACAATAGCGTAGGGTTTAACTTGTAACAGAGTGCCCTGGAACATATCTGATCGCCAAGTAGTCAAAAGGCCCCCCAAGGCGCCTCTAGATGGCGATTCAACAAACTGATCAAAACCATGAGGGCATATGGATTTCATAGTTGCCCGATCGCAGGAGGAAAGTTTAGTTTCTTGAAGACAAACTACTGAACATTGGCTTTCAGACACTTTCTCTCTGACAGAGCGCTGCCTCGTATCTGAATTCAAACCACGGACATTCCAACACAAAATCTTCCAACTACGCGTTGTGACCCGATTCATTAGTCACCAATGAGCAGGAAAGTATATAGAGCATGACATACAATGCCATACGACCCAAAAGATAGCATAGTTCAGAGCCACATAAAGACAGTTCCCTAAACCGACAGAGATCAACCATAAAAAGAGTACGCATAACATGCACCCGAGGCAAATACAAATAGAGCGACATAATCATTAAGTTGACGATGTAGACGAGTCCTCCTGTGGGTTAGCCATAAGCTTATCCACTGACAGCAGCGAAGGATCGACCTCCAGCTCCGCGCCAACCGCCTGAAGAACTCGAATTGGAGTGTGTGGTGGTGCAGCAGTCGAAGCCTCCTCAGCGCCATCCGCAGAAGTGGGCTGGGCCTTGTCCTCCATGGGCTTGGCACGCGGGCGCTTCTTTGATGGCTGAAGTGAGAGCTGCTATAAAACCACATTTTTGAAGCCATCTAACTTTGCCGCGCTCCGAGTGCAACGTCTCAGCGTCGTATCAACCATCGGTGGCTTCTTCTTCTCTCTTCGCTTTCTGACAGTTTGCTCGACAGAGAAAACCATAGGTGTGGATTCAGTAGACGCAGAAATAGGTGTTGAGGCAGCAGAAACTGGAATGGCCAGGCAAGCTGATGGCACACCATCGGAAACTGAAGCTGCAGACAGGCTTTCAAATAGAGCTTTGGCCACCGGCCGCTTCACCACAACAGCTTTCCTGTCAGGTAGAACCAGAGGCATCGAAGCATGCAAGCAAGACATCTGCTTAGACTCATCGAAGCATGCAACCAGAGGCATCAGGTAGAACCATAAGCTTATCCACTGACAGCAGCGAAGGATCGACCTCCAGCTCCGCGCCAACCGCCTGAAGAACTCGAATTGGAGTGTGTGGTGGTGCAGTACTCGAAGCCTCCTCAGCGCCATCCGCAGAAGTGGGCTGGGCCTTGTCCTCCATGGGCTTGGCACGCGGGCGCTTCTTTGATGGCTGAAGTGAGAGCTGCTATAAAACCACATTTTTGAAGCCATCTAACTTTGCCGCGCTCCGAGTGCAACGTCTCAGCGTCGTATCAACCATCGGTGGCTTCTTCTTCTCTCTTCGCTTTCTGACAGTTTGCTCGACAGAGAAAACCATAGGTGTGGATTCAGGAGACACAGAAATAGGTGTTGAGGCAGCAGAAACTGGAATGGCCAGGCAAGCTGATGGCACACCATCGGAAACTGAAGTTGCAGACAGGCTTTCAAATAGAGCTTTGGCCACCGGCCGCTTCACCACAACAGCTTTCCTGTCAGGTAGAACCAGAGGCATCGAAGCATGCAAGCAAGACATATGCTTAGACTCATCAAAAGCAATGGACCAGGTTCTCTTGGAGTAAATGACTGCACCCAACGGCTTGCAAAAGATAGGCCTAGGCACTTCCTTCACTAAGAAATCAAACATGAGGTTCTGAAAAGACCTCTTCCAGATCATTTCCGGAGGGAGAGGGGGTCCAGCCACAATACGCGCCATGCCAATGAATACCTCATGATACTGAACCACCGGAGGTTGGTAGGGCACTATTGCCAACTGATTTTCTTCAAAAACTTGATGCTGCTGAAGGTCTGGTGGAGGAACATGCTGAAAGTCCGGCTCAGGTTGATCCACAGAAACTGAACCCTCCGGCTGGTCAAGCACAATAGAAACTTGATCTTGGTCACGCGCAGGCGGCTGCAAGACCTGCTCATCAACAGCTTCATCACCCCACACTACATTACCCCAACCAGGCACATCCTCATTAGCAGGTGGAATAGGGGGAGCAAGAGGGGCATCATTCCATCCCAACATTGGGTACGGAGGAAGAACAAATGGCAAATTATCCTGGATCAAGTTACCATGTCACATATACTCAAACATGGGTTTGATCAGTGTGATCTAGTAGTGTTATTGTTGTTTCTAGCGTACAATACTCACTTCCTGACATTAGGCTAATTCTTCTTACTACATACTGTAATCATCATTGGTACCCTTACTCATAAGTTAGATCATCATTGCCATCATCTCCTCTCTTTGTCATTGGAAAATTTCTGGGTGTCGGTCGTCCGGCATTCTCCAGACGTCCGTAATGACTCTCCCAATCGGTCGTCCGATGGTATCCGGTCGACCGTAATATCCCTTCTATTGCCCTATCTATTTTTCCTGGCCCAGGCTCCGGACGTCCGTAGGACTCCAGTCATCCATAAAAAGTCTTCTGGTACCCTCCGACCGGTCGTCCGGCCTATTCCATCTTCCGACAATTTTTTCTCCTGGCCCAGGCTTTGAACATCCGTAAAACCCCGGTCATCCGTAAAAAGCCTTCTGGTACACTCAGTCCGGACGTCCGGTCCATCCGATCGTCCGTTATTTTTTTTCTGGCTCAGTCTTCGGTCGTCCGTAGAACCTTGGTCGTCCGGGCTTGTCTAGGTCGCATATATACAGCGCGGGTTGCGGTTCGCATCATTCTTACCCTAATCCAGTCGCTCCCCTCCTCTGTTCTCCACCGCCGCCGCCCCTGCCTCGCGACCGCTCGTCGCCCGGGCCCCTCGCCGACGCCGCACCGCTAGGGTCGCCCCTGCCTCGCTGCTCCTCGTCGCGGCCGCTCGTCGCTCGGGCCCCTTCACCGTCGCTGCACCGCTAGGGTCGCTCCTGTCCCTGGCGCGGCCCATTGACGGATTCTCTCCGGTCATTGTCTTCCTCCGTGTTCTTCACGCCGAGGTAGCACCTATCTCTTCTTCCCTCATCCATCGATTCGTCGATCTATGTTGGTGGGTTGTTGATTTGGGCTTCCCTCCTCTTCTAGGTCGGAATGGTGAAGACCAAGCACACTGCGGGCCTTTCCTCATGCTCCCTTTATTCAGGCATTTATCGAGAGTGTGGCTCCGTTTACTATTGTCCACACTCATTTGTATGAGCAATGAGTCATTCCCGCACACATGGCCGATAACTATGTTCCCAAGGACTCTCCCTCTTCTGCTCATCTGCGCCGCACTGCTGCTCGCATCCCTTGTTCTGCTCCTTCCATACCTGCACCCTTCGGTCACATTGCTCGCTTTCTGGGGAAGGCCCACTCCGCCTTGATGAAGGCTATTACTTTTAACTGCTCCTAAAATCACAATGTTGTCAAACACCTTATCACCTCCAAGAATGCTCTGAAGGCTCGTCTGAGAGACTCCGGAGTGTTCGATGTGAGTGATGATGATCGTTTTCCTGATGAGCCCCCTTCTGACTTTGGCTTTCCCTCGGGTCCTGAGTGGTCTGATTTCTTTGACGAGGCCGGTGGCAGTGGTGCTCATGATGATGATGATGATGAGGCATGGTTTTGATGATGATGATGTTGTTCTGATTGCTCCTCTTGGCCCCCTTTTGGGTACTTGATGCCAAGGGGGAGTAGCACTTCCTTTTAGTATTGTGTAATATGGTGATATTAGTTTGTTAGTTTGTATCATACCATGAACTATGTTAACTATGTTATGTATCATGCCATGAACCATGTTCATTATGCTTTATGATCTATGATATGAGTGAGGCACTTATTATGGTTTATGTTTTTGCTTTTTTGGTTGCTTTGGTATAAATATGAGGGGGAGCTCCTCTCATGCTTATTTTTTACTATGCACATGGTTAGAGGGAGCTCCACAACAACTCCTTCGATATTCAAAGTGTTATTATTATTGAGAAGTGCATGTATGTTGTCATCAACTACCAAAAAGAGGGAGTTTAAAAGTGCAGTCATGCCCTTAATCATATTTTGATGTTGATGACAACATGCATATATGAGACTAACCATGTTTATCAAGTATATCTCAGGATTATGTCTCAAAGGCCGTGTGTGGATCATGACTAGGGACAAATGTGTTGGGGAGCATAGAATTACAAAATTTTTCCTACGCACACATAGGATCATGGTGATGCATAGCAACGAGAGGGGAGAGTATTGTCCACGTACCCTCGTAGACCGAAAGAGGAAGCGTTAGCACAACGCGGTTGATGTAGTCGTACGTCTTCACGATCCGACCGATCAAGTACCGACCGTACGGTACCTCCGAGATCACCACACGTTCAGCTCGATGACGTCCCTCGAACTTCGATCCAACCGAGCTTTGAGGGAGAGTTCCTTCAGCACGACGGCATGGTGACGTTGATGATGTTCTACCGACGCAGGGCTTCGCCTAAGCACCACTGCGATATTATCAAGGTGGACTATGGTGGAGGGGGGCACCGCACACGGCTAAGAGATCCAAGGGATCAATTGTTGTGTCTAGAGGTGCCCCCATGCCCCGTATATAAAGGAGCGAGGGGGGAGAGGCGGCCGGCCAAGAGGAGGCGCGCCAGGGAGGAGTCCTACTCCCACCGGGAGTAGGACTCCCTCCTTTCCTAGTTGGAGTAGGAGAAGGGGGGAGGAGGAGGGAGAGAGGAAGGAAAGGGGGGCGCCGCCCCCTCATTGTCCATTCGGACTAGAGGGGGAGGGGCACGCGGCCTGCCCTGGCCGCCCCTCCTCTTCTCCACTAAGGCCCATCTTGGCCCATTAAACCCCCGGGGGGTTTCGGTAACCCCCGGTACTCCAGTACAATCCCGATTTCACCCGGAACACTTCCGATATTCAAATATAGCCTTCCAATATATCAATCTTTATGTCTCGACCATTTCGAGACTCCTCGTCATGTCCGTGATCACATCCGGGACTCCGAACTACCTTCGGTACATCAAAACACATAAACTCATAATATAACCGTCATCGAACTTTAAGCGTGCGGACCCTACGGGTTCGAGAACTATGTAGACATGACCGAGACACGTCTCCGGTCAATAACCAATAGCGGAACCTAGATGCTCATATTGGCTCCTACATATACTACGAAGATCTTTATCGGTCAAACCGCATAACAACATACGTTGTTCCCTTTGTCATCGGTATGTTACTTGCCCGAGATTCGATCGTCAGTATCTTAATACCTAGTTCAATCTCGTTACCGACAAGTCTCTTTACTCGTTCCATAATACATCATCCCGCAACTAACTCATTAGTTGCAATGCTTGCATGGCTTATAGTGATGTGCATTACCGAGTGGGCCTAGAGATACCTCTCCAACAATCGGAGTGACAAATCCTAATCTCGAAATACGCTAACCCAACAAGTACCTTTGGAGACACCTGTAGAGCACCTTTATAACCCAGTTACGTTGTGACGTTTGGTAGCACACAAAGTGTTCCTCCGATAAACGGGAGTTGCATAATCTCATAGTCATAGGAACATGTATAAGTCATGAAGAAAGCAATAGCAGAATACTAAACGATCGAGTGCTAACCTAACGGAATGGGTCAAGCCAATCACATAATTCTCTTAATGATGTGATCCCGTTAATCAAATGACAACTCATGTCAATGGCTAGGAAACATAACCATCTTTGATCAACGAGCTAGTCAAGTAGAGGCATACTAGTGACACTCTGTTTTTCTGTGTATTCACACAGGTATTATGTTTCCAGTTAATACAATTCTAGCATGAATAATAAACATTTATCATGATATAAGGAAATAAATAATAACTTTATTATTGCCTCTAGGGCATTCTCCTTCAGTCTCCCACTTGCACTAGAGTCAATAATCTAGATTACACGGTAATGATTCTAACACCCATGGAGCCTCGGTGATGATCATTGTCGGTGTCAAAACCGGCGGATCTCGGGTAGGGGGTCCCGAACTATGCGTCTTGGCGGATGGTAACAGGAGACAAGGGACACGATGTTTTTACCCAGGTTCGGGCCCTCTCGATGGAGGTAAAACCCTACTCATGCTTGATTAATATTGATCATATGGGTAGTACAAGAGTAGATCTACCACGAGATTAGGGAGGCTAAACCCTAGAAGCTAGCCTATGGTATGATTTTTGTTCGTCCTACGGACTAAAACCCTCCGGTTTATATAGACACCGGAGAGGGCTAGGGTTACACAGAGTCGGTTACAATGGTAGGAGATCTACATATCCGTATCGCCAAGCTTGCCTTCCACGCCAAGGAAAGTACCTTCCGAACATAGGACGAAGTCTTCAATCTTGTATCGTCATAGTCCAGGAGTCCGTCCGAAGGTATAGTCCGGCCATCCGGACACCCCCTAATCCAGGACTGCCTCAGTAGCCCCTGAACCAGGCTTCAATGACGACAAGTCCGACGCGCAGATTGTCTTTGGCATTGCAAGGCAGGTTCCTCCTCCAAGTACTTCGTAGAAGATTTTCAACACAAGGATAGTGTCCGGCTCTACAAAATAAGTTTCCACATATTGCCATAGAGAGAATAATATTTACAGAAATCTAATCTGCTGACGTATTCCGTAGCGTGACATCACACCACGGCCAAGCCTTTATTCGAATCGTTTTTACTGCCTCACTTCAGGTGTTTCGCAAGGCGGTTTCCTTGGCACGTCTTGTCAAAGCAGAGATCATCTCCCCTTATTCCGGGATTCTCATCAATACGGGCGTGGGTAACCCAACCCAAACCCTGGTGGACAAGAAGCTCAAACTTGTCAACCTAATACAGGTTATGCTCATCCGCAGGATCCTCCCGTGTCAACAACGGGCTTTCAATCTGTGGGAGTTCGACCCAACGTAGCACCAAACTCTGACCAGGCTCTTCGACATGACGTACGAAGATGCCTGGAAGGCGCTTTTTAAGCGCGCTGAGGCTCCCGCATCCGCTACCGAGGATCGCGGATTCAGCATGCAGCGTCACGCTAGTGCGGTAAGTTGTTTTTACCTTTTACAGGGTATTAGTTTCTCATAGTTTGACTCTATGTGGGATCTAAACTCCCTTACCTTTGACAGGATTGGATGAAGAAGGCCGAACAGGTTAATTGTCCGGCCCCTCTGCCCGAAGACCCGCCGATGCTGTCTTGGCGAAGCTGCTGGCTCCGACCCCTTATGTGGTGCCAGAGAAGAAGGCCAAGAAGAAGGCCCCGGGGACTCGAAAGAGTGCCCGGCGCCTGGTGGTTTCGGATTCATCATCTGATGACTCCGAGACGCACTCCTCCCGTGAAGACGAGGAGGAGGAAGAAGAAACCTCTCCCCCTCCAGCGGGAGAAGGAAAGAAAAGGAAGGCCGCCCCAACCGGGGAGGCCGAAGGGTCCAAGAGGGGGAAGACCCTTCCTCCGAACAACTCCACCAATGCCGACGACAGTGAAGAGGAGTGGCCGCACAGGGCGAAGCCCCTGGCGAAATCGTAAGTATCTGGATACCAGAGTGATTCATAGTATTCCTTTATTGCACAACTTTTCCTTATGTCGAATATGATTATGCAGTCCACCCAAGGTCGGGCTCGACGAGTCGTCAAGCGGCTCCCTGGATTCGTCGGACGTGAATTCACTTCCGCCCGCTACCTCCCCCCGCCCTTCGGACGACGCTGCGGTGGCGTCCCAACAGGTCCCAAGGCAAGATGAGGTGGTCCTGGAGGAGCCGCAAGGCGACCTCCCGGACTCCAGGAGTAAAGGGGATAGAACCCCCCAGGGCTCCAAGTCCGGCCTTGAGCCGGACACCGCGCCAGAATATTCAACAGTTCCGGTCTGCGGCAGGCGACCTCCTTCCAAGAGGAGCAAGCCTACTGAGCCGGTGGCCCCCGTCCAACTGGAGGCACCGGACAATCTGCTGGAGGTGCTTAACGGCGCCTCCATCGACGAGGAGCACCGTATTGTGATGAGTACGGTGATCCAGCAGGTTCAGTCTGCCAAGAGCGGACTAACTGAAGCCTGTGCCAGCCTTTTAACAGGCTTTGAGGTAAGTAAAGAATATGTAAAAATATTACCGCATAGACAGTAGCCCCTGAGGCTCTGTTCGGCGTTCGAAAAGAAAAGCCGAATAGAGGATCTAATAACATTCGCAGGAGTCTAACAAAAGTAAGTCAATATGCGTATGCAGGCTTCGCTGCTAGCGACCACCGCACTGACTGCGGAGGTGGGCACGCTGAAGCAGAACCTCAAGCGGTCCGAGCAAGAGCTCGGCCTTGCCAAGCAGCAGCTTGAGGAGAAGGAAGGTAAGAGATACCTTATTGAAATATGTAAAAGTTGCAATTGCAAAAAATGACAGGATTAACGTGGCTATTGTAGGGGCCACAACTGAGGTGGCAACCCTTAAGCAAGTGCTGTCCGAGGCCGAGAAGAGGGCGGCCATAGAGCGCACCGAGCGGGAGAAGTATGAGGCGCAGGTTGGCGAGGTGCAGCAAGAGCTCCAGGCTCTCATGAAAAAACATGAGAGTTTGGAGCTTGACTCGAAGACGCGAGAGTCCGAGCTCGCGGCGGCCAATGAAAATGCCAAGTCTGCCAAGGCCGAAGCCCAGAAGACCCTCCAAGAGGTGGAGGCGATGAAAAAGATAGCGGCGGGTAAGGAATTCTTCATGCAAAGCAAACATGTGAAAGTGAGTTACTTGTTACTTACCCGAATCCGGAGCTCTCCAGGAGCACTCGCAGATTTGCCCTGCAGTGTGTCGGATGCCGCCGCCTTCTACCGAGCCGAGGAGGGGAGCTCCACGGAGAAGGTGTTCTGGTCTTAGTATGCTGAGGCCGGACACCCGGTGTCCTTGAGCGACCAGCTGAAGAAGCTGGCCGAGCTCCATAAGGTGGCCGAACAGGCCATGAAGGGCCTCATAGTCCGGCTGTGGCCTGGGGAGGCCATGCCTGGGAGCTACTTCAGGCTGGTGAGGCAGCTGGTGGAGGCCTATCCAAGGCTCGAGGTCATCAAGCGCTCTGTATGCATCGAGGGTGCCCGTAGGGCGCTTGCCCGTGCGAAGGTGCACTGGGGCAAGCTGAATGCTGAGAAGCTTGTGAAGGACGGGCCGCCGCCGGGCAAAGAGCATCGCAAGCCCGAGATGTATTATGAGGGCTTTCTGAAGGGTGCCCGCCTTATGGCGGATGAATGTTCCAGGGATGTAATTTTTGAGTAAACTCGCTTGTTTTGTCCTGTGCGCTGAAAACTTGTTCATATGCGCTAAGCAACGCTTTTTGAATTTAAAATATTACCTTATGTGCGACCGTTTATCAAATTTGAGAGATGGCGAGTCGTCGGCTTCTGCCCCCATGCCACTAGTGCTGGGGTGTTCGGGATAAACCTGAGCGCTCTTTTTCCCATTTTTGGGTCCTTCGAGGGAGGCGCTCAGCACAACGAACAAGGCAATCGGACTATAATGCTTGAACACTCTCACTTAGCCATAGAATTCTATAATTTTAAATTTCGGCGAAGCCCCTAGTGTTCGGAAGACCGAATTCGGGGCGCTATCCATGCCTTAGGTTGGACAAAGCTGACTCCTCGCTCTAAGCGGCATAAGTCTTTAGGGACTCGAAAACCTCTCGAACAGCGACCAGCTCTTGCCTCATCATGACAGTCAGTTTTAGCTTTCTCTACTGAGGTGCTTAGCCCAGCTCAACTGGGGCACAATCATAGTAGTTCTCCTAGTGCTACCTTAGCCGATATAACGGAACGTAAGGCACCAAAACATAGGGGCCGGGCAAACCCAACTATTGACCCAAGACATGATTCGGAGCCGATGCATATAATGCTATAAGTTCGGGGTGCCGCACTTGTGAAAGTGTTCGGACTTCTCACACCATATTGTGGGGTACTTAAGCCCCTGGCGTATTGCTCGTACCAAAGTGTACGGGTGCAATATGTCATTAATGAACATATATTTGTAAAAAAGATTAATGCAAAATAGACAAAAGCTATGCATTGTTTATTAAAAAAGTTGTGATCAAAGCAGAATGATACAAATAGTGCGATAAGCAAAAGATGGGACTATTTGACATGTCCTTTCCAGGGGCAGGCTACGGAATTGTATGTGAAACAGGTATACTGCTCGTTATAGAGACCACCTGGGAGTTCCATAATGCGGCGTAGCTTTCTGTTTCCCTGGTTCTTCCATCGTTTGTTCGGCAATTGTACTGCTGGTTAGGCCTTCCAAAGAATGGAGTCCTGAAAGTAAGAGAAAATGGAGAAATCAGCAGCCCCTAGTGCGGTTTAAGCCGTGTTTCGGGCGTGCCGTGATGGTGCCCCTCCCCCTGTGCCCATGGTATTTCCAGAGCGTAGTTATGTACGCGAAGCATTGGGTTTGCAATTTCGCGAGGGCTGGGGCTGGGGCCGCATTGCTACGCTTGCTCGGAACATGCCAGACAGTCTTGTTGTAGGTTACTCCGGGCACGCTTGAAGGTGTCCGGACGTTTAATGGCCAGACTGGAGAATTGCCTTGAGAGGTTGCTTTGTATTTCCGCTGCGAGAGCCGCCGTATGCTCCTCCGTTCGGAGAGAGTGTTCGGTGTTTCCATTGACCGTAATGACTCCTCGAGGGCCTGGCATTTTGAGCTTAAGGTATGCGTAGTGCGGTACCGCATTGAACTTGGCAAATGCGGTTCGCCCGAGCAGTGCGTGATAGCCACTGCGGAATAGGACTATGTCGAAGATTAACTCCTCGCTTCGGAAATTATCCGGAGATCCGAAGACCACTTCAAGTGTAACTGAGCTTGTACAGTTGGCCTCTACACCTGGTATGATGCCTTTAAAGGTCATTTTAGTGGGTTTAATCCTCGAGGGATCTATCCCCATTTTCCGCGCTGTATCGTGATAAAGCAGGTTCAGGCTGCTGCCACCGTCCATAAGGACTCTAGTGAGGTGAAATCCGTCAATAATTGGGTCTAGAACCAATGCGGCGAATCCTCCATGACGGATGTTAGTGGGGTGGTCCCTTTGATCAAAAGTGATAGGGCAGGAGGACCATGGGTTGAACTTTGGGGCGACTGGCTCCATTGCGTATACGTCCCATAGCGCACGCTTCCGCTCCCTCTTGGGGATGTGGGTTGCGTATATCATGTTCACCGTCTGCACTTGTGGGGGAAAACTCTTCTGTCCACTGTTGTTCGGCGGCCGGGGCTCCTCCTCGTCATCGCTATGCAGCCCCTTGTCTCTATTTTTGGCATTTAACTTGCCTGCCTGCTTGAACACCCAGCAATCCCTGTTGGTGTGATTGGCTAGCTTTTCCAGGGTGCCATGTATCTGGCACAAGCGGTCGAGTATTCGATCCAAACTGGACGGGCCCGGAGTATTTCTTTTGAATGGCTTTTTCCGCTGACCGGATTTATAGCCTCTGAATCCGGCATTAACTGTCGTATCCTCAGTGTTGTCGCTGTTAATGCGGTGCTTTTGCTTGTTGCGACACGACCTGCCACTGTTGTCCTTGGTATCCAAATTACCAGGGTTCTTGGTCATGTTATTGCTACGAGCCAGCCAGCTGTCTTCTCCCGCACAAAAGTGGGTCATGAGTGTCGTGAGGGCTGCCATAGATTTCGGCTTTTCCTGTCCTAGGTGCCGTGCAAGCCACTCGTCGCGGATGTTATGCTTGAAGGCTGCTAGGGCCTCTGCGTCCGGACAGTCGACTATCTGATTTTTCTTGGTTAGGAACCGTGTCCAAAATTGTCTGGCCGATTCCTCTGGCTGCTGAATTATGTGGCTTAGGTCATTGGCGTCTAGTGGTCGGACATAGGTGCCCTGGAAATTGTCGAGGAATGCGGCTTCCAGGTCCTCCCAACAACCAATTGATTCTGCTGGCAAGCTGTTAAGCCAATGCCGAGCTGGTCCTTTAAGCTTGAGTGGGAGGTATTTGATGGCGTGTAGGTCATCACCGCGGGCCATGTGGATATGAAGGAGATAGTCCTCGATCCATACCGTAGGATCTGTTGTGCCATCGTATGATTCGATGTTCACGGGTTTGAAACCCTCAGGGATTTGATGATCCATTACTTCATCTGTGAAGCATAGTGGGTGTGCGGCGCCTCTGTATTGGGTTATATCATGACGCAGCTCAAACGAGCTTTGTCTACTGTGTTCGACCCGGCCGAATTTACTGTATCCGGAGTGACGATTACCGTCATGAGCCATGAGCCGCCCACGTGATCCGTAGATCGATCTTGTTTGCCTTGCCTTGTCCTCCAATATATCTTGCAGGTCTGGCGCATTTTCCCGTGCCTTGGTATTTTTTGAGCGACGCCGGGGTGCGGCTTGAGTGAAGGGCCGAGAGGCCTCTCTATCGCGGCCACGAGGTGGCCGGTCGGCCGCATCATGCGCTGGTGATGTAGGTTTAGGCGCTTCCTCGTCTAGTCGGGGTAGCAACCTGCGCTTTGGGTAGCTCTTGGAGGGGCGTTCGAGTTCATACTCTTCGGCCGCGAGGACTTCAGTCCATGTGTCGGCTAGCAAATCTTGATCAGCTCTAAGCTGTTGCTATTTTTTCTTGAGGTTACTCGCAGTGGCCATAAGCCTGCGCTTGAAGAGCTCTTGTTCGACGGTATCCTCCGGCATGACAAATTCGTCGTCGTCGAGGCTTGCCTCATCTTCGGAGGGAGGCATATAATTATCGTCCTCGGCCTCCCTGTCTACCGCTCTCTCATGAGGGCTGGCCTCTCCATCCTCCTGTGCTGAATTTTGTTGGAGGGGGTTTTCTTCGGCACTATCCGGAGTGTTATTATCTCTTGTGCCGGAATCACCGTTTTTGCTTTGGCGGGATTTAGAGCTGTGCCGCTGACACCGGCGCTTAGGCTGTTTCTTGGAGGGGTCATCTTCCGCTGTTACATCGACATCGCCTTCTTTTGGGGTGTCCACCATGTATATGTCATATGACGAGGTGGCTTTCCAGTGCCCTATAGGCGCTGGTTCCTGATCGTCCCCTGCATCGGTGTCCATACCGTCGATGTCTTCGGAATCGAAGTCGAGCATGTCGGTTAAATCATCGACAGTGGCTACAAAGTGGGTGGTGGGTGGGCTTTGAATTTCTTCATCATCCGCATCCCAACCTTGTTGACCGTAGTCCGGCCAGGGCTCTCCTGATAAAGAGAGAGACTTTAGTGAATTCAAAATATCACCGAGGGGCGAGTGTTGAAAGATGTCCGCAGCAGTGAACTCCATAATCGGCGCCCAATCAGATTCGATCGGCGGGGGCGCGGGGGGCTCGGAGTCTAGAGAGGAGTCCGGCTCCTTGGAGTCACTGGCTTCGCATAGGATAGGACTGGTGTTCGGCTCGATCGCCGTAGAGATTGCAGCCCCCGAGATGGTGTCTAACCACCCATCCTCGATTGGTGTGGTCGGCTCCGAGCTAAGGGTCGGAGTGGACACAGGTGCGGCCTCCAGGGCACTGTTCGGCGGCAGAGCTAGATCATGCCCATCGTGGCAGTGGGGCGCGCTCGGCTGTGGCTCGAATCCGTCGAAGATCAAGTCTCCGCGGATGTCGGCCGTGTAGTTTAAACTTCCAAATCTGACCTGATGGCCAGGGGCGTAGCTTTCGATCTGCTCCAGATGGCCAAGCGAATTGGCCCGCAGTGTGAAGCCGCCGAATACAAAGATCTGTCCACGGAGAAAAGTCTTACCCTCGACAGCGTTGTTGTTGATGATCGGAGGAGCCATCGGGCCTAAAAGGGACGACACAGAGGAACTCTCAATGAAAGCACCAATGTCGGTGTCAAAACCGGTGGATCTCGGGTAGGGGGTCCCGAACTGTGCGTCTAGGCGGATGGTAACAGGAGACAAGGGACACGATGTTTTTACCCAGGTTCGGGCCCTCTCGATGGAGGTAAAACCCTACTCCTGCTTGATTAATATTGATGATATGGGTAGTACAAGAGTAGATCTACCACGAGATCAAGGAGGCTAAACCCTAGAAGCTAGCCTATGGTATGATTGTTGTTCGTCCTACGGACTAAAACCCTCCGGTTTATATAGACACCGGAGAGGGCTAGGGTTACACAGAGTCGGTTACAATGGTAGGAGATCTACATATCCATATTGCGAAGCTTGCCTTCCACGCCAAGGAAAGTCCCTTCCGAACACGGGACGAAGTCTTCAATCTTGTATCTTCATAGTCCAAGAGTCCGGCCGAAGGTATAGTCCGGCCATCCGGACACCCCCTAATCCAAGACTCCCTCAATCATGTTTTGCTCGTGGAAGAGGCTTAGTCAACGGGTCTGCAACATTCAGATCCGTATGTATCTTGCAAATTTCTATGTATCCCACCTGGACTTGATCCTGGATGGAGTTGAAGCGTCTCTTGATGTGCTGGGTTCTCTTGTGAAATCTGGATTCCTTTGCCAAGGCAATTGCACCAGTATTGTCACAAAAGATTTTCATTGGACCCGATGCACTAGGTATGACACCTAGATCGGATATGAACTCCTTCATCTAGACTCCTTCATTTGCTGCTTCCGAAGCAGCTATGTACTCCGCTTCACACGTAGATCCCGCCACAACGCTTTGTTTAGAACTGCACCAACTGACAGCTCCACCGTTCAATGTAAACACGTATCCGGTTTGCGATTTAGAATCGTCCGGATCAGTGTCAAAGCTTGCATCGACATAACCATTTACGACTAGCTCTTTGTCACCTCCATAAACGAGCAACATATCCTTAGTCCTTTTCAGGTATTTCAGGATGTTCTTGACCGCTGTCCAGTGATACACTCCTGGATTACTTTGGTACCTCCCTGCTAAACTTATAGCAAGGCACACATCAGGTATGGTACATAGCATTGCATACATGATAGAGCATATGGCTGAAGCATAGGGAACATCTTTCATCTTCTCTCTATCTTCTATAGTGGTCAGGCATTGAGTCTTACTCAACTTCACACCTTGTAACACAGGAATAACCCTTTCTTTGCTTGATCCATTTTGAACTTCTTCAAAACTTTGTCACGGTATGTTCTTTGTGAAAGTCCAATTAAGCATCTTGATCTATCTCTATAGATCTTGATGCCCAATATATAAGAAGCTTCACCGAGGTCCTTCATTGAAAACTCTTATTGAAGTATCCCTTTATGCTATCCAGAAATTCTATATCATTTCCAATCAGCAATATGTCATCCACATATAATATCAGAAATGCTATGGAGCTCCCACTCACTTTGTTGTAAATACAGGCTTCTCCAAAAGTCTATATAAAACCATATGCTTTGATCACACTATCAAAGTGTTTATTCCAACTCCGAGAGGCTTGCACCAGTCCATAAATGGATCGCTGGAGCTTGCACACTTTGTTAGGTCCCTTTGGATCGACAAAACCTTCTGGTTGCATCATATACAACTCTTCTTCCAGAAATCCATTCAGGAATGCAGTTTTGACATCCATTTGCCAAATTTCATAATCATAAAATGTGGCAATTGCTAACATGATTCGGACAGACTTAAGCATCGCTACGGGTGAGAAAGTCTCATTGTAGTCAATCCCTTGAACTTGTCGAAAACCTTTTGCAACAAGTCGAGATTTATAGACAGTAACATTACCGTCAGCATTAGTCTTCTTCTTGAAGATCCATTTATTCTCAATGGCTTGCTGAGGGAGTCCTGGATTAGGGGGTGTCCGGATAGCCGGACTATACCTTCGGCCGGACTCCTGGGCTATGAAGATACAAGATTGAAGACTTCGTACCGTGTTTGGAAGGGACTTTCCTTGGCGTGGAAGGCAAGCTTGGCGATACGGATATATAGATCTCCTACCATTGTAACCGAATCTATGTAACCTTAACCCTCTCCGGTGTCTATATAAACCGGAGGGTTGTAGTCCGTAGGAAAAACAACAATCATACCATAGGCTAGCTTCTAGGGTTTAGCCTCCTTGATCTCGTGGTAGATCTACTCTTGTACTACCCATATCATCAATATTAATCAAGCAGGAGTAGGGTTTTACCTCCATCGAGAGGGCCCGAACTTGGGTAAAAACATCGTGTCCCTTGTCTCCTATTACCATCCGCCTAGACACACAGTTCGGGACCCCCTACCCGAGATCCGCCGGTTTTGACACCGACATTGGTGCTTTCATTGAGAGTTCCTCTGTGTCGTCACTTTTAGGCCAGATGGCTCCTCCGATCATCAACAATGATGCAGTCCAGGGTGAGACCTTTCTCCCCGGACGGATCTTCGTAATCGGCAGCTTTGCACTGCGGGTTAATTCGCTTGGCCATCTGGAGCAGATCGAAAGCTACGCCCCTGGCCATCAGGTCAGATTTGGAAGTTTAAACTACACGGCGAACGACCGCGGAGACTTGATCTTCGACGGATCCGAGCCACAGCCAAGCGCGCCGCACTGTCACGATGGGCTTGATCTAGCTCTGCCGCCGAACAGTGCCCTGAAGGCCGCACCTGTGTCCGCTCCGACCCTTAGCTCGGAGCCGACCACACCAATCGAGGATGGGTGGTTAGACACCGCCTCAGGGGCTGCAATCTCTACGACGATCAAGCCGAACACCAGCCTTGTCCTCTGCGAAGCCCGTGACTCCGAGGCGCCGGACTCCTCTCCAGACTTCGAGCCCTCTGCGCCCCTACCAATCGAAGCCGATTGGGCACCGATATGGAATTCACCGCCGCAGATATCTTTCAGCACTCGCCCTTCGGCGACATTCTGAATTCACTCAGGTCTCTCTATTTGTTAGGAGAGTCCTGGCCGGACTATGACCGGCAGGATTGGGATGCGGACGACGAAGAAATTCGATGCCCACCCACCACCCACTTCGTAGCCACTGTCTATAATTTAAATTACGTGCTCGACTTCGACTCCGAAGACATCGACGGTATGGACGACAATGTAGGAGACGAACAGGAACCAATGCCTATAGGGCACTAGACAGCCACCTCATCTCATGATGTATACATGGTGGACACACCTAAAGGAAGCGGCGACAAGGAACACAGGGATGCAACGAGGGATCGTTCACTCGAACAGCAATCAAAGCGGCGACGTAAGCACCGCTCCAAGCCCCGCCTCGACAAAGACAGCAGCCATACAGCCCAGCCATAGAGCAGGACGAGCCGGCGGACGACGAACATGCCTTGGAGCAACAGTCCGAACAGGACAACTTGGATAAACAAACCGAACAACCCGTCCCCGGCGAAAAAAGCATTCCGAACGACCTTATGTTGGACAAGCTCATGGAGCAGAAGAACCTCCACAAAAGGCTCGTTGCGACTGCGCATAGCCTGAAAAAGCAGAAGCGGAAGCTCAAAACTGCGGAAGATGCACTCAGAATCAGATGGAGCAAAGTACTCAACACCGCAGACAAATACAGCGGCAATCACCGCACTAAAAGCTATCCGAAGCGAAAGCTACTGCCTGAATTTGACGAGGAGGCCGTAGAGCCCCCAGGATCAAAAAATGAGGAAGCCACCCAGTCGGATAGACGACCCCATGGCCAACCTAGAGCGGCAAGCGGAGCCGCACTCAAGCCTGCACGCGATCCACCCAAGGATCCGCACCAAAAAGATGGCCCAGCCAAATCTATCTATGGGCCAAGAAAGCAAGCTCTAGTAAGCAATGCAACACAACAAACATCCGAACATCATGGCACACCCAAATACAGGGGTTGCGCACACCCCCTATGTTTCACCGATGAGGTGCTGGACCATGAGTTTCCAGCGGGATTCAAGCCCGTAAACATAGAGGCGTACGACGGAACAACAGACCCTGGTGTCTGGATTGAGGATTATATCCTCCACATACACATGGCCCGAGGAGATGACCTCCACGCCATAAAGTACTTACCCCTCAAGCTTAAAGGGCCAGCTCGGCATTGGCTCAAAAGCCTTCCGAAAACACCATTGGAAGTTGGGAAGAGCTTGAGGATGCTTTTCGGGCAAATTTTCAAGGGACCTATGTCCGCCCTCCGGATGCAAACGATCTCAGTCACATAACTCAATAGCCCGGAGAGTCAGCCCGGAAATTCTGGAACATATTTCTTACTAAAAAGAATCAGATAGTCGATTGTCCGGACGCCGAAGCCCTAGCAGCTTTTAAGCATAACGTTCGAGACGAATGGCTCGCCAGACACCTCAGCCAAGAAAAGCCAAGAACAATGGCCGCATTAACAAGCCTCATGACCCGCTTTTGCGCAGGAGAGGACAGCTGGTTGGCAAGATGCAGCACCAGCGACCCAAGTACATCCGAAGTTAGAGATGGAAACGGAAAACCGCGATGCAGCAAGGACCAGCGCCGGCATAAGGGAAACAGCCCAAAGATCACGGCAGTCAACACCGAATTCAAAAGCTCGCGGCAGAATCAGAAAAAGCCGCCCCTCCAGGATAACAGGGACGAGCTATCCAACCTAAACAAAATCTTGGACAGGATATGTCAAATACACAGTACTCCCGGGAAGCCTACAAACCATACCCACAGAGATTGTTGGGTCTTCAAGCAATCTGGCAACTCAACACCGAACACAAGGGGCTCGACACACCAAGTGAGGATGATGACGAACCCCACAAGCAAAGCACCAGCAAACAAAAGAATTTTCCACAAGAAGTAAAAACAGTAAACTTACTTCACGTGACAAAACGAGCGGCGCCCATAGAGATACACGCCATACGGCCTATCCCAAAGGAGTCTCGCCACTGGTTGTTAAAACCGATCACCTTCGACCATCAGGATTACTCTAGAAGTATCCGGAACGCAGGCTGGACTGCCTTGGTATTAGATCCCATCATCGGCGGACTCCATTTTACAAATGTCCTGATGGATGGCGGCAGTGGTCTAAACCTGTTATATCAGGACACAATCCGCCACATGGGGATAGACCCAACAAAAATTCGCCATGGCAACACTTCCGTTCAAGGAGTAACGCCAGGCCCGGTTGCCCACTGCACGGGCTCTCTCCGGCTAGAAGTTATGTTCGACTCCCCCGACAACTTCCGTCGCGAAAGGCTAACCTTCCATATCGCCCCATTTTCAAGCAGCTATCAAGCACTACTGGGACGCGAAGCTTTCGCCCGCTTTAACGCAATACCGCATTATGCATCTCTTACGCTTAAGATGCCCGGTCCACGAGGCATCATCTCATTAAAGGGAACACATCGAGTGCGCCTCCCGTGCGGAAGACTGTACGGCTGCCTTAACAGCCCCACAATAAAACGGCTTCACCAGCCAAAACATCTAAACATGTCGTTAAGACCACGGACACGGCTAGACGAGTCCGGCATAAACATATAATTGATAAAGGCTTAATAGCCGTATACCCCTGTACTAGGGGCTCCGCGCATATAAAACAAGAGAAAATCAAGCTCAATTTTACCCATTTCAATTTATACTGTGTTTATTTAAACTTCTGTTCGGCACGACCTTTCTTCAACTAAGTTCCTCTCTTTTACAGATGAACACCATGATGCGCCCGTTCAGGATATGGCACAATGGAGACACAGGCGCAGACGTGCAGCAGGGACCCGTTCCAAGGATTCTTTTCAGATTAAGACCCTGCGTAAACCTTTTTTACTATCTCTTGTTGATACACATCCCCTGGTTTCTTGGTATAACCAAGGAGGAGGCTGGCGTTTTGGCATGTGGCCACGTCAAAATTTTGCGCGTACCTGGACACTAGGGGCTTATTACTAAGGGCGTTGTCCCGCCCGCCCTCATAAAGACCGAATGCCTTAGGGAGTGTTCAGCGTCGCGAGTTTGGCCTTATATGCATCAGCTCTGAATCATGTCTTTGGTCAAATGTTGGGTTGCCCGGCTCCTGTGTTTTGCTGCCTTACGTTCCGCTCTATCGGCTAAGGCGGCACCAGGAGAACTACTATGATTGTGCCCCGGTTCGGCCAGGCGAGCACCTCAGTAGAGAAAGCCGAAAACTGACTTTCATGATATAGCGTGAGACTGGTCAACCACTCGATGACTTATCGGAATCTTTAGGATTCATCCGCATTAACGAAGGGCCGTTTCCCGGCAAGGCACATACGCGCCCCGAGTTCGGGAGAGCGCAGGCGCCACCAGGGGCTATATAAGTAGCCTCACTGTCAAACTCCTATGGCTAAGTGAAAGTGATAAAGCATCATAGTCTGATTGCCTAGTTCGCTGCGCTATCACCTCCTTTGTAGGACCAAGACGTTGGATTAAGTGTGAAAATGCGCCTTCTGCGAACACCCCCGCACTATTTGCGTGGGGGCTGAAGCCGACGACTGCCATCTTTCAGATTATATATACATATATCTTAAAACAGCCGCACAGGAGGTGTTATAATACTTGAAGGCACAAGTATAAAAAGCTTCTACAATTTATCAAAACATTGTTTTACAATAACATATGCTATTCGAACATAGCATCCTTCGAGCACTGCGTCTCTATTACACGAGCGCCTTGAAGAACTTCTTGAAAATAGTGCTCGGCAGGTACTCGGCTTTTGTTCGAATCTCGGGATGCAACAGCGGTGGTCTCCATTTTCGCCCAGTATGTCTTGACACGGGCATGAGCCATCCGTGCACCCTCTATGCACGCTGACCTCTTCATCGCATTAATATGCGGCACCGCACCAAGGAACTGCTGCACCAAGTTGAAATAACTTTTCGGCTCTAGCCTCTCCGGCCACAGATGACTCATGACACACTTCATGGCGAGTCCGGACAACCTATTCAACTCGGCCCATTCGGCCAGACAATCGGCTACTGACAGTGGACGCTCTGGATTGTGGAACTGCGACCAGAATAGCTGTTCCACTTCGCGATCTTCTTGATCTCGAAAGTGTTTGGTCGCATCTGCAGCACTCGCTGCCAAATCTAGATAGGTGTCCGCCATACTCCACATCCGGTCTAACAGAGCATGTTTAGGATCACAGAACTTCCTCCGCAGCATAAAGGGCTTTCCAGCCGCGATCTCTCCGGCCTGACGCAGCTCCTCCTTCATAGCTCTCATCGCAGAGCGAGCATCCTTGGCATCGGCAACGGCCTTCTCCAGGTCCGTCTGTTCCGCCCGGTCTTCTTTTTCAAGAAGCTTGCAATGGTCAGCAGCGCTCTTCAGCTTCACGGCCATCTCGGCCATTTCCTTCTTGCTTCGGCAGTGAGCATCCTGTTCGGCTTTCAGCTCTTCAATTGCCTTCCCAGCAGCTGCATCACTTTTTTTGGCTTGCTCCTTCGCTTGGGCAAGTTCCGCCCGAAGATTCTCCATGGCAGCAGCACCATCTGCATCAAGCACACACATTGTAAGATACTGGCATAAAGCTCCTCTTACCAGGTACCACCGGAGGAATTACATACCTTGTGCCTCGTCAAGCCGCTTGTTGACAAGCGCGATGTCGGCATCTGCCACGTCAAGCTGCCGCTTTAGCTCGGCAAATTCATCAGTCCGGCTGGCCTCCGGACACTTTGCCACCTACGTATGAAGGCGGCATATTAGACCTGGGATTATGATTCTCTGCGCACCGTCACTTTTGACAACGCACAGAGTCTCAGGGGCTACTATCTACACAGGGCGCATCTTCTTTATGCGCAACTATCAAGAATGGGTACATTATTTCACGTACCTCAAAACATGTCAGTAAACTCCTGACGGCCTCGTGCAATCCGCTCTCCGCGGATGAAATCCTCTCAATCACCGTACCCATCAATGCACGGTGCTCCTCTGAGATAGATGCTCACCCTAGCAGATCCTTCAGCTCCTCCGACCGCGCACTGGACGGTGCCGGACTCGTCTGATGGCCCTTTTCAAAGGCCGGACGCGGAGGGCTTTGGGGGCCCATACGACTACCTTCCGGCCCTGTCGGATTCGGAGAAACCCTCCGCAACGATACCTCAGGGTCGCCCGCCTCGCTAGGCGGTACGGCAGGGGGAGGCATCCCGCTCTCCATCATCTCAGGAAGAAGGTCCCCCGAAGACAAGCTCTGCTGAGAAGGGCTGAGGTCCGAGCTACAAGGTAAATTTTCGGTTACTTTTCTCAGATATAAAGCAAGGATTTCTCTCATCTCTTAAAAAGAAAACCTCTCTCTACTTACGGCTCGGTGGAGGGTTGATCCCCTTGAGGGCATAATTCGGCCGAAGTATCCCCCGGCGCAGGACCCTCTGACGAGGATTTCTTCCCCCGCTTTGAGGCCATAGTCTCCGGGTCTTCAGAGGAGGTCCTCTTCTTCCCCTGAGGAGAGGAATTTTCGATTCCTCCCTTCTGAACAGCCTCCTTCGAAGAGGCGGTAGCTTCCTTGTCCCGTCCGTCGCTTTCCTCCAAAGGCACCACCTCCAAGATCCTGACCAGCACGGGATACGGCGTGGTATCAGGGAGGGGGGTCGGACACCTGATTAGCTTTGACTTCTCTATCCACTCCTGTTTAAAAGGACAGCTCTGTTAAGGGCAATTTTATGATGAATATACGGATAGTGAGTCCGGGCACAAGGCTGCTTACTTGAGTATCTGAGCGATTGCAGCTCAGAGCTGCGTCCTCGGTCAAATCCGGACACATCGCTTGTGATCCGAAGAACAATTTGTACATCTCCATGGGTGTTGCGCCCATAAAATGTTGGAGAGCTCGTGGTCCCTCCGGATTTCAGTCCCACGGGCGGAGGGGGCGACGTTTGCAGGGCAGAACTCGGCGAATCAGCATAACCTATGTCACCACGACCAGACTGATATCTCTTTCTAGGAGATCTCGTATGCGGCCCTGCAACAAGGGCACGTCCTTAGGCGGCCCCCAGTCCGGTCCTTTATTGACCCATGACGCTAGCCGTGGTGGGGGACTCGAGCTAAAGGCAGGAGGCGCCACCCACTTGGTGCCCCTGGGAGCGGTGATATAAAACCACTCTCGTTGCCATAACCTGGACTCCTCTTGAAAAGAGCCCTCGGGCCATGGAGCATCAGCATTCTTGCTTATAATAGCGCCTCCGCACTCCGCGTGTCGTCCCTCGATCATCTTCGGCTCTACTTTGAAGGTCCTGAGCCATAGTCCGAAGTGAGGAGTAACACGGAGGAAGGCTTCACACACGACGATGAATGAGGAAATATGGAGGATGGACTCCGGAGCTAAGTTGTGAAATTCCAGCCCATAATAAAACATGAGCCCCTCACGAAGGGATCCGTCTGGAAGCCTAGCCCCCGACGGAAGTGAGACATGAACACCACGCTCTCACCAGGCTTGGGAGTGGGAATGACCTGCCCTTGAGCAGGCAGCCTATGCGAGATTTCGCCGGTCAAGAACCTGGCCTCTCTTAGCTTTAGCACGTCCTCCTCCGTGACGGAGGAGGGCATCCATCGGCCTCGAAGGTCGGAACCGGACATTGTCGAAGATCCGAAGCGCCTGAAATCTGGAGCCTCTGGTGTTGGAACTCGAGGCGAAGGGCGAACTCATTTGAGATTGAAAGAAAGGAGTAAGGCCTTGGTCTCTTTATAAGAGGTTGAATACCAAAGGCCCTCGCCGTAACCGTTTGGGACTCGCCTTTGATCAAGAAAACATACCAACGGGCACGACTGGGTTACCCACGTCCGTATTGATGAGAACCACGTAAATGAAGGGGACACGATCTCTGCTTTGAAAGGACGTGCCAAGGAAGCCGCCTCGCTAAACGCGCTGAGGTGGGACAATAAAACGATTCGAATAAAAGCTTGGCCGTGGTGTGATGTCACGCCTACGGAATACGTCAGCAGATTGGATTTGTGTAAATATTATTCTCTCTATGGCAATATGTGGAAACTTATTTTGCAGAGCCAGACACTATCCTTGTGTTCAAAATCTTCTATGAAGTACTTGGAGGAGGAACCCGCCTTGCAATGCCGAAGACAATCCGCGCGTCGGACTCGTCGTCATTGAAGCCTGGTTCAGGGGCTACTGAGGGAGTCCTGGATTAGGGGGTGTCCGGATAGCCAGACTATACCTTTGGCCGGACTCCTGGGCTATGAAGATACAAGATTGAAGACTTCGTCCCATGTCCGGAAGGGACTTTCCTTGGCGTGGAAGGCAAGCTTGGCGATACGGATATATAGATCTCCTACCATTGTAACCGACTCTATGTAACCCTAACCCTCTCCGGTGTCTATATAAACCAGATGGTTTTAGTCCGTAGGAAAAACAACAATCATACCATAGGCTAGCTTCTAGGGTTTAGCCTCCTTGATCTTGTGGTAGATCTACTCTTGTACTACCCATATCATCAATATTAATCAATCAGGAGTAGGGTTTTACCTCCATCGAGAGGGCCCGAACCTGGGTAAAAACATCGTGTCCCTTGTCTCCTGTTACCATCCGCCTAGACGCACAGCTCGTAACCCCCTACCCGAGATCCGCCGGTTTTGACACCGACACTTGCCGATCATCGGGCAAGTCAACCAAAGTCCACACTTTGTTCTCATACATGGAACACATCTCAGATTTCATGGCCTCAAGCCATTTTGCGGAATCTGGGCTCACCATCGCTTCTTCATAGTTTGTAGGTTCGTCATGGTCTAGAAACATAACCTCCAGAACAAGATTACCGTACCACTCTGGTGGATCTCACTCTGGTTGATCTACGAGGTTCAGTAACAACTTGATCTGAAGTTTTATGATCATCATCATTAACTTCCTCACTAATTGGTGTAGGTGTCACAAGGAACCGGTTTTTGTGATGAACTACTTTCCAATAAGGGAGCAGGTACAGTTACCTCATCAAGTTCTACTTTCCTCCCACTCACTTCTTTCGAGAGAAACTCCTTTTCTAGAAAGGATCCAAATTTAGCAACAAAAGTCTTGCCTTCAGATCTGTGATAGAAGGTGTACCCAACAATTTCCTTTGGGTATCCTATGAAGACACATTTCTCCGATTTGGGTTCGAGCTTATCAGGTTTAAGCTTTTTCACATAAGCATCGCAGCCCCAAACTTTAAGAAACGACAACTTTGGTTTCTTGCCAAACCACAGTTCATAAGGCGTCGTCTCAACGGATTTCGATGGTGCCCTATTTAACGTGAATGCAGCCGTCTCTAAAGCATAACCCCAAAATGATGGCGTAAATCAGTAAGACACATCATAGATCACACCATATCAAGTAAAGTACGATTACGACGTTCGGACACACAATTACGCTGTGGTGTTTCGGGTGGCGTGAGTTGCGAAACTATTCCGCATTGTTTCAAATGAAGACCAAACTCGTAACTCAAATATTCTCCTCCACGATCAGATCGTAGAAACTTTATTTTCTTGTTACGATGATGTTCAACTTCACTCTGAAATTCTTTGAACTTTTCAAATGTTTCGGACTTATGTTTCATTAAGTATATATACCCATATCTGCTTAAATCATCTGTGAAGGTGAGAAAATAATGATACCCGCCGCAAGCCTCAACATTCATCGGACCACATACATCTGTATGTATGATTTCCAGCAAATCTGTTGCTCGCTCCATAGTTTTGGAGAACGGAGATTTAGTCATCTTGCCCATGAGGCACGGTTCGCAAGTACCAAGTGATTCATAATCAAGTGGTTCCAAAAGTCCATCAGTATGGAGTTTCTTCATGCGCTTTACACCAATATGACCTAAACGGCAGTGCCACAAATAAGTTGCACTATCATTATCAACTCTGCATATTTTGGCTTCAATATTATGAATGTGTGTATCACTACTATCGAGATTCAACAAAAATAGACCACTCTTCAAGGGTGCATGACCATAAAAGATATTACTCATATAAATAGAACAACCATTATTCTCTGATTTAAATGAATAACCGTCTCGCATCAACAAGATCCAGATATAATGTTCATGCTCAATGCTGGCACCAAATAACAATTATTCAGGTCTAAAACTAATCTCGAAGGTAGATGTAGAGGTAGCGTGCCGACCGCAGTCACATCGACTTTGGAACCATTTCCCACGCGCATCGTCACCTCGTCCTTAGCCAATCTTCGCTTAATCCGTAGTCCTTGTTTCGAGTTGCAAATATTAGCAACAGAACCAGTATCAAATACCCAGGTGCTACTGCGAGCATTAGTAAGGTACACATCAGTAACATGTATATCACATATACCTTTGTTCACCTTGCCATCCTTCTTATCCGCCAAATACTTGGGGCAGTTCCGCTTCCAGTGACCAGTCTGTTTGCAGTAGAAGCACTCAGTCTCAGGCTTAGGTCCAGACATGGGTTTCTTCTCCTGAGCAGCAACTTGTTTGCTGTTCTTCTTGAAGTTCCCCTTCTTCTTCCCTTTGCCCTTTTTCTTGAAACTGGTGGTCTTGTTAACCATCAACACTTGATGCTCCTTCTTGATTTCTACCTCCGCAGCCTTTAGCATTGCGAAGAGCTCGGGAATTGTCTTATACATCCCTTGCATGTTATAGTTCATCACGAAGCTCTTGTAGCTTGGTGGAAGTGATTGAAGAATTCTGTCAATGACGCTATCATCCGGAAGATTAACTCCCAGTTGAATCAAGTGATTGTTATACCCAGACATTCTGAGTATATGCTCACTAACAGAACTATTCTCCTCCATCTTACAGCTGTAGAACTTATTGGAAACTTCATATCTCTCAATCCAGGCATTTGCTTGAAATATTAACTTCAAGTCCTGGAACATCTCATATGCTCCATGACGTTCAAAACGTCGTTGAAGTCCCGGTTCTAAGACGTAAAGCATGGCACACTGAACTATCGAGTAGTCACCAGCTTTGCTCTGCCAGACGTTCATAACATCTGGTGTTGCTCCTGCAGCAGGTCTGGCACCTAGCGGTGCTTCCAGGACGTAATTCTTCTGTGCAGCAATGAGGATAATCCTCAAGTTACGGACCCAGTCTGTGTAATTGCTACCATCATCTTTCAACTTTGCTTTCTCAAGGAACGCATTAAAATTCAACGGAACAACAGCACGGGCCATCTATCTACAATCAATATAGACAAGCAAAATACTATCAGGTACTAAGTTCATGATAAATTTAAGTTCAATTAATCATATTACTTAAGAACTCCCACTTAGATAGACATCCCTCTAATCCTCTAAGTGATCACGTGATCCAAATAAACTAAACCATGTCGGATCATCACGTGAGATGGAGTAGTTTCAATGGTGAACATCACTATGTTGATCATATCTACTATATGATTCACGCTCGGCCTTTCGGTCTCAATGTTCCGAGGCTATATCTGCATATGCTAGGCTCGTCAAGTTTAACCTGAGTATTCCGCTGTGCAACTGTTTTGCACCCGTTGTATTTGAACGTAGAGCCTATCACACCTGATCATCACGTGGTGTCTCAGCATGAAGTACTTTCGCAAGGGTGCATACTCAGGGAGAACACTTATACCTTGATAATTTAGTGAGAGATCATCTTATAATGCTACCGTCAATCAAAGCAAGATAAGATTCATAAAAGATAAACAACACATGCAATCAATATAAGTGATATGATATGGCCATCATCATCTTGTGCTTGTGATCTCCATCTCCGAAGCACCGTCATGATCACCATCGTCACCAGCGCGACACCTTGATCTCCATCGTAGCATCGTTGTCGTCTCGCCAACTTATGCTTTTACGACTATCAATACCGCTTAGTGATAAAGTAAAGCATTACAGGGCAATTGCATTGCATACAATAAAGCGACAACCATATGGCTCCTGCCAGTTGCCGATAACTCGATTACAAAAACATGATCATGTCATACAATAAAATATAGCATCATGCCTTGACCATATCACATCACAACATGCCCTGCAAAAACAAGTTAGACATCCTCTACTTTGTTGTTGCAAGTTTTACGTGGCTGCTACAGGCTGAGCAAGAACCGTTCTTACCTACGCATCAAAACCACAACGATAGTTTGTCAAGTTAGTGCTGTTTTAACCTTCTCAAGGACCGGGCGTAGCCACACTCGGTTCAACTAAAGTTGGAGAAACTGACACCCGCCAGCCACCTGTGTGCAAAGCACGTCGGTAGAACCAGTCTCGCGTAAGCATATGCGTAATGTCGGTCCGTGCCGCTCCATCCAACAATACTGCCGAACCAAAGTATGACATGTTGGTAAGCAGTATGACTTCTATCGCTCACAAATCACTTGTGTTCTACTCGTGCATATAACATCTACGCATAAAACCAGGCTCGGATGCCACTGTTGGGGAACGTAGTAATTACAAAAATTTTCCTATGCACACACAGGATCATGGTGATGCATAGCAACGAGAGGAGAGAGTATTGTCCATGTACCCTCGTAGACCGAAAGCGGAAGCGTTAGCACAACGCGGTTGATGTAGTCGTACGTCTTCACGATCCGACCGATCAAGTACTGAACGTACGACACCTCCGAGTTCAGCACACGTTCAGCTCGATGACGTCCCTCGAACTCCGATCCAGCCGAGCTTTGAGGGAGAGTTTCGTCAGCACGACGGCGTGGTGACGTTGATGGTGTTCAACCGACGCAGGGCTTCGCCTAAGCACCGCTACAATATTATCGAGGTGGACTATGGTGGAGGGGGGCACCGCACACGGCTAAGAGATCCAAGGGATCAATTGTTGTGTCTAGAGGTGCCCCCTGCCCCCGTATATAAAGGAGCAAGGGGGAGAGGTGGCCGACCAGGAGGAGGCGCTCCAGGGAGGAGTCCTACTCCCACCGGGAGTAGGACTCCCTCCTTTCCTAGTTGGAGTAGGAGAAGGGGGAAGGAGGAGGGAGGGAGGAAGGAAAGGGGGGCGCCCCCCCCCCTTCTCCAATTCGAACTAGAGGGGGAGGGGGCGCGCGGCCTGCCCTGGTCGCCCCTCGTCTTCTCCACTAAGGCCCATCTTGGCCCATTAAACCCCCGGGGGGTTCCGGTAACCCCCGATACTCCGGTAAAATTCCGATTTCACCCGGAACACTTTCAATATCCAAATATAGGCTTCCAATATGTCAATCTTTATGTCTCGACCATTTTGAGACTCCTCGTCATGTCCGTGATCACATCCGGGACTCCGGACTACCTTTGGTACATCAAAACACATAAACTCATAATATAACCATCATCAAACTTTAAGCGTGCGGACCCTACGGGTTCGAGAACTATGTAGACATGACCGAGACACGTCTCCGGTCAGTAACCAATAGCGGAACCTGGATGCTCATATTTGCTCCTACATATTCTATGAAGATCTTTATCGGTCAAACCGCATATCAACATACGTTGTTCCCTTTGTCATCGGTATGTTACTTGCCCGAGATTTGATCGTCGGTATCTTAATACCTAGTTCAATCTCATTACCGGCAAGTCTCTTTACTCGTCCCGTAATACATCATCCTGCAACTAACTTGTTAGTTGCAATGCTTGCAAGGCTTATAGTGATGTGCATTACCGAGTGGGCCCAAAGATACCTCTCCGACAATCGGAGTGACAAATCCTAATCTCGAAATACGCCAACCCAACAAGTACCTTTGGAGACACCTGTAGAGCACCTTTATAATCACCCAGTTACGTTGTGACGTTTGGTAGCACACAAAGTGTTCCTCTGGTAAACGGGAGTTGCATAATCTCATAGTCATAGGAACATGTATAAGTCATGAAGAAAGCAATAGCAGAATACTAAACGATCGAGTGCTAAGCTAACGGAATGGGTCAAATCAATCACATCATTCTCCTAATGATGTGATCCCGTTAATCAAATGACAACTCATGTCAATGGCTAGGAAACATAACCATCTTTGATCAATGAGCTAGTCAAGTAGAGGCATACTAGTGACACTCTGTTTGTCTATGTATTCACACAAGTATTATGTTTCTGTTTAATGCAATTCTAGCATGAATAATAAACATTTATCATGATATAAGGAAATAAATAATAACTTTATTATTGCCTCTAGGTCATATTTCCTTCAAAATGCATATAACTCAAGATCAGAGATACAAGACATTAGCCTTGGCTTTGTTTACTGTTTGTTCTTGAGTATAGGGATCCCGCACTATTAAGAGGGGATCATTGGATCTAGTGAAAGATTTGCTCAAACCCACCAACTCCAGTTTTTCTTCGAACGTCCGGTACTCTACGGACGTCCGATCCCTCTCAGCTGTCCGGACGTCCGGCTCTCTACGGTCGTCCGGTGATTCTCTTACAGAACAATGTTTATGGATTTCCGAGCCCCTCCGGACGTCCGGTCTCCAGACGACCGGCACATCTCGGACGTCCGGTGTTTCTTCCACAGAACAATATTTACGGATTTTTGAGCCTCTCCGGACGTCCGGTCTCCAGACGACCGGCACGTCTCGGACATCCGGTTCCTATGTGTTGGTTCGTGGCTTATGAATTCCCCAGCGGCCGGACGACCGATGATTGTCAGACGTCCGGACTTATTTGTGCCACCGGACGTCCAGTCCTGTCCGGATGTCCGACCTCTTCAATGCACTTAAGTTTCTCAAAGGGTTACTTTTTCCACACCCACTATATATAGCCTTCTCCCTAACACGAGAGAAGGTTGACCATTCACTTTGAGCTTGCCAAGAACACTTTTCACTCTCTCTCTCTCTCAATCCTCTACACCAAATCCTAGATCCCTAAGTGATTTGGGAACATTTGAGAGAAGTTCTCCAATCAAGCGATAGATCCACTCCTTCCCCTTCTTTGCTCCCAAGGAATTCGTGATTTGAGAAAGTCTTGAGCTTTTCCCCATCGTTCTTGTTACTCTTGGAGGTTGGAGACTCCTAGGCGGTAGGAGTCTTTCGGAGAGGAATCGACCTTTGTGATTACCCCCGGAAAAGTTTGTGAGGGTTTGGAGAACACACCAAGGTCTACCACTAGTGGTTGAGAAACGCCTTCATGGTTGAGGGAGTCCTGGATTAGGGGGTATCCGGACAGCCGGACTATAACCTTTGGCCGGACTGTTGGACTATGAAGATACAAGATTGAAGACTTTGTCCCGTGTCCGGATGGGACTCTCATTGGCGTGGAAGGCAAGCTTGGCAATACGGATATGTAGATCTCCTTCCTTGTAACCGACTCTGTGTAACCCTAGCCCCCTCCGGTGTCTATATAAACCGGAGGGTTTAGTCCGTAGGACAGAACAACAATCATACCATAGGCTAGCTTCTAGGGTTTAGCCTCTCTGATCTCGTGGTAGATCAACTCTTGTACTACCCATATCATCAATATTAATCAAGCAGGAGTAGGGTTTTACCTCCATCGAGAGGGCCCGAACCTGGGTAAAAACATCGTGTCCCTTGCCTCCTGTTACCATCCGCCTAGATGCACAGTTCGGGACCCCCTACCCGAGATCCGCCGGTTTTGACACCGACATTGGTGCTTTCATTGAGAGTTCCACTGTGTCATCGCCATAAGGAAGGATGTCTCGTCTCATGTTTAAAGACGGCACTACTGCTGGGGGAGCTTTGGCTGTCGGCCAAACTCTCCAGCTAGGCGGTTTCATCATGACCGCCTGTTCGGCCGCTGCGCCGACGATGACTTCTCGGGTCATCGAAAACAGCCTCCACGTCAACTCGGAACTTGCCGAGCAGATGGATCCAATGGAGCTCTCTTCTCTAAACGAACTCTTGGATCGCATCGCCGCCTTGGGAGTCGCTACGAACTATGATCGGATTGGGCTTAAACCCGATCAAAGGGAGATTAACTCTCCACCGGTCACCCATCACATTGCGGTGGTGGAGGAACAATGCGGTGACCTTTCATCTATCTTGAGGACTAACTATGTCTGGATTCCTGAGCCCTCCGAGCCGGATACCCGCTTACGGGAGGACACCACCCAAGCCCTGAACCTAGAGTCAGGCAGCGGGCCAGACTTACCGGACAAAATCCCAGAACCCGAACTTCCAAGATTGGAAACTCCTCGGCCCCCGGGCCCCAGATCGGGTGAGGTTTCGGATTCAATTCCACCCACCCACCCAAGCATAAGCGATCTTTCCCACATCAGGCAAGAGCCCCAGGAAACAGTACATCATTATTGGGCCAGATTCCTCCTTGTAATGAACAAGGTTAAGTACTATCGCGAAGAAGATGCAAACTCATTCTTCTGCAAAAATTGCACGGACAAGGGAATCCTTAACACCATAAGCCGCCGTGAAATTACACGCTTTGCCGAATTGGCGTCCATAGTTATGAAAGTACTATGCGATGGAAAGTGCCTGGAAAACCAAAATAAAATTTTGGGACAATCCGGCCCTAAATACGAACCCAGTCCGAAATAAAAGGGTGCATTATCACAAGACACCCGGGTTAACTACCAAAAAGCAAAAACCCTCTACAGGGCATGGAACCGTACTGGAGGGATGGCTCAATGGACCCTGCAAAATTCATAGTACAGAGGGTGCCATACCAACACATAGCCTTAGAGCATGTTGGATACTCCGGCAGGTAGCCAAAAGTGGCGAGGGTCTTCTCATCCCAGAAGCCACAGAGCACCATCCTAGGGATAACAATACGGTATTAAGAGTCTTTGAGACCTTCGCATCAAATACTAGGCGAAAGCGAACACTTCGCAGCCTCACTGAAATCTACCATGTGGCGACAATAAATCTATGGAGTGACACGGCTATTACTTTCAATGCCAGTGATGAACCTAAATTCCGAACAGCCCGAGCACCAGCCGCATTGGTCCTCAGTCCAATTGTGGACAGCTTTCGACTCACCAAGGTGCTCATGGACGGCGGCAGCGGATTGAACCTCATCTATGAGGAAACCCTTCAAAAAATGGAAATAGACTGGAACCGCATCAAGCGAAGAAGCACAACCTTTAGAGGAATAATCCCTAGTCGGGAAGCGCGCTGTACAGGCAAAATCACACTAGATGTGGTGTTTGGCACGCCGGAGAACTACAGGTCCGAAGAGATTATGTTCCAAGTGGCTCCTTTCAGTAGCGGATACCATGCCCTTTTAGGGCGGGAGGCGTTCACGATCTTCCAAGCCATACCCCATTACGGGTACATGAAGCTCAAAATGCCCGGGCCCAACGGAATCATCACTCTCGCTAGTGATCCGGACACAGCACTCCGCGCCGAAAACAAGACAGCCGCACTGGCCCTCGAGGCATTATCCGAAGCCCTTGCAGCCGAGGAACTGACTGCGCTGCGCTCCACGGTGGACAGGGATGATGTGATACTCGATAAGAGATCCAAGTCCACCTCCTTTAAGCTAGCGGAGGAAATAGTCAAATTCCAAGTCCATCCAACGGACCCTACAAAAACAGCCTCCATCGGGGCACAGTTAAACCCCGCCGTAGACGCCGCACTACGAGAGTTCCTGCGCGAGAACTGGGACATTTTTGCATGGCATCCTTCAGATATGCCAGGAATCCCACGCAGGCTGGCCGAGCATAGCCTCAATATTCTAAAGGGATTCAAGCCTGTCAAGCAGGCTCTTCGGCGTTTCTCCGAACCTAAGAGACAAGCTATGGGAGAGGAACTAGCCAAGTTATTGGAGGCCGGATTCATTAGAGAAATAAAACACCCGGACTGGCCAGCAAACCTGGTGATGGTACCAAAGAAGGACAAATCCTGGCGCCTGTGCGTCGATTTCAAGGACCTCAACAAGGCTTGCCCAAAGGATCCCTTCCCCTCCCCCACATCGATCAAATTATCGATGCTACCGCAGGACATGACTCATTGTGTTTCCTCGACGCATACTCCGACTACCACCAAATTAAGATGGCGGAGCCTGACCAAGCCGCAACGGCATTCATCACACCATACGGCCCCTTCTGCTTCAACATAATGCCTTTTGGGCTCAAAAACGCCTGCGCAACATATCAGCGCATGATTCAGACATGTCTGGCGAACCAGATCGGCAAAACAGTGGAGGCTTACATAGATGATGTGGTCGTCAAAACCAAACACGTCGACTCTCTAATAGACGACTTGAGGCTCACATTCGACAACCTCCGAACATACGACATCAAGCTCAACCCGAAAAAGTGTGTTTTCAGTGTGCCAGCCAGAAAGCTCCTAGGCTTCATTGTATCTAGCAGAGGAATTGAAGCAAATCCGGCCAAGATCCGAGCTCTGTCATAGTTGGATATCCCAACGGACCTCAAACAAATCCAGAAATTAAACGGATGTGTGGCGGCTCTAAGCCGCTTTATCTCCCGCCTGGGAGAAAAGGCATTACCCCTTTATCGCCTCCTACGGTGCACCAAGCACTTCGAGTGGACGGATGCCGCCACAGCCGGATTGGAAGAAATAAAAGCCATACTGGCAACCAACCCAATCCTGGCCGCGCCAAACATTGGCAAACCAATGCTGTTATACATTGCGGCAACTCATCAAGTTGTAAGTGCAGTGCTCGTCGTCGAACGAGAAACGGACGGGCATAAATTCCCCCTTCAAAAGCCGGTCTATTATGTATCCACTATCCTCACTCCATGCAAGTCACGGTACCCGCATTGTCAAAAGATAGCCTATGTGGTATTCATGGCATCCTAGAAGTTGCGACACTACTTTCAAGAGTGCTCAATTACGGTAGCCTCGGAAGTGCCACTTAATGATATTATAAACAACCGCGACGCCACGGGTCGGATTGCCAAATGGGCCATTGAGCTCCTCCCATTCGACATAACGTACAAACCACGGCGAGCCATTAAGTCGCAAGTATTGGCCGACTTTGTCGCCGAATGGACGGAAGCCGAACTCCCTAAAGAGTACGCCGCATATTCCAACTGGGTCATGCACTTTGACGGCTCCAAAATGCTGGCTGGTCCGGGAGCTGGCGTCGTTCTGATGTCCCCAACCGGAGATACAGTTCAATACGTACTCCAGATAATGTATACAGACTCCAACAACGCAGCCGAATACGAGGCCCTTTTACATGGTCTTCGGATGCCAGTATCCATGGGCATCCAACGCCTGGAGGTGTGCGGGGATTTGAACCTTGCAATATCCCAAATAAATGGAGACTTTGACGCCAAGGATCCGAAAATGGCGGCCTACCGCAACGCCGTCCTAAAAATGTCAGCTCGGTTCAAGGGGCTCGAATTTCACCACGTAGCCCGGGAAAACAACCAGGCGGCAGATGTCCTCGCACGCATCGGCGCAAAATGCGATGCGGTCCCCCCTAACATCTTTTTGGCAAGGATGTTCAAGCCATCCGTGGTATGGGAAGGGGACACTGGTAACAATAGTCTGGACCTAACCGCAATGCCCGATACCGCACACTCTGATATAATCGGAGGCTCTGAACCGAAATAACACCTTCAGCCCACGTAATAATGGTTGTCGCCGCCCCGTGGACAGAACCATTCCTGGCCTACTTAACTAGGCAGGAACTCCCCGAGGACCAAAATGAGGCACACTGCATAGTACGGTGATCTAAAGCCTATAGGGTCCACGAGGGAGAGCTTTACAAGAAAAGCACCACCGGAGTCCTTCAAAGGTGCATCTCCGAAGAGGAGGGGCGGAAGCTTATGGCAGAAATTCATGCCGGACTCGGCGGCCACCACGCTGCAGCCCGGGCCCTTGTAAGCAAGGCCTTCCGTACAGGTTTTTATTGGTCGACGGCCTGGGAAGACACTCAGGACTTGGTCCAACGCTGCGTCGGTTGCCAGCTCTTTGCAAACCAAAGCCACATGCCACCCACCGCCCTCCAAACAATCCCCATTACCTGGCCCTTTGCGGTCTGGGGACTCGACATGGTTGGACCCCTTAAAGGGGGAACCCATCAGAAAAAATACTTATTGGTCATGGTGGACAAATTCACCAAATGGATAGAAGCCAAACCTGTTAAAACGGTCGAATCCGGACCGGTGATAGACTTCATATCCGGGGTCGTACACTGTTATGGTGTCCCCCACAGCATCATCACTGACAATGGCACAAACTTCACGGCCAATGAGGTTAAACTCTGGTGCAACAACATGGGCATTAAGCTCGATTATGCTTCTGTCTATCACCCACAAACAAACGGTCAAGTCGAACAAGCAAATGATCTTATCTTGAGCGGCATCAAACCCAGATTAGTGCGGTCCCTTAAGGAATCTAACATGCACTGGGTGGAGGAGCTCGACTCCGTACTCTAGGGGTTGCGGACCACGCCAAATCGCACTACCGGATACACACCCTTCTTTATGGTGTACGGCGCAGAGGTGGTTCTACCCTGGACATAATTCATGACTCACCTCGAGTGCGCATGTACGAAGAAAGAGAAGCCGAGCTCGATTGGCAGGACAGTTTGGACGCCCTGGAGGAGGAGCGTGACGTGGCAAAAGCCTGTTCCGCATTCTATCAACAACAGGCTCGAAGATACCAAAGCAGAGAAGTATGGGCCAAAACTTATAATGTTGGCGAGCTAGTTCTACGCCTGCCGGAGAAGAAAAAGGACAAACTCAAGCCCAAATGGGAGGGTCCCTTCATTATTGACCAAGTTCTGACCGGTGGGGCATACCGTCTGCGGGATGCATCGGATAATCGACTTGAGCCGAACCCATGGAACGCAGCCAGGCTCCGAAGATTCTACACCTAGCGCCGGACTCTGTGTTCGTCTCCTTCCTCTGTCCATTTTTTGCTTATACATTACCTGTCTTTTATTTCTCTCCTTCTTCTTTTATTTTTCCCAATGCCTTCAAAGGCTAACTTGTGCCTTGCATGCACACCATTGACGCGCTAGCCGCGCTCATTATACCTGGGGGCTTCTTTCACAGAAGCTTACTTATTTGTCCGGACTTCATGCCCAGCACATGTGTCATCCTTCCGCATGTACCTTTTCTTCACCATTATATGCATCGATATGACTTAAGTTTTGGCCAAGCTAGGTTGCCTGGCTCTTGTATTTATGCCCTACATTCTCGTTAATTTGGCTAGGGCATAAGGGGAGCACCTCTACGATTGTTACTGCCGGGTCAGCCGGATGTGTACCTCAGACTGGGTGAATCCGAAAGCTAGCATTCTTAAGGGAATATTCGGTCGGTGAACAAAAGATGATTTTTTTTATTTATTTATTTTCCATATGTGCCCCCAGATGTTTTTTCCTACGTCTCTGTTCGCAGTCCGGACATGCACTTTTGGGCATGCGTACCCAGGGAAAGGAACCCCTAACGGAACTATTCTCCCTGGAAGATGTTTCTTACTAACCATGTAATACAACATGACTAGTTGGGCACTTGTCTGTTCAAGCACTAATGACCCCTACGCCTTGTTTCCATGCATGCCCCGGTTATTACATAACTGAGAGGGTATTCGGATACACTCCGGACTATCGGGTCCCGAGGTTGAAGCGAAAAGGTCCGCCATGACAAATGATCTACAATCCAGGTAGAAGGCATTATACATGTCACTTTAATTACATAGTCAATTTGACTGGCTAAATTCCTCTTCTATACCATCCAACAGGCTGTCTAGTCTACAATCCTGTTGGGAATACTTTGCGGCCAGTTCTACTTGCCCATACACTAAGCTAACGGGGATCTCTTTCCCATCGGGCCCCACAGGTCCAACCTCGGCCATGTGGTTTGGGTCAGCCATGGTATACCGCGTCTTCGCCATGGCCCAGGCTTCCCTGGCACCTTGACGGCAGGCCGATATCTTCCATAATTGGAAGCGCCGCCGCGCTCCCTTAAGCTTCTCCGCAAGCTCTCCAAGGCCTTTTGGCACGGAGACGGATGGCCATAAGGCCTGGGAAATACCCCGCATCACCTGCCGAACTTGTCCGAGCAGTTGTGAAAGCTCTGGTAGAAGATCACCCGTAGACCCGGGCATCTCATCCGCGGGAAGACCCATCAGCATACCTACAGACATAACTCTGTTAGCTGGCTTCTTCTCTAAACTATTTTTAACAAGTTCGTTTAAGCACTTACTGAAAATTCCGCGTTGAAGCCGCTGATTCTCCTTCACGGAGTCCGACAGTTGGGCACGAACATCCTTTAGTTCCACGCTCAGCTGGGTGTTGGCATCCTGGAGATTATCTTTCTCCTGCCTAACTCTCGTAAGCACGCTCTCGCCAGCCTTTAGCCGGCGTAGGAGATGTTGCTCATCCGGATTTCCTCCGGCGTCATCTGCAATATTTGTTGTCAGATTTGCACATATACCGCACTCTATACGGTATCTATCATTTGAAATAGGTATTACCAAAAGGGGTCTTCTTGGACTCTTCTTCTGCGGCCAGTGCGGCCTGAAGTTGGGCTTTGCACTCTTCAAGCTCATGGGACAATTGGGTATTCTTTTCTGTAATAACCTGCATAACATATGATCCTTAAATCAGTTATTCTAACTGTTTCAAGTCTCAGGGGCTACTGCTATATATAATCATAAAATTTTCTCACCCGTATGTCCTTTACATACTGGTCCGTGGCTCTGGCTAGACCATTGTGAGCAGCACGGAGGTACGCGTCTCCTGAGTTGAAGGCATCAAATGCCTCTGGGGAGAAACAAGCGTCACGGAGAACGGCTCGGCGACGCCTGTGGTTCATGGCGCTCTCCACCTCGGAATTTGTGGCAGATATTTTATCTGCATCCTCTGTCGGAGGAGCATCCGGCAAGCGCCTTGTATTCGCTTCCGCTTCCGTGTCTGGCCCCGGAGCCCGGCTGGTTGAGGCGCAATTGGCGACCTCTTCAGATATAGTCCGGCGAGCGTTCTTATTTCTGGGGAATGTGGGCGTTATTATGGCTTAAATATGCCAATTAGGGATGAGATGTTGCATCATACCTCTGCGCCGGCGTCTCCGTCTGGACCGCTTTCCTTTTTAGCCTGTCCGGCCTCGGAGCCCCTTCTAGGCTAGTCGCCACGGGCTCGGCATGACGTCCCAAGGGCCTTCCCTGTAAAACACCGTTTGTATACGGTAAGCAAAGTGCGCAAGGACAAATCCTTTTCAAAATGTTGGGACTTTGGTCTCAGTCACCTGCGAAGCTGGGAGCAGCCCAGGGTAATCGGCCGTAATGGCCACCAAGGCATCGTCGCTGCTTAATTGGTAAAATACCCTATCAATTAGCTCCACGGATATGTCCGGATCCTCTTTGAAGGCCGGGTCGAGGGACCGCTAGGATCCTCTAGTTGTGGAGGTGGGTTGTTGATCTCCCTTACAGCCTTACGCAGCTCCTGCGATGAATTTGCAAGGTAAAATATTTAACTGTGGGAATATGGAATGGATGGGCATAAAAAGTGTTGACCTACCCAGCTCGGAGGATTAACGCGGAGGAATTCCTCCTCTTCTCCCTTGTAAAAACCGGACAAGATTTTTGCCAGGGCAGCACTCGAGTCCGGCCCCTTGCGGCCGCAGCGGGTGGCGTCATCTTCCCCGTTGAAATCCCACATAGGGTGGCCTCGATATTGAAGCGGCTGCACCCCCCCC
>NC_041393.1:174884220-174894302 GCF_002162155.2 Triticum dicoccoides | reverse complement strand
AATGCATATTGCCATAACCTCGGTTGTGGTCATTCCTGATTGAGCCAATACCTTTATCCGGTCCATCAGGTAAAGGACGTCTCTATCATCTTCCTCCTGGGGGCTCCTTGGTCGCCAGCTCAGGCGCTTCCTCAAAGGAGCATTATCAAACTCGAGAAGGCCGATCCGAATAGGATCCGGAAGAGGGACGTCTTCTATATAAAACCACTCTGAAGGCAAGTCTTCGGACGCCTTCTTAGGGGTTCCGGATAGATATCCGGTCCCGGCGATGCGTCATACTTCGGCTTCGCCCACCTGATATATTGACCCCCTCTGTGAACGGGGCACAAGGCAGAACAGCTTCTTCCACAGTGCGAAATGAGCCTCGCAGCCCAAGAACAGCTCACAAAGAGCTACGTAGCCAGCGATATGAAGTATGGATGCAGGGGTAAGGTTATGCAACTGGAGGCCGTAGAACTCCAGGAGCCCTCGGAGAAACGGATGGATTGGAAATCCAAGTCCCCTTAACAAATAAGGGACAAGACATACCCGCTCTCCCTTAGAGGGGGTGGGAAGGCTCTCCGCTTGCTCCCCGCCATTATAGGTGGCGAGCCCGGCTCGAACTGGGACCATATACGCTGGGGGGAGAAATCCTTGGGTCTGAAGCTTCACTAATTGGTTGTGTGGGACGGAACACCTCTCCCAATCTCCGGGCTTGGGGCTGGGAGAGCGAGAGGAGGAGCTGCGCTGACCGGCCATGTTGGAATAGATTTTTTGGGCGTGCTCCGATGAATGCTCGCTAAGGGAGGATGGTGTGGTTTGGATCTGAGAATCCTCGTCTCTTTAATAGACAGCTCATTTGCATAGCTAGGGGTAAATGTAAAAGACACCCTGGCTCCTCACATTCGCTTGACACGTGGAAGGCGGCCATTATTTGACGCGGATGCCAAGGAGCGCAACATTTACAAGAAGCCGGACACTATTTAACAGGTACTCGGAATTTGGAGAAGAACCCGCCTTGCAATGCCGAAGACAATCTGCGCGCGGGACTCATCGTCATTGAAGCCTGGTTCGGGGGCTATTGAGGGAGTCCTGGATTAGGGGGTATCCGGACAGCCAGACTATAACCTTTGGCCGGACTGTTGGACTATGAAGATACAAGATTGAAGACTTTGTCCCGTGTCCGGATGGGACTCTCCTTGGCATGGAAGGCAAGCTTGGCAATACGGATATGTAGATCTCCTTCCTTGTAACCGACTCTATGTAACCCTAGCCCCCTCCGGTGTCTATATAAACCGGAGGGTTTAGTCCGTAGGACGGAACAACAATCATACCATAGGCTAGCTTCTAGGGTTTAGCCTCTCTGATCTCGTGGTAGATCAACTCTTGTACTAACCATATCATCAATATTAATCAAGCAGGAGTAGGGTTTTACCTCCATCGAGAGGGCCCGAACCTGGGTAAAAACATCGTGTCCCTTGTCTCCTGTTACCATCCGCCTAGACGCACAGTTCGGGACCCCCTACCCGAGATCCGCCGGTTTTGACACCGACAATGGTGTTGTCTCAAAGGGAGAATAGGGTGAGCCTTCGTGGCGTTGGTGTGCCTTCGTGGTAACATCCACCTCTCTAACGGTGGCGTAGCTTCCCTCCAAGGAAGTGAACATCGGCATACATCCTCGTCTCCCGGAGTTGTGGTTATTCCTAACCCTAACTCTCTACTTGTGGTTACTTGTCTCTTAGCACCTACTTATATCATATTGTGCTTGTTCCCTTACATACTTGTGTCACTTGTTTATCTTGCTTAGCTCTTAACTTCACACTTGCAATTGTTAGGCTTACCTTCATATTTTGCATTATTGCCTAAAATTGCTAAGTAATAATTAAATTTTGTAATTATGCCTATTCACCCCCCAGGTCCATGTCGATCCTTTCAACAGCTCAAGAGGTCAAGGTAGCCTTGTTCCAAATGGCTCCGTCCAATGCACCAGGGGTGGATGGATTTACAGCGGGTTTTTTTCAGCGGCACTGGGAGCTTCTTGAGGAAGATATAGTGCAGGTTGTTTTGGATTTCTTGAATGGGGGTGACTTGCCAGTGGGAATGAATGACACTTCCATTACCTTCATACCTAAAGTAAGGTACCCGGAGCATATCTCACAATATAGACCAATTTCTCTTTGCTCTGTGCTCTATAAAATTGCATCCAAATGTATCACTAACAGAGTTAGGGAGTTTCTTGGAGATATCATTGGTGAAGTACAGAGTGCTTTTATTCCCGGCCGTCTCATTACTGATAATGTACTTATTGCGTATGAGAGCGTTCATGCAATGAGGAGGTGGAAGAAGGGGAGAAATCATGTGTGTGCAGTCAAACTTGACATGATGAAAGCATACGACCGAGTTGAATGGCACTATCTAGAAGCTATCATGTCAAGGTTGGGCTTTAGTCCGAGTTTTGTACCATGAAATGCGTGACTTCTGTCAGGTTTACAGTGCATGTGAATGGGGTATTGATGTCGTACTTCACCCCATCCAGGGGCTTGCGCCAAGGGGACTCCTACTCACCCTACCTATTCCTGCTTTGTGCGGAGAGTTTTACGACACTCTTGAATAACTTGGGTGGCGCACAAGTGGATAGGGGGATCAGAGTAAGCAATCAATCGCCTTGGGTGAATCATCTTCTCTTTGCTGATGACAGTCTTATCTTTATGAGTGCAAAGGAGACGAGCGCCCGAAGGCTGAATCAAGTTCTGAGGATCTATGGTGACTGTTCTGGACAGAGTGTAAACAGAGAAAAAAGCTCCATCTATTTTAGTCTGAACACACCTAACCCAGTTAGACAACATATGAAGTTTCTTCTCGGCATCACGGTCGAAGCTTTCAATGGGAGATATCTTGGTTTGCCTACTGCAATTGGATGGATTACAAGTGGTACCTTTGATCATTTGAAAGAGAGGATCCGAAGAAAGTTGCAAGGGGGATGGAACGCAGGATTTCATGTGCAGGTCGAGAGACACGTCTGAAATCGGTGGCCCAAGCGATTCCGGCATTTTCTATGAGTTGTTTTAAGTTAACAAAAAAAGTTTGCAAGGGACTCACATCAAGCATGGCGCGCTACTGGTGGAGCAGTTCTCATAATCGTCGATCTTTGCATTGGGTTGATTAGGATACCCTTGCGACACCGAAAGAGAAGGGCGGGATGGGATTCAAAAATATGCAACTCTTCAACTTGGCCCTTCTCAGAAAACATGGATGGAGACTCGTCACGAGCCCAGACTCACTCTGTGCACGGGTGCTCAAAGGGAAATACTTCCCGACCACCAGCTTCATGGAGGCCACCACGCATCCGCATGCTTCATCTACGTGGTGCATGATTTTGGCTGGGCGGGAAGCCCTCGGGGTTGGTTCAAGCGGATTGGTGAAGGCACAACGATATCGATCTGGGACGATCCTTGGATCCCAGGAATCATATCCATGGAACCGTCGATCCAACTGGGTGCTGCAAACTTAGCCATGGTCTCCGATTTAATTGACTCTGATATTGGGACGTGGAAGATGGATGTAGTGAGGGAAAATTTCATACCCAATGAAGTCGCGGCTATCTTAAACATACCCTTGCGGCGCATGGGAGGGGAAGACAACTGGGCATGGTCAGCAGAGAAAGCATGAGTCTATACTATCAAATCAGCGTACCGATCCCTAATGATTCGCAACGAGCATTTGGCTCTAGAAGAAGGGTCGGTTACAGAATCCTCAATAACAGACAAGCAGCTATGGACGAGGCTTTGGAAGTTGAGCGTGGTACCAAAAGTCCGTGTGTTTTGGTGGCGAGTGCTGCGTGCGATTCTCCCCGTCGAAAGCACTCTTAAACACAGACACATAGAGACTCTTGCTAGGTGCAAAGTGTGCCTAGCAGCCGATTAGGACATGTATCATGCACTCATAAAATGCTCTCATGCAAAGTGTTTCTGGAGGGAAGCAAGCGAATGGCTGCATGTAAAGCTCCCAGAGCTACATGTGATCACATGGGCCAGAGATATCCTTTCTAACGCTAGGTTTGATGCATCGGATAGAGCAAAAACTGTCTCGGTAATGTGGGCAATCTGGACTTCTCGAAATAATATTACTCATGACAAAGCTAATATGAACCCGGCCCAGTTACTCAAGATGATCAAAGATGCTCTTGCAGTGTTGGAGCTCCCGACCAAACACGAGAGTATTCTGCCGGGTCACGGTTGGAGGCCACCAGAGGAGGAGTGGATAAAGATCAATACGGATGCTGGTATTTCTATGCAGGAGCATAGAGGAGGTATTGGAGGTGTCGCGAGATCATCTTCGGCTTTCATTTCTGCTTGGTGCAAGCCTTGCCCAGGTATTATGGACCCTCTTGTCGCGGAGGCTTCAGCCGTTCGTGAAGATGTGATTGTGGCAAACCTTCGTCGATTTGCGCACATGGAGATTGAGACAGACAGTTTGGAGGTGGTGAACATCTGGAAATCGCGCCAGACTTCGCGCTTTGTGTTAGCGCCGTTATTTTTAGATATTGAAGAGCTAGCTGCTAGTTTTCGTTCTTTTGATATTCATCATGTAAAGAGACATGCAAACATCCCCGCCCACCTTTGTGCCCAGCATGCATGCACACTGGAGGTGACGCAGTGTTGGATGGACTCTCCCCCGGGGTTGCTGGTCACCAGCCTTCTCGCTGATAGGGCCGGTGCCTTCTCGTTTGAATAAAGCTCTTCTTTACCCCGCAAAAAAAGTTCGCTTCCCTTTTCTCTCGTTCCGCCGGTTTTGGGAAGGTTCTAGAACCTTCCGAGAACCGTTTTTTTATGTTTCCTATACTGTTTTTTTTTTCATTTTCCTGTTCTTTTCATTTTTTTCTTTTTATTTTTCTTTTTTTCTTTCCCTTTTTTCTATTTTCTTCTTCTTCACTTTTTGACTATTTTTGGCATTTTTATTTCAAATTCGTTAACAACTTTTTTTGTTCATCGAATTCAAAAAATGTTCAACCATGCAAAAAAATGTTCATCCAATTCAATTTTTTGTTCATGAGATTTAAAAAATCTTCATAAAAATTCGAAAGTTGTTCATCAAAGTAAAAAAATGTTCATCGGTTTCTTTTTGTTCATTGAATTTTTTGTTCACCGGATTAAAAAATATTCATCACATTCAAAATTTGTTCACTGAATTAAAAATTTGTTCATCATTTTTTTCAAAATAATGTTCATCGAATGCAATTTTTGTTCATAATTTTTCTCACACAAATTTTGTTCTTCAAATTAAAAAAAAATGTTCATCAAATGCCAAATTTGTTCATCGATGTTCAAAATATGTTCATCAAATTCAAAAAAAAGTTCATTACTTTGGAATCATGAACATTTTTTTACAAATACGTGAACATTTTTTCAAATTCACGAACATTTTTTTTGAGCCATGGACATTATCTTAAATTCAAGACAATTTTTTGTAATCATGAACACTTTTTGCAAATTCGTGAACATTTCGTGAATGCATGAACTTTTTTTGAAATTATGAACATTTTTTTAAATTTGTGAACATTTTTTGTAATCATGAACGTTTTTATATAAATTCGTGAACATTTTCACGAATGCGTGAATTTTTTTTTTGAAATCATGAGCATTTTCTAAAATTCTTGAACATTTTATTAATTTGTGAACATTTTTTGAATTCCCGAACATTTTTTGGAAATAATGATTTTTTTCGAAATCATGATTGTGTTTTTTTAAATTAGCAACTTTTACTTTAATTTAGAAGCTGATTGATATCCTGAATTATTAAAAAAAAGAAAAAAACGCAAAGAAAAACTCAAATAAGAAGATAGTACTCAACCAATTTTTTAGTTTGTAGCTTAAATAAATAAATAAATATTTATTATTGACCGTATTGCTATATCACACTGTAATTCTAAAACAATGAATAGAAAATTGATAATGCGTAGCATGTAAAGTATAGAGGGAGAATTAATAGATTATATGTTTTTTATACATGGACAGATGAACTTGTTGAGAGTTTAGAAGTTAGAACATAATTTGCAGATACGTAGAATAAAGTGGTACTGAAAAAGGAAAAATAATAATCTGGTCAGATGTAGCTACCTGTTCTAGTGTAGTCGCAGGTTGCCCTATTTGTCCACATGGGAGTATATTGCTTACCCATCTGGGGAACGAGTTATTTTGTTAATTATTCTCGGGTAGAACTAACATTGCTACTACCCTCCTCACAAAAAGAAAGTACTAGTACCAATTAGGAGCACAAATGAAAATTAAAATAATGTGCATATTTATGTTTTCAGTGTAACCATCTCACTCGGGTAGATCAGTTCTAAAATGACACCGAATGCATGTGGCCCAACAACATATGACTCTAGTCAGTAGAAAGATTGTCAAATATATCAAAAGACTAATTAAACAGTAGCTAGACTTCATCACCTGTCCAAAGTTGGCCCATATATTGGTTCAGTATAGATAAGAAAACATTCAGACTGAGAGAAAATAAATGAGGAAAAAAAGCTTTCAGCTGCCATGTATGAGAAAGGCAAGCAGAAGCCATAGGCATCAATACCAAAGAGTTCCACCTAAAAATGCAAGCAAGTGTTTTGCAAGTCCTAATCGCTCAACAAAGGATGTAGGAAAAAAAGAGTAGCTTGTGGTATGACAGATGAGGGATGCCTTTGGGCTGACGGGGGCTATTATGGCAGGTGCTTCACTCGGGGTCGGGGAGTTGCCGGCGCCTCCATACGCGAGCAACAAATATTTGGAAGCATTCCGAATTCCAACCACACCATGATGTAGCTAGCTTACCGGAGCGGAAGCAAGGGCCAGGGGATTGACATCCGATCTTGTAGAAGCCGGCGTGCCGAGCAGATGGCAGAAGAACACAGGAAGATAAGTGGAGAGGCAACGTTGATGGCTGCAGCAAGGAGGCGGGGAGAGGTGTTCGGAGTCGCCACTTCTCAGGGCCTTGCAGCAGAGGAACACACGGCGCTCATGAAAGACCACAGTCCCGACGAGCTTCTCCTTGCCAAGCTCCTCCCACTAGAACCCGCACTCCATGTCCAGATAGCCGCGTCCGGCGTGTCCGAGGCCGCCGGCCAGGTGAGGGCCTGGAGAAGAGCAACATCGTGCGCATAGGCTGCGTGTCCGAGGCCGCCGGCCAGGTGAGGAGGAGAAGAGCAACATCGTGCGCATAGGCTGATTTGCTTGTGCTCCTCGACGATCTGGGTGGATGGCAATCGAACCTGCTCGGCCCGCGTCCCATTGCCCTGTAGCCGAGGAGAAGATGACAAACCAAGTGGCACCGGAGAAACGGGAGGTATGCAAGGGGGTTGGACGTGAAGATGGGAAGGATATAGGAGGAGGAAAAGGTGCCAATGCAACCTTTCCACTGGCGTGATTTAATGGGGGTTGGAGAATACAAAGTGGGAGAGGAGTTTCTGTGGAGAAGACAGGAAGGAAAGAGACGCGGTGATGGAAAAAATGTTGGCGTGGAGAGAAAAGTAGCACTCTGCTTCATGCTACCGGGTCAATGCATCATGCAATAACTGGACCACTAATCGCTGTTACTCTTCGGCTGACCATTGAGCTGCTCGTTTCTGCTTGCGCACGCATTCAAATAAGCTGCTGACGTGGCATGTATGCTAAGTTCGAGTAGTTGGAACTCTGAATAATGACGTGGCATATAGCCAATGTGGACAGTGTGCATGATGAGAGAACAGGGAGTGGTGAGGAGCAACTTCTTAAGAATGGTAGATTCAATATTAAACCAAAATTATATAGTACAGTATCAAGCATGTGCATAATTTAGAGAACAAAAAACAACCTGTGGTTGGATGATTAGAGGGACTGTGGTATTCCCAGCCCACCAGAGTTCAAATCTTGATGCTCGCATTTATTCCTGGATTTATTTTTGAATTTCCGGCGATGCGCATTCAGTGGGAGGAGACGTTCCCGTCGACGACGAGGCACCTATAGTGACTTCACAAATCTCAAGATGATATGTCGGCTCAGTCTTTCGGAGGTGCTCATAGGGTAGGGTGTGCATGTGTGCATTCATAGGGGTGAGTGTATGTGCGTATATATGAGCGCTTGTGTCTGTACTGATATTAAAAAAACATAACCGCAAAAAATAGAGAACAAACACTTATGTGCAGGCTAAACCATCCGCGTGACGGACTGGGGGATATTTACTGGAAATTGCACATTTATTTTAACAAAACACGACGTGTACGGAGATATTTATCGGTCAACAATGTGTGCAAGCTAGCTTTTTTTTAGGGTAAGTGCCGCTTTATTTAATTAATTAAAACAAGTCTGGGATTTTCATAGAGACCACTGAAAGAACAAAATCCGGGGGAATCATAAGTCAAACCTTATACAGTTCATCTCCTACTCCTACTCTCGCTAACTTATGCGCGGCAAAATTTGCAGAACAACCGACTCAGGATACTTTCACCTCATCAAAGAAGCAAAACATGTCCTTGATCTCTTGCACTCTTGGCCCCATGGCAGCCAAGTTCTTCTCTCTTGCCTGTAGCATCGCTGCCACCGATTTGTTGTCCGTCTCTAAATGTAGTTTCCTGACATTGATCCCAGCTCCTAGCTCGACATCTCGTATGCATGCAAGGATCTCCACTCTTTCTGGCTCTGTTTCATGGCGATAGATGTGGCATGCAACCGCTCGGAAGTCGCCGGCGTAGCCGTGCAGAATAACTCCTGCTCCTCCTTTGTTGTCGGTCTTGGACACCGCTCCATCTGCATTTGCTTTGACCCATCCTTCTTCTGGTGGCGCTCACTTGAAAAATTCTTTCGTCTTACTGACCGGAGCCTCCTTCCTGTGAACAGCAAGCCACTCCGCCATATACGCACACACAGATGTCATTATTTCATGTGGTGATGCAATTCTCTTACCATCCCTCGCCTCGTTCCTCGTCATCCACAGTCCGAGGTCCATAAAACAACGGTTTGCTAAATCTCAGGTCGACTGAGATTTAACAATGTCTTGGTCGTGTCCATGGCCCGAGGTCCATGTGCACCAAGATTCGTGCATTTTGTGTGTTGGCTGAGTATATCTCAGCAGTTTGTGTTTCTCTAGGGAAGGTCCCATGTATTCTGTTGCCGCACGCCTTTCTTATAATCCGGCTTTATTTTCGTGGATTAGTGATGGACTTTGTTTTTAACAAGCAGCAGTGTTTTTTTTTCTTCCATCGGGCTGGGCTTTTTTCTAGCACACGCCTTTCTAATTGTGTGTTGTTTTTGCTTAACGGTTTTCTTTGCCATACCAGTTCTCATGCACGTGCAACGCACGTCTTCATTATCGCAAAACATGACGCAAAATATAAATTATCAGCATCCAATTATCTCAGAATTTGTTAACTATCTCCGCAAACATGCAAACATATGTAAAGAGCATCTAGCAGAAGAAAATAACTTGACCATTGCATTGCATGGCAGTAACTTGACCATTGCATTGGATGGCCGTTGCATTGTCATGAAGCAACTTGAGGGACCAACTTCATTATTAAGAAAAAATTATGCAAAAAAGACATAGGGTTAAATTTCAAAACTAAATTTGGTACTCACTAAACAAACACCCAACTATTGCCCGTTAGAATATTTGAACATTTTCGAGCAGCCATGAGAAGCACCAGGCTGCGGCTGATGCTCCCAAGCCTCTCTTGGCGGGTTCAAGGAACAGAAGTGCCCAATAAGTGACCGAGCACTCTGAGTAAACATCCATCACTTCGTGCATGAAGAGATAATGTCAATGCAATTATCATCCCACGGCGTCCAATTAGAGAAAAAAAACAATAAATTGACTGGGCTAGGAATCACAAACGTACCTTTATCCAAGCACGACGACCAGCCCTTGCAGGGATCCAAAGTTGGACACCATTGCAAAATGCCAAATGCTGCTACATTGTGCCTTGCAAACACATGTTTTCTTTTACTTCAAAACCATGTAAGTGCTATCAAGCAACAAATCACCGCATCCATATTGAATGAGGAAAAAGAACAATCATGTTTCCTGAAAAACACGAAAGCAATTAGAACTCCACAAAACATGGTTTCACCAGATTTGATGAT